>NC_085994.1:34424200-35024200 GCF_030014385.1 Trichomycterus rosablanca
ATAAGAATGGTTTTATTCAACATTCACATTGTCATATACAAGGAATCTGACTTGGTGTGCAGTTGGTGGCAATCAAAAATACCACAAAAAATATTATATATAAGAAATTATGAGTTATTTAGTAATGGTCCCGAGTCATGATCATAAAACTGACTGCAGTCAGGAAAAAAAACTAAGTTTGTGGCCAGTGGGAAGTGTTTTAAAAATAATATGTCCAGGGTCCCATGGTGGTGCAGCGGGATAATCCGCTAGCACACCAGTGCTGGGATTCTGAACTCCTTGAAATGGAAACTCATCACTGCTACCGGTCAGCTGGGTGCCCCCTAGCCGGCATAATTGGCAATGCCAGCAGCAGACAGAATTGGCCATTAAGTCTACTGTGCGGGAAAAGACCAGACCGAAAAAAGTGGGTGTCCTGGAGGTGTGCAGGTCCTGGAGGGATGGTGGGTTGCAGCCAATCACCCTTTAATTAGAGTGAATGATGTGTTTCAGACTGCTCTTGTTTTTGGCATTATCCATTATGGTGACTCAAGCTTTACCCAATGGCAGTTTGATAAATGAATCAAGGTTTGGTGAATACCAAAAGAATGAATATAAAGTTTGATGCAGGAACAGTTTTTGATAGTTTGAACTGGGCAGCTTGGTTTCAGTGAGGAAAGATCTTGATGTGATGGTCTGGAGAATTGACTGCGTCCAGCATTGTGGCAACAGTTTAGGGAATGTCCTTTAATGTTGAGGAACTGGACTAACTATAGAAAGGTCACTGGTTCAATGCCTTCCAACCCTCCCACTTCCTTAAATCCAGGTTGCTGATGTTTAGCACTTGAAAAGCCATGAACCCTCAATTACTTGGATCATTCGTTCACAATTGTAAGTGGCTCCGGACAAAAAAGTGTCTGTTGAATTTCATAAATGTAAATGCACAGATAGGTTAACATTTGGCATCTAAGAATTTAACAGATGATTAAAATTCTCAGTTAACTACTTTGGGTTAAACTGGAACACAGACCTGCCAGGTCCTATTACACAACATTAGAGCCTGACCACAGATATAATAGCAGCATAGGGGTGTGTGTGAGGGGAGGTACATATTAATACTGCTTTCACAATTTATTTTCGTAACACAAATTAATATTAACATTTATCTTTTATTTTTGTTAAACATTGGTAAATTAATGGGTAGTCCAAAACAACATGTCCTTATGACAAGGTTATACACAGTCCAGCATTGCAGCTCGTACAATATAAAAGCAGAAGGAAGCAAAAGTAAACTGTGTTTACTTTCTGATTTACGAACAGGGACGTGAGTTTGGCACTCGCTGACAGGAGCTAGGAATAGAGCACAATGGAAACATCAAACATTTCATTTCAGCACATCTAAACAGGGCCAAAACACGCAAACTGAAATTCCTAAACACTGGCTAGCACCACCTGACCATTTCTGACACAAGCAAAACACAATTATATATTTAATATATAGTATATATATAAAGAAACCCCTCGACTTTTTGCACATTTTATTGTTTATTATTTGATCTTGAATGGATATAATTGACATTTAAACCCATCAGTCTACACTTAATCAGGTATAATGAAAATAGGAAAACGAAATTAATAAGAATCAAAATCTAAAATCTCTTATTCGCAGAAGCATTTAAATCCATAATTCAATAATTTAATAATACAGGAGCTTCTTTGACAGCAATGACAGCTGCAAGCCTTCGTGGATGCATCACTACAAGCTTGGATTTGTGCAGTCTATCCCATTCTTCATTGCAAATCCACTCAAGCTCTGATAGACTGGATGGCAAATGTCTTCACAGAAGTTAAATAGAGTTGATGCCTGGTTTTTGTCATCTTTTTTTGGAATCTTTTACATGCTGTCAAATGCCTTTTACTTAAGAGTGGCTTGTATCGTGCCACTCCCAAAGTGCTCTGAAAGATGCTTGTCTGTCCAACAAGTTCTCTCATCTCTGCAAAGGACTTTAGAAGCTCTTTTAGAGTGACCACTTCATTCTTTTTTACCTCCTTGATCTACATAAGTGTATATACGGTGCTGTGGAAAAGCATTTTCCCTCTGACAGATAGATAGATATACTTTATTTGTCATATATACATATACACGTGTACAGTACAATGAAATTCTTTCTTCACATATCCCAGCTTGTTTGGACGCTGGGGTCAGAGCACAGGGTCAGCCATCGTACGGCGCCCCTGGAACAGACAGGGTTAAGGGCCTTGCTCAAGGACCCAACCGTGGCTGCATAGCAGAGCCTGGATTTAAACTGCCAATCTTCTGGTTGATAGCCCAAAGCTCTACCCACTAGGCTACCTCTGTCTCTCTGTCCAGTTTCCTCTAATTACCCACAAGTCAAGTCAAGTAAATTTCATTTGTATAGAGCTTTTTTTACAATAGACGACGTCTTAAAGCAACTTCACAGAATTCAGGACTGACAGACCAAAAACCCCTGTTGAGCAAGCCAAGAGTGACAGTGGCAAGACTTAAAGAAACTCCCTTCAATTACAGGAGGAAACCTTGAGAAAAACCAGACTCAGCAAGGACCTCCATCCTACAAGACTTTAGAAATAGTATTCTTTGGAATCATGAGTCAAAGGTGGAACTTTTTGGAAGATATAGGTCCCAGGACATCTGACCTAAAGCCATCTCCACATTCCACTATAAAAGCTGCAACTGTTGGGCCCCTGAGCGAGGCCCTTAACCCTCAATCGCTTGCTTTGGATAAGTTCACAATGCTATGAATGAAAATGTATGTAATCCGGTGCAGGAGCTTACCGGGGCTGCTTGAAAGCTTATTATATCTGCTCGTCCATCTACAACTGCTGTAGTCCATCTTTCTCTTTCATACACACACGCACTGAGACAGAGTCACTCATCGCCACTGCCTCTGACACCTGACCCGGCAGACTAACACCCAGCGAAACGGCAGTCCAAGCCCCTCCTGCTGTACTAATACTTTCTGCTGAGGTGATGAACAGACGTGCATGATGGGTAGTGTGTATGACACGGCAGACAGAGCGTGACCGACACAGATCCTGACCGAGCTATGGTGATAGAGGGGGGATCCTGCATAATGCAGAAAGTGAAAACCAGATAGATATGACACAATATGGCCGTAAGTATTTGGACCTCTATGGTACCTCTATGTGATCTTGCAGCAAGAACAACTTCCACTCTTCTGACTCCACAGCTCAATAAAGCTTCAACTGATGTTCCAGTTCATTCCAAAGCTGTTCAGGGCTGAGGTCAGGGCTCTGTGCAGGTCACTGGAGTTTCTTTAAACCAAGCTTTTGTTCATGTCTTTATAGAGCTTTCTTTTTCTCTGACCACTGGGTTCTTTTTTACCTCCTTGACCATAGCCGTTCTTGCCCGGATTGCCAATTTGGCCAGATGGTCAACTCAAAAAAGGTTCATGGTTGTACCAAGCTATTTCCATTTCAAAATCATTAAGATCACTGTGGTCCCACAAGCTTGATATTGTTTAATTTGATATTGATACTGTGGTCCCGAAAACCTTACATATTGTTGTACATCCTTGCCCTGACCTATGTCTTGTCACTATATGATTACAATGACAATGCAGTGGAAACTGTGGGCCCATATAGACCCACGTGATGTCAATCAGTTCAAATTGCAACCAGAATTTAGACGCTTTTACAGTACTGTGACAGTATATTGTCCAAACAATTGAGGGTTAAGGGCCTTGCTTAAGAGCCCAACATTGATAACCTGGCAGTGATGGGGCTTGAACCAGCGATCTTTCGATTACTAGTCCGGTACCTTAACCGCTAGGCTACAGCTGTGATTTGCAGGTGGAAATTTGGTACGCAAATCAAATAACGGGTGACATGACAGATCACTGATTGAGGACATAAAGCACTTCTTGACACGATTAAATTATCCTTAACTTACAGTAGAAGACACATCTTGCATAAAGGACAGATAGAAGGTCGGCTGGGACAGAAAAGAGCCTTCCCGAAACTATTGCAGCAAATTTGGAAGCATATAATTACCTTTATATAACTGATTTATTACACATTTCAACTGAACCTGATAATAAGAAGGCCTGTCTTAATACTTTTGTCCATAGTGTTTGGTGAATACAGGTTCACAAAGTTCACAGTTGGTGTTTTGGCAGGAGAGCTTAAGCCTAATTTAGGCTTCGTAGAAAGTGTTTGGAAAGCCGCCCAAAACAAACACTGTGACAGGAGGTTTTTACTTACATCAACCAAGGAACAGCTAGTAAACATTCATTAGTAATATGTGTAAAGCCTGGGGCGCGTGCTAGCACACTTTACCAAAGAGGGACTTCTAGAAGTAAGAGGATTGTACCATCTCTGTGTTGTGAGGGGAGACAGTCTTAAATGTACTTGAGTACAGTTGCTACATGAAAAAGGAAATGAACCCCCAGCATCCTTCCAAACATAGATTATAAGCATATTAGCACATTAACACTATCAAATAAAATTGCATCTACAATTTATAGCCAAAAGTGTGTTGATTCCCTTTCTTTTATTGAGTTACAGACACATTCATTTTAAACAGGTACATAAAATCAATAATATAAAATAGATTTTCAGTGCACTTCAGTTTCCATCAGCTCCCCCAGCTCCTCCAGGGGATTTCCAGACATTCCCAAACCAACTGTGAGATAAAAAAAAAAATTCCTTACAGCAGGTCCAGTGTATGCCCTGGGGTCTTAAACCAGAGCCCAGAATAGCTCTAGTGGGAGCCGACCAGAAGGCATTCTCATGCCCCTTCGAGTCTAGAAACTCTATAAGATTACAGAGTTATAAAAAAATGGACTTTTTTGCTTCCAATTTGTGGCCACAGTTTTAAGCAAGAGGAACATGTTGTTGAGTTTAGTGTGACACTTAAGTGACCTGCACACAGATACATTACCGATTATTACTAACTTATACACCGATCAGCCATAACATTAAAACCACCTCCTTGTTTCTACACACATTGTCCATTTTATCGTACACTTACCATATAGAAGCACTTTGTAGTTCTACAATTACTGACTGTAGTCCATCTGTTTCTCTGCATGCTTTGTTAGCCCCCTTTCATGCTGTTCTTCAATGGTCAGGACCACCACAGAGCAGGTATTATTTAGGTGCTGGATCATTCTCAGCACTGCAGTGACACTGACATGGTGGTGGTGTGTTAGTGTGTGTTGTGCTGGTATGAGTGAATAAGACACAGCAGCGCTGCTGGAGTTTTTAAACACCTCACTGTCACTGCTGGACTGAGAATAGTCCACCAACCAAAAATATATCCAGCCAACAGCACCCCGTGGGCAGCGTCCTGTGACCACTGATGAAGGTCTAGAAGATGACCAACTCAAACAGCAGCAATAGATGAGCGATCGTCTCTGACTTTACATCTACAAGGTGGACCAACTAGGTAGGAGTGTCTAATAGAGTGGACAGTGAGTGGACACGGTATTTAAAAACTCCAGCAGTGCTGCTGTGTCTGATCCACTCATACCAGCACAACACACACTAACACACCACCACCATGTCAGTGTCACTGCAGTGCTGAGAATGATCCACTACCTAAATAATACCTGCTCTGTGGTGGTCCTGTGGGGGTTCTGACCATTGAAGAACAGGGTGAAAGCAGGCAAAAAAAAAGTATGTAGAGAAATAGATGGATTACAGTCAGTAATTGTAGAACTACAAAGTGCTTCTATATGGTAAGTGAAGCTGATAACATGGACAGTGAGTGTAGAAACAAGGAGGTGGTTTTCATTTTATGGCTGATCAGTGTAATACCGTGTTTTAAAACAACAAAATATTTATAGTTGACCAGTGGAGTCCAAACATTTACTTAAGATTGAATAAATGACAAAATAAAAATACTAAGTGCTACATATCAAACCTCACAGAATTTTCCAGCATTCACTGCCAGCAGTGAGAAGCTTTTGGTGCCGACTTGCCTTCAGTGGATGACTCTTTTGTTTCTCTAGGCACGTAGAAGGTAAGCATACCAGAAACTGCACAGTCACACATTCAGCAGAATTCCAGATCTTGGGTTTGCAATCTCAACAATTAGAAGTGATCTAATCTTGGCTATAGTCTGGATCAATGTGTTTAATCTTATACACTCATCTGGAGTAGGTCTGGATCAATGTGTTAAGGAAAACACGAGTACGGACTCACCTTGAGTCTGAATCAGGTGCAAGATCTTGCCAGTCACCTGCCTGATGGCCTCACCCTCTGAGTTCGATGTCTCTCCATTAAACCTCTCCAGCTGCCCCAGCAACATCAGCACCCGGGAACTACTGGGAATACTGCACACACACACTGTATATGTAAGTCAGCTGTAGTCAGTTGTTTTCACTAATTAAGATTACTAAAGAAGTTAAATGATATTATAGAACTTTCTACTTGTATGTTTATTTTAGACCAAGCAGATTAAAAAACACAAAATTGTCAGGACATCTATTACAGGTGTAAGTGGTGTGTTTGTGGACGTGATTACTTACCCTTTCTCTGCTGCCATTTTGGGTTTATTCATTGCTTGCCATTCACATACAGGTCAATCAGACTGCAAACGACACACACAAAGCTCTTAGCACATTATGTTTCCATAAGGATGTAATGAAACACTATGAATACACTGTTGTGATAATGTGTTCATATAAAAGTATGCAATAATTTACTTTTACAGTCTTTTTACTTTGTACTCACAAATAAACAAAACAGGTTTAAGCGTATATGAAAATGTGTGTGTGTGTGTGTGTGTGTGAAGATATAAATGCTGCTAATAAAACTTGATAGATATTTGGTGGTTGCATAATTAAAGTTTGGAAAGATTTCATGCACAGGCACGCAGGAAGATGTTTTAGGTGGGAGGTGCTGCCAAATGAATCTAAATATGTGTAGCAACACAATTCAAATTAACACACAAAGGCACACAGGTAAACTACAGTAAACAGACTAAACAAGCAATAACCGCTTGGTCGAAATCAAATTTAGCACACTATTTAGTATATAGGATGTTAAAGGGTAAGTAAAAGGGCTAGAATGAAAACGCTACAGAACCAAAGCAAACAGCCTAAACATTCCTGTCTGTACTATTGGTTCATTAATCTGCAAATGGAAAGTTAATGGAACCACAACACGCACATGTGTACTGCACAAGATTTTACAACATGTCTATTAGTAAGAATTTGAAACAATTTGAAATTGAAATAGCCAGCAATTAATTAAAAAAAAAACATTTGTAGGGTGAAACTGCAGGAACAACAGTAACACAGAGACCAGTTAGTAATGAACAGCACCACGATTATCTTTCCTGCACCCACTGTAAAGGAAATGAGAAAGAATGGTTGCACGTATGGTGGGAGATGGAAGCATCATACAGTTGGGACGTTTTTCTGCAAATGACTGGGACATACACATCATTAAAGCAAGCATGAATGAAGGAATGTACTGGGGATATTTTAGAGGTAAATTTGATCTTATCACCAAGGACACTAATAAATAAAAAACCCAAATGATAAAGTTACAATAACAACACTGATTTATAAGAAAGAACAGGAAAGTGTTTGAATGGCTTGGCCAATCTTCTGACTTCAATCCAATTAAAACTCTTTTAAAATCCTTAACAAGCCCATCAGTGGGACCCTTTGTAGATATTGCCAAAAGAATCATGACTTAGTGTACACATTGGAGTGCTTTAACTGTCAACAATGGTTTCACAGCAAAACACAATTGTTTTTGTAATAATTTGTGTCCTGCACCCAATGTAAAACTCATCTCTGGCAGGAAAGGATGATTTGAGGAAAGAATTGAGAAAAGATTAAAAAAAAAAAACCCAAATGTTACAATAACAACACTGATTTATAAGAATAAATGGGAAAGTGTTTGAATGGCTTGGCCAATATTCTGACTTCTAAAATCCTTTATTATTCACCAAGTACAAGATGTACAAGAAATTTCTCTTTGTGCAAGTGTCAACATATATACAGTCCCTGACAGAAGTTCTGTCGCTTATCCATGTTGTGGAAACAAAAGCTTATAACCTGACTTTAAATTCATCCATTGGTTTTAGAAATGACTCATATGAAAGCTGAAACCCTCCCAAATGAGGTTTAATTTACGAAAATAAATTTGCTTCACTGCAGAAATATTGATCATTTAATGAACACAGAAAGGTCAGATTTTGGCAAGACAAAAGTTTTGTCGCCTTGTCATATAATGCACCCAATCCTAGTTTACAGCCTCACCTGTGCTCACTAATTGATCGGTTAGTTAGTGGGTGTGTATAAAACGAACCCCAGCACCCCAGACCTTCACTTGAACTGCAACTTCACCTCTGACAACATGCCAAAAATCCACCCTGCGACCAAAGCCTTGATTATCAAGAGGCTAAAGACCAGATCCACTGCAGAGGTGGCTGGCACCTTTAATGTGTCTCAGCGTCAAGTACAAAGAATTAAAAAAAGATTTGAAGGGACTGGAGATGTTTTTGACAAGCCCAGGTCCGGCAGACCCCGCAAGACAACTGCTAAGGAGGAACGTTTGTTGGTTAGAAAATCCAAAGCCAGCCCCTCTTCCACTGCAGCAGAGCTCCACCAGGCCTGGTCACCTCAAGTCCCTGTGTCAACTAGAACAGTTTGTAGGATTCTGTCTCGAAATGGCCTCCATGGTCGAATCAGTGCCCAGAAGCCAGCACTAAACAAAAGGCAATTAAAAAACTGTGTGGCATTTGCCAAGGCCCACAGACTGCTAAACGGATGGACGCTGGAAAAGTGGCAGAAGGTGGATTTCTCAGATGAATCTTCAGTTGAATTACACCACAGCCGCCGCAAATACTGCAGGAGACCTACTGGAGCCCGTATGGATCCAAGATTCACCCAGAAAACTGTTACGTTTGGTGGTGGAAAGATCATGGTCTGGGGTTACATTCAGTATGGGGGTGTGCGAAACATTTGCAAGGTGGAAGGCAATATCAATAGCCTAAAATATCAAGAAGTATTAGCTACCGCTTACATTCCCAATCATAAAAGGGGTCAAATTTTGCAGCAGGATGGTGCTCCATCTCATACATCCATCTCTACATCAAAGTTCCTCAAGGCGAAGAAGATCAAGGTGCTCTAGGACTGGCCAGCCCAGTCACCAGACATGAACATCATTGAGCATGTTTGGGGTAGGATGAAAGAGGAAGCTTGGAAGACAAAACCAAAGAATCTTGATGAACTCTGGGAGGCATGTAAGACTGCATTCTTTGCTATTCCTGATGACTTCATCAATAAATTGTATGAATCATTGTCGAACCGCATGGATGCAGTCCTTAAAGTCACACAAAATATTAAATATGGCTCTAATAGCACCACAACTTCATTCACCAATGTTATGAAACATATCTTTGTATTTGAAGTAAATTATTTGTTTGATTTTCACATTACTTTCTGTGGGCGACAAAACTTTTGTCTTGCCAAAATCTGACCTTTCTGTGTTCATTAAATGATCAATATTTCTGCAGTGAAGCAAATTTATTTTCGTAAATTAAACCTCATTTGGGAGGGTTTCAGCTTTCATATGAGTCATTTCTAAAACCAATGGATGAATTTAAAGTCAGGTTATAAGCTTTTGTTTCCACAACATGGATAAGCGACAGAACTTCTGTCAGGGACTGTACGTCTAATTAAATAATAGAAAAAGGAACACTATATATAAACACAGAATATACAATACAGCAGCAACAAAAACAGTACAGAATCAGACAAAGTGTGGAATAAAGATGTACAGTACAGTACACTGACAGACTTCAAGATAAATAAATAAATAAATTGTGCAATAGAAACTATTAACAAGCCAATCAGTGGGACCCTTTGCAGTTGTAAAAATTGCCAAAAGTAAAGAGTCAAAATTCAACTACCATCTTGAATCATGTCTTAATGTCTTAATGTACACATCACAGTCTGTCAGCAGTGGTTTCACAGCAAAACACAACTGTTATTGTAATAACAATCAATTTACATCAATGTCAATTTGGTCTTTCGAACATGAGGATAAAAACAATCTCTATTCTGTATTGAGCAGCATTACACAGACATCATTACCTCTGCATATAAGATGTTTACAGTTTTTTAATCAAAACAAAACATCTAGCCAACTACTAGATCACTGAGTGTAGAACGTGCAGAATAAAAAGTAGAAATAAACAACCTTGTGTGTAATGATTAAAATACCGCAGCAAACGTTTAAACACCCAGCAGTCAAAATGTAGCCATCTTGGTAAGGTCAAAAGTGACCGTGCCTAGACTGAAATACATTTATACAGCAAAATTTAAAAGGAAAATAAACAACATTTGCATTCCACGTTGTCCGGACAGCTGTTATAAATGCATAGAAATAACCGTAGATAGATATTAGATATAAATATATACCAGTTGTATATTTTACGATACACAGTGATGTCAGTTGCACCTGCCCAGGCTAACAGGCTAGCAATAAACATTACCTCCGCTAAAGCTGCTCTATCAACTGTCACACTTAAAAATGAACGACCTAGTGCATAAACAGAAGGACATTATTAACCCACCTTTAGTGCATTAAACAACTGCTCCATCTAATACAACATCCACTTGGTTCAAATACAGAAAACCATTTGCAACGTTATTATTTACTAGCAATCCATATCAACAGAGTGCCAGTTATGGGCGCATCCAGGAACGCGGAATTTTCAAAGATCTACAAGGCATCGTTAAAAGAAACGTTCTCAGTACAATAGTTTGAAGATCTACAAATAAGAGCAGACGTCGGTCCCATGGCTACGCATGAACAGACATCTGGGAAATGTAGGACTTTCCTATTATTTAGCTTCATTTTAAATAATAACATAGCGTTTTAAATAATACATAACGTTAAACCTAAACTACGACACAAAAATTGTATTATTGAATATAAAGAATGTGTTCATGAACAATCATTTTTTGGACTTAATACGGACTAATAAAACGGATTTTCTTAAATTTAGCAGAACTTCAAATACTTCAAATCCCATAATGCAATTGGGCGCAAAACGCACTTTAATAACGAGAAAATGCTTGATATAAGAATATAACAATTTGATATAAGAATAGAACAATTTATTTATTATTGATATAAGAATATAACAATGTATTTATAAATTATAATATTATTTATTATAATTTATCATACTTTACCATCATGCCTTGAAAATCTCTTTTCTATGCTACGTAAGAATGGAATTAAACGGACATTCTTATTTGACAGATATAACATAGTTATACCTACGTTGGTACAACCACTAATTTTAACATTTGCAACATTGTGACACTAATTAAAGCTGAGATTTCAGCCATGTTTATTTAAGTGTATTAAACAAATGCAAAAAAATGCAAGTCGAACACATTTTTCTAAACGATACAATATTTCGCAAATCTAAAAGCCATACACGTACTGCATTATTTGTACCGATGGTTAAAAGATCTACGAATATCTGCAAACGGTTGTCTTTAGGGCTACAAATAACAGAAAGGCCTTTGGGGAAATGTAGGACGTTCGAGTTGTTTACTTGCTATAATAAGAAAGACATGCCACAAAAACAAAATACACAACGACTACAAAAGAAAAAAAGTGAGAAACGCCAGGGAATTTAAATACAACTACTGTGTAGTTTGTAGTGTATTGTAATTAGTAAAACTACGAATCCCATAATGCAGTTCGGTTGTGAGAACAATTTCCAGCGCCCGATACGATCCTTGAAGTGTGGTCGCGACGCAGAAAATAAAAAGGTATTTATTGTTTTCGCCATTTTGGCTGCGCTTTTATTATTTATCTACATAATATAAAACTTGATATTTTTATATTGCTTTGTGTGTTAAAAGGCGCGTTGTTGTATGTTTATACATGGTGTTTGTTTTTTTGTGAAAGGTCTGTTGCTAGCTACTTAATGACAGTCCCATTGTAGTAAATACAGCAAATACAGCATCATTTCACAGGATTAAAGCTGATTTATTCAGATTAGTGCATTACTAGATCTATAGATAGATTACTAGATGTTTACAATTCTGTTTTTTAATGTAATTAAATAATCTTACCTGGAATCCAAAGCATTTGCTGTTGTTATGCCTTGCCTCAGTCAGTACATTAGCACATTGAAACCTATAGCTGACTGAAGAGCTACTGGAATGACCTGGAGATTTGTCACTAGATCCTTCTACACTAGATCCAGATGATTTCAAGTGCAGGAGCAGGTGAATGACTTCATCCATGACTGCATGGTTAATCATGCAGGCAGTGGGTATTCAGGATAGTGTCTACATCACACAAAATTAAAATCTTAATTAAAATAAATGTGATGCAATCAAATGAACTAGAAAATTACCATGTTGATGATTGCTCTTCTCACCACATTTAGAGTCTACATGTGATACTCTAGTACAGTACAAAAAGAAGGTGAATGAAACATCAGTTAGAGGTCAGTCAGTGAGCTCACATTGATAGGAACCATGTTAAAGTTGCTCTAGGTAGAATTTTGGGTTAAAAGCATTTGGTCTAATGTGCTAGCCCAACTCAGAGAGCTCAAGCTCTTGAGTTCGAATCCCAGACAGTGCTGTCAACCTTGCTGGGCACCCAAACGGTGTAGTTTCTTTACTGATGCGAAGTTGTGACCTCTTGTTTGGTTGAGGCACAGATACTAGTGGTTTGTTATTTGTGTATTTCGTAGCATGCTTTCTCATAAACTGTAAGGCTTACTTGTGAGATGAAATATGGTAGGTGTTTACAAAGGAAGTCTGCCATGTTTTTATTTAGAAATCAAGAGTAAATCCTTACCTGTCAGGATTGGCATTTGTAAAGGTGGAGGGAGGTGTAACCAGATATTGGGAAAGAAGTTTAATCATTATTTGTGTTTGCTGTCAGAGACACAATGAGGGTCATGTGTCTTTTCTTTATATGCGGATGTTGTATCTTTCGGTACATGTGTAGTTAATTTTGTGTTTGCATTTTGCATTTGTAGCCATCTCAATGGTGATGAAGTCGTCAGGTGAGGAGGATGAAGGATCCTGGGGTCTGGGGATGCCAGAAAAGATGAGGAACAATGCTGAGTGGGTGGACATTACCCAGGACTTCAAATCAGCCTGTAAAGGTATGTATATAATATGTGGAATTAGCACTGGAATTATATGATGGTAAATAGAACAATAGTAAGACACCTAACACACCTTATTCTACCTGTAATCAACTGGTGAGTTGTATGAGGTGCATTTGAGCTGGACTTCTGTGGAATTTTAAATATCAGATCTTTATTTCTGTCTCCACTCCTGCAGAACTCAACCTGGGGGAGTTACTCCATGATAAACTGTGAGTATCTATACATCCTCTTTGTTACTTCATACCTTATTAAATTGTTTGTTTTCTGACCAAACCCTTCCAGTCAAGTCATTACCAATTCCAAACTGTGATCTGCTGCACAATTCCCAATCTGATCATGGAGAGCCGGATCACCATGTGACACATGTAGGAGCTGAAGCCGCTTTTTATCCCACATAGAGACTTGTCACATAAGAGCCATGCCATGCAGCAGCCCCCCCCCCCCCCCCCCCCCCCACATATTGCAGCAGCAGTGTGAAAGAACCAACCTTGACCTGTCCAACCTTGCCTCTTTCAAACATTAACTGTAATGCTGTGTGGATGTCTGGCCAGGTCCTTGTCTCTGCTGAGATTCGCCTCGCCACCCGAGTGCCCTAAATAAATTGTTTAAGGGTTTTAAAGCACTGCTACATTTTAGGGTCGTTTCATCCACAGATTTGGTCTGTTCGAGGCAATGTCAGCCATCGAAATGATGGACCCAAAAATGGACGCTGGGATGATCGGGAACCAAGTGAACCGGAAAATTCTTCATTTTGAGCAAGCGGTGAAGGTACAGCGTTTAATGTTCATTCAACTGCATCGCATAGGGGTGTCGCTCTGTTCTTCCTAATATGCATTCTTCTCTGTATAGGACGGGGCTATTCGAGTAAAGGATCTGTCTCTGCCTGAGCTCATTGGCATCGTTGACACGTGTTTCTGCTGCCTGGTGAGAAAAACATCACAATTCTGCATTTCTCAAAGCATTAACTAAAATATATGTACAGAAACCCAATTGAGCTTGGATTTGGTTCTTTTGATTCAATTCAAAATCAGGTTCTGTTCCTCTGTAGATCACATGGTTGGAAGGTCACTCTCTGGCACAGACCGTCTTCACATGTCTGTATGTTCATAACCCCGAGCTCATCCTGGACCCTGCACTCAAAGCCTTCGCCCTGGGCATCCTGAAAATCTGTGACATCGCCCGGGAGAAGGTCAACAAAGCTGCCGTATTTGAAGAGGTAATACTGAATCATTTTTTTTCTGTTTTTCATTAATTTTTTGATCTTGTGATCTGAATGTTGATGTTTTTGAATCACAGGAGGATTTCCAGGCGATGACGTACGGCTTCAAGATGGCAAACAACGTGACAGATCTCAGAGTGACTGGTAACACCACATCACTGCACCCTTTTCTAAACATCTAAACATTTTCTAAACATCTCAAACATATAATTCGGTAGAACGCCTTGCCCCATCTGCGTGTAGAACGTTTCACCTCAGCTGTGTTTAAAACCGTTCACCCCACCTGTGTTTAGAACGCTTCACCCCACCTGTGTTTAGAACGCTTCACCTCAGCTGTGTTTAAAACCGTTCACCCCACCTGTGTTTAGAACGCTTCACCCCACCTGTGTTGAACGCTTCACCCCACCTGTGTTTAGAACGCTTCACCCCACCTGTGTTTAGAACGCTTCACCTCAGCTGTGTTTAAAACCGTTCACCCCACCTGTGTTTAGAACGCTTCACCCCACCTGTGTTGAACGCTTCACCCCACCTGTGTTTAGAACGCTTCACCCCACCTGTGTTTAGAACGCTTCACCTCAGCTGTGTTTAAAACCGTTCACCCCACCTGTGTTTAGAACGCTTCACCCCACCTGTGTTGAACGCTTCACCCCACCTGTGTTTAGAACGCTTCACCCCACCTGTGTTTAGAACGCTTCACCTCAGCTGTGTTTAAAACCGTTCACCCCACCTGTGTTTAGAACGCTTCACCCCACCTGTGTTGAATGCTTCACCCCACCTGTGTTTAGAACGCTTCACCCCACCTGTGTTTAGAACGCTTCACCTCAGCTGTGTTTAAAACCGTTCACCCCACCTGTGTTTAGAACGCTTCACCCCACCTGTGTTTAGAACGCTTCGTCTCACCTGGGCTTAGAATGCTTTGTCTCACCCCACCTGTGTTTAGTACGCTTCATCCCATCTGTGTTTAGAACGCTTTGTCTCACCCCACCTGTGTTTAGAACGCTTTGTCTCACCCCAGCTGTGTTTGGAACGCTTCATCTCACCTGGTTTTAGTACACTTCACCCCACCTGTGTTTAGAACCCTTCACCCCACCTGTTGTTTAGAACGCTTCACCGCAGCTGTGTTTAGAATGCTTCACCCCAGCTGTGTTTAGAACGCATCACCGCAGCTGTGTTTAGAACGCTTCACCGCAGCTGTGTTTAGAACGCTTCACCGCAGCTGTGTTTAGAATGCTTCACCCCACCTGTGTTTAGAACGCATCACCGCAGCTGTGTTTAGAATGCTTCACCCCAGCTGTGTTTAGAACGCTTCACCGCAGCTGTGTTTAGAATGCTTCACCCCACCTGTGTTTAGAACGCATCACCGCAGCTGTGTTTAGAATGCTTCACCCCAGCTGTGTTTAGAACACTTCACCCCGCTTGAATGTAGAGTGCGTCACATGTAGAACGCAGCACTCTCACATTTACATAGTATTGTACATAGTACACGTATATGTCAATGCTACATTTTAATGTTGCGTTCCATACAGGAATGCTAAAGGACGTCGAGGAGGAACTACAGAGAAAAGTAAAGGTATTACACCAGAAAAATAATTTAAACCAAACATTGCATCACTGATTTGCTTTTTCATATTTCATCTCTTACTTTGTCTGTTTTTTAGAGCACGAGGAGTCGACAGGGTGAGCAGAGGGACCCTGAAGTGGAGCTCGATGTAAGACAATTCTGAAACTTGTTTTTACTCACTGTTGTGGGTTGATTTATACCCAGACAGAACTCTCACATGCTTTTTTTTATTGTCTGTCTGTCCCCAGCATCAGCAGTGTCTGGCTTTGTTCAGCAGGATCAAATTCACCCGCCTCCTACTGACGGCTCTCATCTCCTTCACCAAGAAAGAGGTCTGACATTATGTGTAAGAGTATCTGAGCTGTGTGGTAATCGGTAAATGAAGTGTGGTGATTGCTGAATGACGGCATGGATTGTGGGATTTTTTTGGCTTTTTTAGACAAGTGCAGTAAGTGAAGCACAGAAACTGATGAGCCAGGCAGCAGATCTCCTGCCTGCAATACACTCCACCATCCAATACGGCATCCAGTCACAGAATGACACCACTAAAGGAGGTACTGTCCACACCACTTAATATTTGGTTGAGCTTACTTTGAGTCTATATACTTGGGTAAAAATAAGCTGTATTTAAATAATCTTGTATCTGCTTTTTGGTTGACGTGTTAAACTCAAAAATATTTGTAGATGGTTTTGAAAAACAGCCTTTCTAACCTATATGTCAACTTGAAGCTAGCAGCTGAAAAATCATCCATGAAAGTAGCATCACTTGGGTTTTTTCTGTAAATAAATGCATGAGTGTGTGTCACCTTGCACTGTATTGACACTCTGTCCAGCATGTGTTTCCATTTTGCACCCATGCCTTAGTCCCCACGACCCTGGTGCTGTTCGACACCCACACTACCTGCTGCGGCGTCTAAAGCAAGTCAAAACTATATAAATTAGTTCGAATCTCAGCTCTGCTTTCGGCTGGGTGGGCACCTACACTGACAGTGATTGGCTTGTTTGAGGTAGGCTGTAGGGATTCCTTATAACTGCTGCACTTGCGACCTTAGCTGGCTGATCGATGGTGCCTGAACAGAGACGAAGGATAATGGAGATCAGTGCGTGATTCTGTGCGTGATACAGATCTCCATATGAACCTCCCTCGTGCAGGTGAAAAGAAGTGGTCGGACACTGCACACATCTCCTCGGTCAGGAGTGAAGGTGAAGTGGAGGAAGCGACATACAGTTAGGTAATTGGATACAACTAAATTGGGAAGAAAATTGGGTTCAAATGCATTAAAAACCATGTGAATTAAAATACCTGGTTAGCATGGTAACAAATATTTAACTCCCTTGATGAAAAATGCAAAAACAAAAAGTAGAACCTAAAATAAATATTAAACATTTACAGAAACCATGTTCCCCCTCTTCCTAGCCCTCACAATAACACCTGTATAGCTGAAAGCTTCTTGTAGCTATGCTTGCTCTAATATCTAATACCTCTCTACTGCATTCCCAGAACATCCCATCATGATGGGCTTCGAGCCATTGGTAAACCAGCGCCTGCTCCCTCCTACGTTTCCCCGCTACGCCAAGATCATCAAGCGTGAGGAGATGGTCAACTACTTCAGCAAACTCATCGAGCGCATTAAGATTGTGTGCGACGTCATAAACACAACAAACCTCCACAGCATCCTGGTACTCTAAACTAAGCTTAAACTAGATCAGTATGAAATCAATGGTATCGTTCCAGAAGCAGTTTTTTTATTCTTGTAACACTTTTTTTCCCCCCAGGACTTTTTCTGTGAGTTCAGTGAGCAGTCTCCCTGCGTTCTGTCCAGATCTTTACTACAGGTCCGCAAAAGTCTTTCACGTTCCATTAAAATAACAGGACTTAAAACACAACCTTACACACATTACACACAAATGTTGCTTTAAAATGCAGTTTGTAAAATTACATTTTACCTTCATGTTATTTGTTGCTTGCTTTCTCATCCAAAGCGACTTACACCTGTGAGCAATTGAGAGTTTTGGGCTTTGCTCACAGACCCAACAGTGGCAACTTGGCATTGGTGGTGCTTGAACCAATGACTTTATCATTAGTCTGGAATTTTAAACACCGAGCTACCACTTGCTCAAAACCTCCAACATTTCATTTTCATTGACTATTTTGTGGCTCGATGGGTAGCACTGTTGCCTCACAGCAAGGTCAAGGTCATCGATTTCCAGTTGGAGCGATCCCGGTCCTTTCTGTGTGGAGTTTGCATGTTTTCTCCCACAGTCCAAAAACTCAGTCCATGACTGTGTTTGACATTAAAGACTTGAACTGATTAATCTTGTGAATCTTATCGTAACATAGACTGCATGGTCAAAAGTATTGGGACACCTCTTGTAATTTTTGATTTGATGTGTTTTAGCCACAACAGTTGCTAACAGGTGTAATAGATCAATTATACAGTATAAAGGAAGTTTATAATATTGGCTTTTGATAAAGCTGATCATATAGAGGTCAATCTATTTAATACCATTTGGTTTTAAAATGGAATGTCCAACAAGCTCATGGTCAGGTGTCCAAATACTTTTGGTCTTGTGGTGTCATATACTTCAAGTATTTGTCATTTTTGGTGCAGCTACTTGTTTCTTTTTGTTGTTGTTCAGACTACATTCCTGATCGACAATAAGAAAGTATTTGGGACACACCTGATGCAGGACATGATTAAAGATGCTCTGCGCTATTTCGTCAGCCCTCCTGTTCTCTCCCCGAAGTAAGTGTGTGTGTGTGTATGTGCATGAGTAGAGCGATGTACCTGGACGTATTTAGAGGGGAATTGAATCAGATCAATCAAGAAAATAAACAAGATGTTTCAGCAAGACCAGAGACGTCTCAAAACTGATGTCTGAATATTTTTATTTATTTTTTTACCCTTTTTTCTCCCAATCTAGTCATATCCAATTTCCCAGTTGTATCGCCTCTACTGCTGCAGACCCCTTAACCTGACCGAGGAGGTCTGTACCTAACACACGCCCCGTTCGAAGAATGTATTTTCACCTGAACTAGGCGGATTTACACAGAGATCAGTATCGCGTAGGAAGAGTGATGCACTGATCTCCATTATTTCCCGTCTCTGTGCAGGTGCCATAGACCCTTTGGCCCGCCCTCCATCAGACATAGCCAATCATGTCTGTGTAGGCGCGCGGCTGGTCAAATTGTCTGAATATTTTTAACATATCTTTCTTAACAGCTATACGTCAATAATTACTTAAAATAAATTATATACGTCCAACCTTGTGGAAACAGCATCACTGTGCCCATAGAGGCATTAAACACTTTGGGATGAATTAGTAGTGCCTGAAAATCTCTTTTGACCAAATAGGCACAAATTCTCACAGAGACATTCCAAATTCTTGGTAATGTTATCTCCACAAAGCAGAGCCAATTCAATGGTTTTGAGCCTTATGGTCGGCTCTCCACATATTTTTGCTGGTATTGTGTGCTATTAACTGCTGTTTGTGCTCACAGATGCAGTCTGTATAATAACCACCAGGCTAAAGACTACATCGACTCCTTCGTCACACACTGCTCCAGGGTTTGTTCATATGCATGACATAACGAATGATTCAGCTCCATTAATGTCACATAACTGTAATCGTAACCACCAAACTTCTGTCTGTGCTTACAGCCATTCTGCAGTCTGATTCAGATTCACGGCCACAACCGAGCTCGCCAAAGAGATAAGCTGGGGCACATTCTGGAGGAGTTTGCCACCCTGCAGGATGAGGTAATACCCGGTTAACAACAGTTTTATCCTGGCACTACCCTGGGTACAGGCAGAGAACCATGTAGCACCACCTATTATTATTGGGGTCAGTTAGGAGTGGTCAGGGTCAGTTAGCCGAGGCTGTCACTTGACGCCTTTTCAGTAGTGACAAATACTAAGAAGACGTTTTGGTGGTGCTGTGGCAAATTACACTAGCACCCTAACTAGCATGCCTAGACACTAGCATGTCTAAGTTGTGTCATGAAATAATTGTTTAGTATCTACAGGGGTTGGACAAAATAACTGAAACACCTGGTTTTAGACCACAATAATTTATTAGTATGGTGTAGGGCAGGGGTCAGCAACCTATGGCACGCGTGCCAAAGCTGGCACTTGAAGCATGTTTGCCCGGCACGCTGATTGGTAAGGGTAAAAAAAAAAATTATTTCATGCTCAGGGCTGTGCCTTATTAGTTGGATCCGTCCTTACACCATATGCCATATGCTCACTCCCTTGATTAACCTTAACAACAATAAATTACTCCACCTTAACCGCCTCCACCTATGGCCAGTTAAGGTTGAGTAATTTATGCTAGTTAAGGTTAATCAAGGTGTCAGGAGTGAGTCAGCTTTCAGTTTCGTGCAAAATGTGGTATAGCATGGCTGCTAAACGCGCAAAAGTGGATGTTCGTTCAATTCAACAAGACTGGACAGATTTGTATGGATTTATTCAACAAAAAGACCGGCCTGTGTGTGCTATGTGCTGTGAAAGCATCATTTGTCGCACCTCAAGTGTGCGCTGCCATTTTGAGACAAAGCACCAAAGCTGATGATGCTGACAAAATGGAATCAATCAAACGAGCAATTTCAAGGTACAAGAAACAGACGAGTGTTCTTAAGAAATGTAAGCCATGGTAAAAGTTCACCTCATATACACCACAGATGGATCATCTTTGCAGAGAGTCAGTGACAAGGATCACACTGACATGTAAGTTTAATTAACTAAATAGTTGGTTTATGTGACATACATAGCAACAGTTTGTGTTATATGATGTATTCCATGGCACACTTGGTACTTCATCTTCAGTTTATTTTTTTTAATCGGCACAGAGTACAAAAAAGGTTGCCGACCCCTGGTGTAGGGCCTCCTTTTGCGGCCAATACAGCGTCAATTCGTCTTGGAAATGACATATACAAGTCCTGCACAGTGGTCAGAGGGATTTTAAGCCATTCTTCTTGCAGGATAGTGGCCAGGTCACTACGTGATGCTGGTGGAGGAAAACGTTTCCTGACTCGCTTCTCCAAAACACCCCAAAGTGGCTCAATAATATTTAGATCTGGTGACTGTGCAGGCCATGGGAGATGTTCAACTTCACTTTCATGTTCATCAAACCAATCTTTCACCAGTCTTGCTGTGTGTATTGGTGCATTGTCATCCTGATACACGGCACCGCCATTGGATGCACATGGTCCTCCAGAATGGTTCGGTAGTCTTTGGCAGTGACGCGCCCATCTAGCACAAGTATTGGGCCAAGGGAATGCCATGATATGGCAGCCCAAACCATCACTGATCCACCCCCATGCTTCACTCTGGGCATGCAACAGTCTGGGTGGTACGCTTCTTTGGGGCTTCTCCACACCGTAACTCTCCCGGATGTGGGGAAAACAGTAAAGGTGGACTCATCAGAGAACAATACATGTTTCACATTGTCCACAGCCCAAGATTTGCGCTCCTTGCACCATTGAAACCGACGTTTGGCATTGGCACTAGTGACCAAAGGTTTGGCTATAGCAGCCCGGCCGTGTATATTGACCCTGTGGAGCTCCCGACGGACAGTTCTGGTGGAAACAGGAGAGTTGAGGTGCACATTTAATTCTGCCGTGATTTGGGCAGCCGTGGTTTTATGTTTTTTGGATACAATCCGGGTTAGCACCCGAGCATCCCTTTCAGACAGCTTCCTCTTGCGTCCACAGTTAATCCTGTTGGATGTGGTTTGTCCTTCTTGGTGGTATGCTGACATTACCCTGGATACCGTGGCTCTTGATACATCACAAAGACTTGCTGTCTTGGTCACAGATGCGCCAGCAAGACGTGCACCAACAATTTGTCCTCTTTTGAACTCTGGTATGTCACCCATAATGTTGTGTGCATTGCAATATTTTGAGCAAAACTGTGCTCTTACCCTGCTAATTGAACCTTCACACTCTGCTCTTACTGGTGCAATGTGCAATTAATTAAGATTGGCCACCAGACTGGTCCAATTTAGCCATGAAACCTCCCACACTAAAATGACAGGTGTTTCAGTTATTTTGTCCAACCCCTGTACATTATAGTTTTACTCTGGTTGGGGTTGCGGCAGGTCCAGCTTCTCTGGCCGCAATGCAATAACACCAATCCAGTGTGGGACCTTGGCCATCCCATACCTCAGACACTACCTCAGCCTTTCATTTTTGCATGTAGACACCCACCCGGTTGACAGCGTCCCAACAGTAGTAGGCTATCGTGATTTGCTCCTGGATCTGACTGTAGACTGTGTCGTGTTCATTAGCGAGGATGCTGGACATTGACTTCATTTGAACATGTGTTGTGTAAAGGCAGAGAAGGTGGATGCTGGTCTGCACGGGCTGCTGCTGAAGCTGGAACCTCAGAGGCAACATCTGGCCTGTCTGGGTACATGGGTGCTCTACCACAACCTGCGCATCATGATTCATTATCTGCTCAGCGGCTTCGAGCTCGAGCTCTACAGCATGCACGAATACTATTACATCTACTGGTAGGTGTTATAATAAAACATCTGTGTGTAAGCGATGAACAATTCTGACCCTTGATTCGAGACTGTCCTCAGTGTGCATACATTTAGGGCATTTAGCAGACACTTTTATCCAAAGCGACTTACAACTGTGACTGAATACAGTTCACGCAATTAAAGGGTAGGGGCCGTGATCAGGTGGCAACTTGTCATTGGCGGGGCTTGAACCGACAACCTTTCGTGTACTAGTCCAGAACATTAACCCCTGCCTGTGAATGTGGGGTCCCTTATTTAAATGTCTAACAATGATTCTGATTATGTGTTTGGATGTTATTTCATTCATATTAAATGCTTTTTCCTAGTCAGGGTTGCGGTGGATCCCCCTCCCCCAGCCAATAACACAGTTCATAAAATGATTCCTAGTTTCCGCGTTATAGACAGAAGTAATGACTGTATCTGTATGCGAAAGATTTGAAGTGAATTTGGAGTTTTCATGTTTTATTATCATTTTATCCTGGTCGGGGTCGCGGCGGGTCCAGTTTCCCTGGGTGCAATGCAGTAAGACACACTGGACAGGACACCAGCCCATCGCAAACCCTCCCGTAGACTTAGCCAATAGCCTGTATGTAGATGCATGACCGGCTAAAAGCACAGGTAGGGATTCGAACCCTAGATCTCAGCAGTTGAGGGCTTGCATAATTGACTGCTGCTACATCTGAAAGATTTTCTGTTATTACAATCAGGAACCGCTCAACTACTAATCATTAAAATTCCAAACAAAAGGAGCGGAACTGTTTTGTGTCAGTATGGAGTCTTGTTCAACCCTGCACATGCGGAACTGTATTATGTTTTACAAAAATGATGTGAATATTTTGCATCATGCTCCAGCATAAAGCAAGTTTAGTTTAGTCTACGTTTTTAATATTGAACTGGTTCCACTCACTGTACTTTCCGTGCCCCTGTTCCGTGTGTATGTCTGTGATGTTTCATATTTTGATTGGACGCTACAAGCTTGCGTCCGTAAATAGGGTGCATGGACACACGCTGCTCACAATCATACAGTAATCTACTAATTAATCACAAAATTGTGCACATGCTTTTGTTTGTCAATCATCTGCAGGTATCTATCAGAGTTCCTGTATGCATGGCTGATGTCCACCCTGAGTAGAGCTGACAGCTCTCAGATGGCTGAGGAACGAATCCTGGAGGAGCAGCAGCAGAAGGGCCGAAGCAGCAAGAAGAGCAAGAAGAAGAAGAAAGGTACAGTTATACACCAACAACCCGATATTCAATAGGAGCACCGAGTCTGACGACATGCAGCACACACAGCAAGAAGGTTCTGGGTTCGATTCCTTGATGGAGTGGTTCGGGTCCTTTTTGTGTGAAGTTTGCATGTTCTCTCCGTGTCTGTGTGGGTTTCCTCCGGGAGCTCTGATTTCCTTCCACAGTCCAAAGACATGCAAGTGAGGTGAATTGGAGATACAAATTTCTCTATGATTGTGTTTGACGTTGAAATTAATTACCTGTTCTGTCATGGATATAACCAAGGTGTGTAAAACATGACGTTAAAACACCCCTACTGTCCAAAAATGTCTGGAGGTAGGGACATGCCTCCTCCGTCACATGATCACACCAGGTAGAGGTGAATTCTTACAAAAAGCCTCAGCAGGTATGAAGGTATTTTTCCACTGCATGTCATGACCTTGACCGGCTGTTGCAATGGCAGGTTAGCTATACACTTCTCACTCTCAATGCACTATGATCTTGTCTTTGATTTTAAATAAAATGAATTGGTCATAATTTGTATCATCATTCTTTTAAAGCCTAGAAGGTCTTGGTTGGCACAGCGGTCAGTCACATAAGCCCACTGCCACTGGATCAAATCTGTGGTGCTATCTGCACAGACATGATTGGCTGTATCTGAGAGGTTGGGTGGCCGAACAGCCTAGCCATTGGGAGGTGCACTTGTCAGTGCGCTCTCAGTGCCGGTCCCATGCCCAGATAATAATATGGGTTGTGCCAGGAAGGGCATCCGGTGTAAAAACTGTGCCAAATCAGGTCAGCAAACCAGAATGATCCACTGTGGCGACACTTAAATACAGGAGCAACCAAAAGAAAAAACAGTCTGAAAATGATCTATATATTTTTTACCAGAGCATAAAGCACCCCTAGATAACAATTCTTGATGATTTAGACATTTAATTGTATTTGTGGGTTTTTTCCTTATAGTTCGCCCTCTGGGAAAAGAGATCACCATGAGCCAGGCCTACCAGAACATGTGTGCTGGCATGTACAAGGTAAACCTACCCACACACACTTCATGCTCAATACTGAAGAAAAAAATCGTCCCACAGGAACCAGGAACATAAAGGCTCGTCTCATATTTGCTAAAAGCACGAACCCTAGTCCTTTCGGAACTGATGTTCTGTGGACTGATCCGGCTGAAGCCTAAGTGAGGTTCCAGTTCATTCCAAAGCTGTTTAGTGGGGTTGAGGTCAGAGCTATGTGCAGGCCACTGGAGTTTCTTTAAACCAAGATTTGCTTTGTGGACAGGGGCTGGAACAGGAAAGAGACTTCCCTAAACTGATTTATTACACCTGTTAGCAATTGGTGTAGCTGAGGGGGTGTTCCACTACTTTTATCCATGTAGTTTATACTAATCTGGGCTCTAATAAAGGGAACTTGCAGAACAAAAGTTGAGGCTGTTATAGCAGCAAAAAGGGATTTCAGTTGTCCACAAACGTTGCCTTAGTGTAGCTGTCTATGTATATTTCTAAATCCTACTGCATGCTAAACATATAGAGCCAAATGCTTTGTAGTCAGTACTAATTATTTTCAATTCCTATACTTCTTTACAGACGATGATAGCTCTAGACATGGATGGGAAGGTGAGGAAGCCCCAGTTTGAGCTAGACAGCGAGCAGGTGCGCTACGAGCACCGCTTTGCACCCTTCAACAGCGTGGTCACACCACCTCCTGTACACTACATCCAGTTCAAGGTACTTGTTAAACATTTAACCACAAATGAAATGGTATTGTGATGTTTCTTAAATTACACACGTTGTATGGTGCTATGTTTGCACAGGAAATGTCTGACCTGAAGAAGTACAATCCTCCTCCATGTTCAGCTGACCTGTACATGGCAGCCAGCAAACACTTCCAGCAGGCCAAGCTCATACTGGAAAACGTCACCAGCCCGGACGCCGAGGTAAAAATCACAGGGTGGTTTGAATTTAGGAGCAACAAGGGTTTAGTCCAAAATGCTAGTGAGATCTGATTTAAATTTATACTGTATCAGTCTAGTATCAGTCATTTAGTACTTGCCATGTAGACGCCATTCATCACAACTTGGCTGATAAATCAAGTGGTATAAACGTTTATTAAAATGATGTCTGTATCAATCGCTTTCAGAAGCTTTTACATTATTATTATTATTTGTACTCTGGGTCTAATAAAATATGATTATTTAACAATAGACCTGCGACTAGAGGGTCATGGTAACAATCACAGTAACACACCTACATCAAATTAAAATTCATATACTGAGTGCCTGCATTCGCCCCTTGTCTCGGCCTCTTTTTAAACATGTTATGCACTGATTGACTTTGCCCTCTGACTACACATATACCAGGGTTGGCAGGGGTGTTTTTGGGGCATTTTTATGGTTTACCACTGCTTATCCTGGTTAGGGTCATGGTGGCTCTAACGTTCCTGGAATAACTGGGTGCAATTATGCAGTAACACAAGTATAAGGGCGGCAATATATTGTGGAGCCTTGCCCCCCTTTCAAACCCTTTAGACAGAGCTAACCATGTCTGTGTGTAACTGCCGGACCAGGCGAAAACACAGCTGAGGATTCTTGCACTGTATCCCAGTAGTAGTGGGCTAGCACAAACACACAAGAATTCACCCAGATCAGTGTCATTCAAATGAAAAGGCCAGGATCAAACCCAAATCCCCAGCCACCTGGGGTCCTATAGTTGAATGAAGGTTGAATGGGGTCCCTCTAAATTGAGTAATTCTTTCTTTCTGTTTGCATGACTGTTTAGGTCAATCGAATCCTTAAAGTGGCCAAACCAAACATTGTTGTAATGAAGCTGCTAGCAGGAGGACACAAAAAGGACACCAAGGTAGATCTCCTATCCTCACTCACGCAATTAAAAAAAAGCCAATGAATACACAAGTACTAATCATTCACTTCCATGTTCTCTTTCCAGGTCCTACCAGAATTCGACTTTTCTGCTCACAAGTACTTCCCAATAGTCAAAATTATTTAACGTCTTTATAAAGAACTGCTGCTTTTCCATCAGCTCTGCTAAAGTCATGTGAATAAACCAGGCTGTTTGTGTTATGGTTCGAGTGAGATTTCATCCAGGGTGAGAGGTCAGTCCAGAGTCTAGAACACAGAAAGCAAAATAAGACTATATTTATCGATCAAGGGTTCTGGAGGAAAGAATTGTGAATTGTGAGAAAATGCTAGTTTCTGTTCAGATGTTAGCAGTCAGTCCAGTCTGGAAAATATCAAACTTTGGATGTTTGTGTGTACACTTTATTTTTATGACCTGCTTGTGTGTAAATGTGGCTTGGTTTGTAATCTCTGAATAAAATAAAATAAAAACTCTCAATCCTGGTTCTGTCTCATTTCTTTTATGGACAAAAAATAAAACCAGTTTATGATTTTATTTGGTGTTTGTTTTATTTACATGTATTGGAATTAAAAAACAACAAAATTATGCTTAAATATAGATTAGCTTTTTCTTATCTGAGAAAAAGTTCTAAGCAAACAAACCATAAAAAAACTTTTAACGTTTTAACTATGATTTATGTAGATCAGTTTTTCAGGTAAGAAGTTAAAGGCTGAAGCTGATCATTTTGTACATACATTCATTTTTGAACCATCTAGAGTAATTAAAAGGCTGAATCTCCTGTGGAATGATTTTCTTGTAGGAAAACCTCTTCTCAGGGCTGACAGGATTCCGTTTAGATGTTCAGATAACCGAAGTTAAAACCACTTCGATTCTGATTCTGACCATTTAGAGTTTGTTTTAGGTTCCAATAATTTACCACAGTGCAATAATAATCTTTTTTATTTATTTATCGTGCTTATGTTGGGTTTTTGGTCCTGGTAAAACTGCTTTGAGACATTGTACATAGCAAAAATCCATTTTCAAATACACTTGACGTGCGTTTTCAGCAAAAAGCAGAATATATAAGGTGGGAAGTCTTGAAGGTGACGCTGCAAAGTGACAATTTCATTAAAAAACATTTTTTTTTTACATTTACCGTCGTTAAAAATGTATTAATGCGAGTTTTGTAATAATAAAAATTTCATTCTGACGAAAACTAACTTTAAGGCGCTTTAGTAACCGCCTACATTAACAAAATTGATTTGCTTTAAATTAGCTGAAATGCTAAGTTGCTAACGCTATGATGCTATCTCTGATAGCATACTGCACACATGCGTAGGTACTAACACCACCATGTCTAGCGTACTACTTAGACATGTGTTTAGTACAACTGTGTCTGGTTTGGAACACTACTACTTTGGCTGCCTGCTGTTACTGGAAGGCAGAAGGCTGTGGAGGCGTTATATTATATCCTGTTTTATTTTTTATTTTTAACTACTTAGATCATTTGAAATGGTTTATAATCTGAGACGCTTTAAACGTCAGTGATATTTTAGAATGCTAACCATATTTAGTACTTCCTTCATCTGAACATTAATATTTGGTCCTCAGACTTCTTGTTATATTAAAAAAAATATCTACAGTATATACAGAAGTAATCGTGGCCTGCTGCCCTGAGAATGGCATGTTGTATAAAACTCCTACAAGCCTGTCATTACAAAGCTGTTTAAAATGTAACAGTGATAAAAGATCTTCAGTATCAGTATTGTTTCATGAGGAGTCCCGAACTGTTCGCAGTGAGAGACTGGTGGTTCCTCAGCTGATGTGAAAATGATGTGAAATGCCCATAAACTTTACCAGCAAACCTTTTCCCTGCTCCCCAGCACAGAATGTAAGTTTAAAGTCTGTTTGAGGTATCTGGGAAAGCAGGATATAAATGGAGTGTTAATCAGCCAGTGTGAGTCTGTATGAGCGTTAGGCCTCTGCGAGTTCTGCCTGTTTGTCGGCCTCAAACTCAGGCTCGTTCTCGTCATCACCGTTGTAGTCGGCCAGTTCATCATCAAACTCCTGAGCAGCTGCTTTATCACCTGCACAAAACAAGAAGCAAGATGAATATACAGTACATGACAAACCAACTGACTACTGAAACCTATTCCTGTATATACTGGGGGAAGGGTATAGGGTGCAGAACCGCATAACATTGTTGGACATTGCAATCAGTCCTTATTCATAAGTTTACTAATTTTTTCTTGTTTTTACCAAACTCTACTTTTGCATATTTTAAAGTAAGTGATCGATCATATGTCTCTGTGTCCACGTGGGTTTCCTCCCACCGTCCAAAGACATGCAAGTGAGGTGAATTGGAGATACAAAATTGTTCATGACTGTGTTTAACATTAAAGACTTGAACTGATGAATCTTGTGTAACCAGTAACTACCTGTCCTGTCATAAATTACTTTCTTTGTAAACAGTGTCTACCATAACGACAGATCTCACAAAGGGACAAGCTGCAAGGAGAGAGTGGTGCAGCTGTGTTGTACACTAGCCCACCGAATCTCAGCCGGGCGTCTACACAGACACGAGGCTAGGTCTAAGGGGATTGCAGTGGATTGGCACCCTGTCCAGGTTATTCATGCCTTGAGACTAGATTTCTGGTGGAACCAGACCTGCCGTGACCCTGACCAGGACAAACTGGTTTACAAATGGAGTCTAAGTAACCTGCCTTATAAGTTCGATGTCTTATTAGAATCCTCTCTACTTAGGCAGCTAGGTAGGCAGTAGGCAGAAAGGCAGCTCACTAGGTTTTCGAACAGACCTTAAGAAGAAGTTTTGTTTGCACCTTTGAGATTGGACAGGCGTTTCTCGATCTCGCGTTCGTTGTCGTATTCTATGGCGGCGTCTTCCTTCACTTCTTCATTTACTGCAGCATCCAGCAGAGCATCTGCACAATAGAACAATGTGAGCTGTGTAACTGAGCTGAGAAAGAGGAGGCTGTACTAGCTCTGTATCCGTGCTTCCTACCTGCAGTCTTTAAATCTTCCCCCTTGATGTCCATCACTCCTGCCATGGCCTCATCATTGGTCAGGTTGCTCAAAGTTTCATTCTGATTGGGTGGGCTGGGTGTGGTTGGCAGCTCGTCTTTGTTGGAATCTTTTACAGTTACGGTTACAGCTTCAGCACCAAAGAGAGAGAAGGGTATTACAAAAAAAACAACAACATTAAACAGGGGGGAGTTCAATCACAACAATTCATGCAAACACACACTTGGGGCCATACTTAGATAACAAATAATAAAAAGGGAGAACCTTCTATGCTACTCTTAAAAATCAGCTTAATTAAAAGCTACCAAGCATAACATGTATGCTATACAAATACCCAAAGCTTCAATCACGGAATACATCATTTCATACAACAGTTGGTTCCAACCTTCCACATGAAAAAAATCACATTACATCACAGCTATTAAAGAAAGGAAAAACAAGACTAAAAGAAAATCCTATTCTTTGCGTCGACTGACAGATTGAGGGATATGCAAATCAAGAAATGGTTTTATAGCTAAAGCCATTACAGTATAATCAGTAAGGACAGTATGTCATAAACAAGATGTTTTTTCAGTCAATAAGTTAAATAAATAAAATTCTCAGACACATACCTTTGATCTGTGGAATTTCGTTGGTTTCCAGGTTTCCTGGAGTCATTTTTGTCTCCAAAGCTCCAGTAATTTTATTCGACTCATTTCCAGCGATTTCTGAAGCAGGCTTAGAGACTGCTTTTTGAGTGGCACTGACTGAAGCCTGTTGAGGGAGAAAAGTCTGGACTAAAATGTACTCATATTTTAGGCTGCAAATAAACCTGCACCATTTTCCTAGAGTTGTTACCAAGCTGATTCCATTTACAGAAAAGGGCAAAAGTATTGGGACACCCCTTGTAATTTTTGAATTCACAAATTCAATTTCAGCCACAACAATTGCTAACAGGTGTTATATAAATATATACAGTAGTTATATAAAGGAAAATGTGTGCTTTTAACTGTGCAGCAATAGTTTAGGGAATGCCCTTACGCGTTCAAGCATTACTGAGTCCCTGTGCATAAAGCAAGCTCTATAAACACTTAGTACACACACACACACACACACACACACATATATATATATATATATATATATAGCTGAAAAGATCATATAAACGTGACTCTATTTAAATACTATTTGTTCTCGAAATGGGGTGCCCAACAAGTTTATACTATTGAGATGAAAATGAGGTCTCTTTGTGGAGCGAATGGTTTGCGTACCTGGTTTTGAGCTTCGGAGCTTAGTTTCTCGTACTTCTTCTCCACTTCCAGTTTGGCTGCTGCAATCTTTTCATTGCAGTCCTCCTTCTGGGCTAAGATCTGCGTGTTACACTGAGTCCTGCGTACACACACACAATTCATATAAACATCAACACACACAAACGGGTTGAAAAAACACAGAGCTGAGCAGCGTAGCAGACTTACGTGTCGTAGGTGAGCTTTTTATTTAGCGTGTTCATGTTGTTCTGGCATGACTGAAGCTCCTTCTGAACCCTACTGAGATCCTCCAGCAGATTCTTCATCTGGTCTACAGAGGGGATAAAAAGTACTAAGTAATGGGGGGCAATTTGGCGACAGAGATATAGCGGCACATCTGAAGACGCGATGTTATAACACAGAGTGTACAGCAGAACACAATACTGTTATTTCTATTTGCTAAGGGTAAGTCGACTTCAATGTTACCACTTAGTTTAATTAAATGTTCTAAAAGCAATAACCAACCCTATGAGAAGCATCCACATACATCTATGTTTAGCTGGATTTTCCCCCCAATTTTCTCCCCTAAATAGTCGTATCAAATTACCCTGGTTGCGTTACGCTTCACCTCTACCGATACAACCCTCCACTGCTGACTGAGGAGCTTTTCAACTGACACACGCCCCTCCAACACGTGCGCAATGCCGACTGCCTCTTTTCACCTGCACAAGCCGAGTTCATATGTGGATCAGCCTTGTGCACGGAGAGCCACACCCTGATCAATAAATTATCCCTTGACTCTGATTCTCTGATCTGATGAGGAACCCTGGTGCGGCTCATCCCACCCTAAACAACAGCCAATCGTTGTTCATGTGGCCGCCCAGCCTAGCCGGATGGCAGAGCTGAGATTAAATACGGTGTATTCGAAATTCCAGCTCTGGTGTGCTAGTGTATTTTACCACTGTGCCACCTGAGCGGCCACTTTTAAACTTGTGTTGTAGCTCGAGAATTAGCTTTTCCGAGAGAGTCTCAAACACTTATTTTAAAAATAAGTAAAAAATTTGTTAAAAGTGAAGAGAAAGTTAGAAAAATATTTATACTTACTTTTCATTTCTTGAACGGTTTTGCCACTAGAGGAAATGTTGAGCAGTAGATTCCCCTACAACAAGAAATGAGTTTCACTTACACAAAAACTTTAATATTTAAATAAACAAAAAAACTGATGTCAAGAATAAATGATAGTTTTTCTCACTTTTGTACACTGAAAAAATAAAACAGGTTTATGAACCTCTGCTCCAACATCCAGTATTTTGGTGCTGTCCCAAACCACAAACAATTATACTTAACAGTGTGTCAAATTAGCACACACATGGTGAAGTGTGCAGTATGAAATTAAAAACAGCCTCACGCCTTTAGCCACTTAGCATGCTGGCTAAAAATGGTAATGAATTTTTCCCTTTTTCGATTTTCGATGTAAAATCAATAACACTGAGGCCCTAGTGTGCAGGTACCTTCTCTTGTTTCCACACCTTCTCAGCACTCTGCTGCTGTTTCTGGTGTGTGTTCTCCATGAGGGTGAGTTGTTCGGATTGCCTGCGCACCTGTTCCTCCGCCTCGCTTCTGCTCAGCTGCTCACGCTCCCTCTCGGCCGATGCTCGCCGTACGCGGTCTTCCAATTCCAGTAGCTTGGTCTAAATACACACCATACAACCACAAAACACACACACATTTCCATTAAATGACTTTAATATGGCATGGTTTAATGGTTTAATTGTGGGCCAATCCTTGCCTGACCTCACAGGTGCTTTTACCTCATGGGCACAAGTTCCTACAGACACACTCTCATATGTTGTGGAAAGCCTTTACAGAACAGAATAGGCTGTGTCATCCGAAAGTGGGGACCAAGTTATTCTTATGCCAATGGTTTTGGAATGGAACGTTCAGCTAGCTTATGATTACTTTTGGCCATATAGTGTATTTTCCAGCACTGTCGCCAAGCATCAACACACACAAACACACTCTCTTGGTTAGAACTAAATATGTCCGTTACATTTCATAACAATAGTAATATTTTGTTCAGGCCTTAATTCTCTAACACTGAATGCAGGTCAGCAATACAATCACAATTACCCACAAGGCAATAAATACTCTAGTACAGTCACTTCCGGTTCATTTATTTAATGTCTGTTTTACCACTGCTTTATCCTATTCAGGGTCGCGGTGGGTCTGATTCACTGTGTAAAAGGTAGAAAACACCCTCACACACAACCACACACACTCGTATCTAGTGCATTTTTAACCCCAATTAACCTGACTGCATGTCTTTAGGGAAACCCACACAGACATTGCGAGAACATGCAAACTCTACACAGGAACACCCGGAACACTCCACCTATTAAACTCAGGACCTTTTTGCTGTGAGCCAACAGTGCTACCCACCAAGCCACTGTCCCACCTTTACAAATGATCTTTAATTAATTATTCAACGCGCTGGGGCTATCTACAGATATCTACTGGTCATGCCTGATGATATAGGGTTTGTGGCCGAAGCCCTGAGATGGATTGGTGCCCTGTCCAAGATATTTCAGCTTTGCGCCCAGTGTTTCCCAGTGAAACCGTACCTGCCCTGTCCTACAAATCTTAATTTGTATTTTTACTGACAAAAACTATGAATGGACCAGGTTGAACAAGATCATTTCCATATACTGCTTGAAGAGATACGCAGAAGCAAAACCATTCAGAGCTTTAAAGGTCATAAGCAGAAATTTGTAGTCTGTCCTGAATAAAACAGGCAGCCACTGTTAACTGAATCAGACCACAGTAATATGACCATGTTCTTTTCATGGTAAGGACACAATGTGCAACAAACATTTGTCTAGTTTATATTTGCCCACCTATATTGGCTAACATGCGCGCACACACACACAGGACAACACCTCACAGGTTTTGGCTGTACCATCAGAAAATCTACACCTACACTAGTCATATACATTTCAGAAGTGCTCAAAGGCCTACAGACAGAACAGCATACATGCATGATTTACATAAAGACAACTACTTTGCATACAAGGTTAGAGGAAAATGAAGTCGAATACTTGTTGGTATGACCAACTTTTACTCATCAGTTCACTCGGTCACTCTGGAAGGGTGGGGCTGCGAAATGGTTCTGACCTCATCAAATTGCTGCTCATGCAACACCATTGTGTAGCTAAACCCGAATGGAGGAGGCAACTAACTGTTATTTAAACCTTTTTAGAATAAAAACACCTACAATAAGCAGATGCCCACAGGTTAGATTAAACATTAATAAAAAGAGGATTTAAATGTCTAAATTTGGTTCACATCTATAGTTCATTTGCTCTGGTTAAAATCAGTTTATGAGTTTGTTAACTTTAAGTGTGTTCCCCTTGGTTTTTTGTTTTTTTTTACACACAGAGACAAATCCAAGTGCAGGTCTGAAAACACGCTTTTGTGGTCTGCTTAACAAAGCCGTCCTTGTTGGCTTCACATTCAGCTCTTTGGCTGTAGAACCTGATCTTGGAGAATGGCTGCACATGGAATTTTAACATCCCACAAAAAGATGCAACACTGGGAGGACCAGATTTAATAGCTGTTCTCATCGACTTTCAAATCTATAATAAATGTTTGCTAATAAAAAAATAATATCATATCAGCACCAGCAATAAGTAGAAAGTCTGAGAATAAGCAGTTGTGTTTCTTTTCATGTTTTATTACAGCTTTATCCTGGTCATGGTAACAGTGGGTCCCTTTTTTCCTGGAATACCAAGCCTTAATACAGTAACACACCCTGGATAGGATGCCAATTCATTCCCACCCTCAAACACAGACAGTCATGTCTGTATGTAAATGCCCAAACGGCTGCTAGCATCACTTGAGGATTCAAACCTTGAATATTTAGTGGGTTAGCAAAATTTACAACTCTGACACCCACAAGCACTCCTTTTACAATGAATAACAGGGCAGGATTGTGACTTAATTTATGAATACATGTCTTCTTTTTCTGTGGCTTAAAGGAATATTAAAAAAATCATTCTTTAGGTGACCTCTAATCTTACAATTGATTAAAGGTTTTTGGTTATTAAAAATGTACTAAAGAGCATTTAACCTACAAAATATTCAGTCATCTGACTATTCTGTGCATGTAAAGGCACTTAAAAGACTTAAAAGGATGTACAGTGTATCACAAAAGTGAGTACACCCCTCACATTTCTGCAAATATTTCATTATATCTTTTCATGGGACAACACTATAGACATGAAACTTGGATATAATTTAGAGTAGTCAGTGTACAGCTTGTATAGCAGTGTAGATTTACTGTCTTCTGAAAATAACTCAACACACAGCCATTAATGTCTAAATAGCTGGCAACATAAGTGAGTACACCCCACAGTGAACATGTCCAAATTGTGCCCAAATGTGTCGTTGTCCCTCCCTGGTGTCATGTGTCAAAATCCCAGGTGTAAATGGGGAGCAGGGCTGTTAAATTTGGTGTTTTGGGTACAATTCTCTCATACTGGCCACTGGATATTCAACATGGCACCTCATGGCTAAGAACTCTCTGAGGATGTGAGAAATAGAATTGTTGCTCTCCACAAAGATGGCCTGGGCTTTAAGAAGATTGCTAACACCCTGAAACTGAGCTACAGCATGGTGGCCAAGGTCATACAGCAGTTTTCCAGGACAGGTTCCATTCAGAACAGGCTTCGCCAGGGTCGACCAAAGAAGTTGAGTCCACGTGTTTGGCGTCATATCCAGAGGTTGGCTTTAAAAAATAGACACATGAGTGCTGCCAGCATTGCTGCAGAGGTTGAAGACGTGGGAGGTCAGCCTGTCAGTGCTCAGACCATACGCCGCACACTGCATCAACTTGGTCTGCATGGTCGTCATCCCAGAAGGAAGCTGACGCACAAGAAAGCCAGCAAACAGTTTGCTGAAGACAAGCAGTCCAAGAACATGGATTACTGGAATGCCCTGTGGTCTGACGAGACCAAGATAAACTTGTTTGGCTCAGATGGTGTCCAGCATGTGTGGCGGCGCCCTGGTGAGAAGTACCAAGACAACTGTATCTTGCCTACAGTCAAGCATGGTGGTGGTAGCATCATGGTCTTGGGCTGCATGAGTGTTGCTGGCCCTGGGGAGCTGCGGTTCATTGAGGGAAACATGAATTCCAACATGTACTGTGACATTCTGAAACAGAGCATGATCCCCTCCCTTCGAAAACTGGGCCTCATGGCAGTTTTCCAACAGGATAACGACCCCAAACACAACCTCCAAGATGACAACTGCCTTGCTGAGGAAGCTGAAGGTAAAGGTGATGGACTAAACCCAATTGAGCACCTGTGGCGCATCCTCAAGTGGAAGGTGGAGGAGTTCAAGGTGTCTAACATCCACCAGCTCCGTGATGTCATCATGGAGGAGTGGAAGAGGATTCCAGTAGCAACCTGTGCAGCTCTGGTGAATTCCATGCCCAGGAGGGTTAAGGCAGTGATAATAATGGTGGTCACACAAAATATTGACACTTTGGGCACAATTTGGACATGTTCACTGTGGGGTGTACTCACTTATGTTGCCAGCCATTTAGACATTAATGGCTGTGTGTTGAGTTATTTTCAGAAGACAGTAAATATACACTGCTATACAAGTTGTACACTAACTACTCTAAATTATATCCAAGTTTCATGTCTATAGTGTCGTCCCATGAAAAGATATAATAAAATATTTGCAGAAATGTGAGGGGTGTACTCACTTTTGTGATACACTGTACCTGTACTTCCACAGTGCAAATAAAAAGCACAAAACTGAGGTTTTTTAAAAACTACATGTAAGAGCACACTTAGAAACTATGCATGTTAAAAAGACCAATGAACGAACCTGCAGCTCCAGGTTTCTAGAGCTGGACACCCAGTAGTTAAAGCCGAGCAGGAGAATACAGCCGATAAGTCCAGCCATGAGCAAAGGAGGAGAGCGACCTCCACGACGACCATTCACCAGAGCTGCCATCATCTTTCTTGCCCAGAAGTCCAGTCAAATACAGTTCTAGATAAAGAGCAGACAAATATCATGGTTCATTTTCTCTCAGTAAATGGGGGGAAGAAAACCTGTTGAGTATGACGGTTGAGTTTACACATGACTTAAGTCAGAACTCAACATTTGCCATTGTTTTACTAAGCATTAACACAAAGGATTGGGTGGAGTTGTGCTGATTTGCATTGAGGGTAACAATCTGCATGTTTCTTCAAATAGTGTTTCCACTGTTTCTTGCGTAATGCTTTGCCTAGTCTTGACTGTAGTTACTACAGAAACACAAAACCCAAAAAGCTAAAATAACACATGTTCCTATAAGTGAACAGTACTATAGGGAATGGTTACCTACCCTTTTCATTTTTATTATTCATTAGCCACTTTTTGCTGATCTACTCTAAATTACTCCTACAGTCATAAAATAAATCATATGTTCATCTACAGGAAACAAACATATGCACAATTTATTTATTTATTAGGATTTTAACTTCATGTTTCACACACTTTGGTTACATTCATGACAGAAACGGTAGTTACTGGTTACACAAGATTCATCAGTTCACACGTTTAATGTCAAACACATTCATGGACAATTTGTATCTCCAGTTCACCTAACTTGCAGGTCTTTGGGACTGTGGGAGGAAACTGGAGCTCCCGGAGGAAACCCACGCAGACACAGGGAGAACATGCTAACTTTACACAGAAAGGTGTATGCACAATTAAATGCACATTCACTGTATTTTGTTTGATGTAATACAGACCCCAGTTCCAGGAATGTCCAGGAAAGTGAGTAGTTGAACTGTATTGATAAATTAGATTTACATACTGAAAGCATATTTATATATTTACATTTATAGACGTATATTAAAATGTGTAATAATAAATATTTATAGTATGTATTGTTGTTGTTGTATGGACTAGTAAATTGTTCAATATTAAAACGTCAAACGTGTAATTTAAAAAATTGAGCTGTTTTATTGTCTGAAGTCGTTTTTAATGTGTGATTAAATTATGAAACATATTAAGAACTATATGTAATTATTTGACCTTTAAAATAACAATTATAACATTACACTCGCGGTTGATAGGTAACCAGCAGCATCAAGATTTTGAATGAAGCAACACGTCAACAAGTCATCGCTAGCTGTGCTATTTTCCTACCCATATTCCGCCAAGTCCTGCCCTCTGCTCTATGATTGGCTAAAAGCTTACACACAAACACGCTGCGCCAATTACTATGAACAAAAGATAATGGTCGGAGCTACTAACCAATCATAGTTAGAGGGCGGGAGTTGTCGGAATATGGGTGTAAAAAATAAACCTAATAGTACGGTGCGCTAGAGCTAAGTCGGGTCATTGACAAGTCTTATTTACGCGCAGATGTTTTATGTAAGAAAAAAACTCACAAGCCCACATAAATAAACACGAAAGTATTAACTGTAGGTTTATGACACATAAGTGCTGGTTTAAAATATTAAACCATTCATTGTGACTATCTCAGATTAGCCAGATAGCATAACGTAAATTAACAGAACACACTGACTAGCTTGTTAATCAAAGCCTTTATCTAGTATTATAAAAAAAAAGAAAATAAGCCAGTATTTAATTATGTTCTTACCACTTTGCAGGCGAAGATACAGCAGCTATCTCAAACCATCGAGCTTCCACATATCAATAATGCGTTTTCTTTGAACCAGGATTAGCAAACACTGCATCCGTCAACAGACGCTTATCAGTTGGTGTCGTTTCAGTTGGTGAGTCGGTTCTTCGAGTCGACTCTTTCAGGTGAGCATCGACGGCCAACTCGTTAAAAACCGTCAAGCCGACACCATCAAATCCTACCGATTTACCCTTAATGAAACTAAAAAATGGCTCAAACCCATCAAAACAATCTAAGACCATCCTCCACCAAACCTTAGTTTATTTAGCACTATTCATTTATTCAGTAAGCACTTTCCAGGCATCAGCTAAACCCATGCTTGTTTTTCAGACTGCCAGATAGTGAGCTGTAATTCATCTTCACAGTATGGATAGTAAATTGTTCAAAGTCCAGTAGAGGTGTGCTTTACCCAAACCCAAACCCAACTAAAGCTTTGCATTTTGCATGGTGATCTTCTGTTTGTGGCTGCTCAACCATATTAACCAAATCCACAAAGCTTCTTATATTGCTTCTTAGAGGCAGACTTGATGATTAGTGTTCCAACCAAGAATAGGTTATTTTTACTGTATTATATACTTAAGAACGTTTTTGTGAGAATGGCTGGTGCAGCTCTTGCAGTGCAAAAAAATGACAAACTTACTCATTGAAAAGTTTGCATTGTATGAAAATGCTACCCTAAAATTCAGAGCTCTTCAATATAAATCAGTACATGCCAGTTCTATATCGATATAGATTGAATAAATGTACTTCAATTTATGCAACTGTTATCAATCAGTGCAGGACAAATAGCTAAATCCACTAGTTTGAAGAGATGTTCACATACTTTTGGCCGTAAACTTGCTCATTAACTAAAGCTAATTACATTACAATTAATGTAATTTCAATTATTAAAATTCTCACTTGCACATAGTTTCTGGAATAGGCTTCTGATCCACTACAGTGTTTATAGTGTTAAAGACATTACCTTTTAAATGAATTTTTTTATTGTTATTAGTCACCCATGATAACCATGTGTTCTGTGTAATGTAAGAAATGAGAAATGACCAACAACCATATTTTAAACGTTTATTAAAAAGGTGAAAGCCTGAAAAATAACTGGGAAACAAAATGAGACATTTATCCTTGTTGTTGGAGGTTCCTTTCAGAATCGCTTCTGGGCGTTTTCCTCCTAAAAAAAACACAATTGGTCAATTTTCAGTCGATTGTATTTTTCTGTTTTTTTTCTGCTTGTATTCCAATAAAAGAGACTGAGAAGTAATTATATGTGGTCATTATACTATTGCTAAACAAAAATCTAATGGTGGCCTAAGACTTTTGCACAGTATTATACACTATATACTAACACAAATGGTCTCCACTGCTCTTTTACTAACACTGTAATGAAGTATTGGCTGCTTCTTTAATACAGAAAAACCTCAAAAGTATTGTTTACATTTACATTTTCAGCATTTAGCAGACGCCTTTATCCAAAGCGACTTACATTACAGTTACAGTATACAGTTTGAGCAATTGAGGGTTAAGGGCCTTGCTCAAGGGCCCAACAGCAGCAATCTGGCAGTGGTGGGGCTTGAACCAGCAACCCTCTGATCACTGGTCCAGTACCTTAACCACTAGACTACAGCTGTTTACAGTAACTGCATCATCCATTCAATACAGTTGTTTAGGATAACATTATATATAGGTTTACAGGATAAAACGCATATATTAAAGCTTTTACCTTTATAACTTTGCCCAGTTCAGCTAATACTTCTTCATAGCGGCTTTCCATACTTCTGAGACTCTCTGGTTTAATCGTCTGTTTCGTTAGACTGGGACTGCCAGCGTCCCGCACCATCTGCAAAAACCTATCCTCCTACAAACACAGAAAGCCAAACCTGTATAAACCACTGTTGCATCTGAACTAGTTGCTGAACTAGAAGAGAATTCTATCTAGAAAACTGAGGACAGTCTCAGGAGTCTGAGTTAGGCGTATGATGTAATATCAACATGGTTGCTCACACCATCAACAGTAATAGAGAAGAATTGATTATCAGGGGTTCGAATCCTGGGCTGGGCTCACAAATATACAAGGTATTCACATGGTAGGTTGCATGGTGTTATGTGAAGCAAGTCTGGGGAGAGGGATATATTTCAGTGCAGCCTTAGTGGCAGTCCCAAGCCTAAATAAATAGGAGAGTTGTGTCAGGAGAAGCATTCAGCGTGCCAAATCAAATATGCAGATGAATGATCCGGTTTGGCAACCATTAACATAAGCAGTTGTTGATCTACATCTACAACAAATAGTCTATGCTGAAGCTAAAACCAGCTTTAGAGAAGAGTGTTTCCACATGGTGTAGCTCAATCAGAGCACATTTTGTTTTAATTTACCTGCACTCCTAAAATGAAGGTGAAGGCCACTCCAGCTTTCCCAGCGCGTGCTGTTCTTCCCACCCTGTAACAATCCCACAAGACTGAGAATATTAGAATCTGTATATGCATTTAAATAAAGCAATCAAGCAAATAAAACATCCTGATTTCATTACTGAATATGCAACATCTCTACTCAATATTTTGCCAAATATTTGCATCTTGTCAATCTGACTTCAGTTGTAGATATCTATTTAACATAGAAAAAAACAAGAGTTTAGTTAGTTGATGTACCTGTGGATGTAGGTCCTGATGTACTGCGGAGCATCATAATTAATGACACATTTAACTTCTTTTATATCGATTCCTCTAGCAGCAGCATCTGTGCTTATTAACCTGAAAAAATGACAGTATTCATGTTTATATGTTTATTTATATCAGCTTATATCAAGCACCTCATGCTGTACCAAATGTAAGGGAAAAAAATCTCTTCCCACACTAAACCAGTGCAACCAGTGTTTTCGTAGATGCTACACAACATTTCCGGCAACACCATACAGTATTTACACAATTTTTCTTTTGACAGCACAGAGATGCCAAAACAGCATTTTCAATAATGCCACACACCCCCATATCCCCAAAACACAACATCCAGCATTGGGTTTGCACTATTTACATATACTGACTGGTTGCTACTGACAGAGTTGCAAGAAATAATGTTAACTACAGAAATGAATGCAAACGTACAGCTGAGTCTTCCCTTGTTCAAAGTTCTTCAGGGTCTTCTGTCTCTCACCAGAACTAAGTCTGGAGGAAAATTCTGCAACTTCCACTCCACCATACAACTTCACCAGCAAGAAGAGCCTGAAACAAAGAAAGATTTACACTGATAAATGTAAGCTTTTATTATTTATTTATTTATCTATACTTTTGCTTACTACGGGTCAGTCGTTCAAAGGAAGCCAAGCTTTTCAGTCCAATTTGCATGCTTGCATATAGCAAAAAAGTCTTTATGGGATGTAGTTACTAGCATTTATTGTCCTTTTATGGAATTACTCATGTATAACATCTTATTCACACCAAATTCATCAAGATGTCAATTTGTTTTATCTTCTGGTCAATGCATCTCATTTCTCAGCAAAAACATGACATGTACAGCCACCCACACTGCTAGATTTATGGGTTCTGAAGCTAATCACATTTACACAGAGTGGTCAAAACAGCAAAGTTTATTGTCCAAAGTCAGACTGCAAACAGACCCAAGACTGCAAGTTTAATAGCTGTTACCTGTGTGCTGCTTCTCTAGAGTTTGTGAAACATAAGACAGGATTAAACTTCAGACAGAGCAGGAAATGCAGGATCAGCAGAGGTTTCTTACTAAGAGTGCAGCAGATGTAGTACTCCTGCAATGAGCAGAACCACAAATGAACTTTAGCTGGACACCATTCATACAAAGGGGAACAATTTATTTATTTTTATGCATTTTCCCTCTTTTTCTCCCAATTTAGCATAGCCAATCCGCTGCTATATATTCTGCTACGCTGTATATTCGTGACACACACTCCCTCTGATGTGTGCGTTTTCCACCAATCCCTACTTATTCTCCCATACTTCGATGGATTTGCTCATGAGGTCAAAGCCACGCCCTGATCTCTGAGATCATCCACTTTCTGTACAGGTGCCCTGGGCAACAAAACGTTGACATTCCAAGCCCATAGTCCAGTCTTTTCCTCCCAGCTGACTGGGATTTTGTCTGCTGCAGGCATTAGCCAACTGTGCCTGCTAGAAGGTGCCCAGCCGACCAGTAGCATAGTCGAGATTCGGACCCGGGAGCTCAGAATCTCTACGCTGGTGTGCTAGCGGATTAGGGGAAGCAATTATGACTGTAAACAATTTGAGCAATTGGCCTAACAATGGTAACTTGGCAGAGGTTAGGATTAAACCAGCAACCTTCTGATTACTAGTCCAGTACCTTAACCGCTGAGCTCCCGCTGCCTTAAAGCAACTTACAATTGTGACTGAATACAATGCAAGCAATTGAGGGTTACGGGCCTTGCTCACTGGCTTAACAACTCAACAGTGGTGAGGCTTGAACCAGAGGCCTTTTGATTACTAGTCCAGTACCTTAACCACTAAGCTACAAACATGTGTATAGAATTAATCAATGGCCTGCACAGCCCTAACCTGACCACATGTGGGATGAGGATGAATTGCAAGCCAGGCCTTCTCGTCCACCTGAAGCAAATTAACGCTTTTAAGGTGCTGACACATCCAGCCAAAACGGCAATGCAGAAGGACATGACTCTTAACTTCGCTCACTGCCAAATGTATTCATCAGATTGCATTTGTGTCTGTATTTAAGGTGGTGGTGTTTTGCTTATACTCACCGTTAGACCCTGAGGAAAGTTGAACCTCTCTTGCATGGGTTCGCCCCCCTGCGTGGAGCTGTGTGTGGAGCTGAAAAGTCGAGGCTGATGGAGACCCAGCTGCTGCAGTTTCTCAGGGTTTTGGGTCAGAGTGGCTGAGAAGAGCAGCTTCTGTAGTGGCATCTGAGGAGGAGACAAACTGACACACACAAACAGACCTACGTGTAAGAAAGTGACGAATATTTTGATATTCTTCAGGATAAAACACGTCAACCAGGCCGTACCTTGCTGCTGTTATTGGTCTGGGCTCCAGCCTTTTGAAGATGGAAAAATCTGAGTCCCTGAGCCGTTTATAGACGGCTTTGGTCACCTGACTCAGCCAAGCCTGTTGCATGCCGTCAATCATTCTGTCCGCCTCGTCTATGATCTGAGGTAATTAATCATACAAACACCAGTCTGAAGAATTATGAAGAAAAAAAATTGCATTTCCTCTGGGACTTTGAAGTATGTATGTGGGAATTTGTGCCCATTTAGTCAAAAGAGCATTTGTATGGCTGGTCAAGATAGCCTCAAGTGAAGCTGGTATAGGTTAAACAAAACTGGCAACATTTGCATCCTTAGTAAGAACCATTCAACCTACAGTTTTTAACCCACCCAGTTATGTTTCCTCAAGTGAGCTTGTATTGGAGTAAGATTAGTAAATGTTCATGTGGGCAGCAATGTAGGCTTAGTGGGTAGCACTGTCGCCTCACAGCAAGAAGGTCCTGGGTTCGATCCCCAGGCGGGGCGGTCCGGGTCCTTTCTGTGCAGAGTTTGCATGTTCTCCCCGTGTCCGCGTGGGTTTCCTCCGGGTGCTCCGGTTTCCTCCCACAGTCCAAAAACATGCATCCAGGCTAATTGGAAACACTGAATTGTCCTATAGATACCTAGCCGCTAGATGCACAAACCAGGCAACCAATAGGGAGGGTTGTGTCAGGAAAAATTGTTGAAAAAGGGTTGTGTCCGGCGTAAAAATTGTGCCAAATCAATGCGGATCATGATCCGCCGAGAGCCGACCCCGAAACCGAACGGGACAAAGGCCGAGGAAGAAGAAGATTAGTAAATGTTCATGTAAGCTTGCCTATATACTGTTACAACACAATCCAGCTCAAATTCAACCTGAAAGTTGTAGATTTATTTGGTTTTTGCACTATTTTAAAGTATCCTTTATATATTAAGACATAAATGCTGAGCAGATGCCATTATTAACCAGGGTTGTTGGTACATCAAACTATAAGACAACTAACATAGTGAAAAAATCTATAATTTGACATGGTTTGCCTTAAATGCATCTCAAGAAATCCTCACCAGGAAGCGAAGATGCTGTAGACTGAAGCCGTCATTCTTGTTGATGTGATCTACCAGACGACCCGGTGTTGCCACGACAATATCTGCCAAACTTCGTCTGTATAAAGACAGAACATGACAGAGGCTTCATGACAATAGCAGCACATCTCGCTGTGCTTGTGAGCACCTCTGAGATCAAATCTTAAAAAACAAGGTTGGCACTCAGGTGGGCAAGCGGTAAAACATGCTAGCTGACATTTAGAACTCATTGGTTCGAAACTCAGCTCTGCCATCCGGCAGGCTGGGTGCCTGCACGAACAACGACTGGCTGTTCTTCAAGGGGGGTGCCGGACGGGCCCTCAAAACTTATGCAATTATGACCTCTGCTGGCTGATTGATGGCGCCTGCACAGAGACGAGGGATAATTCGTTGGTCAGGGTGTGGCACTCCGTAAACAAAGCTGATCCGCATATGAACTCGCCTCGTGCAAGTGAAAAGATGCAGTCATTTATTTATTACACCGGTCAACAGAGATTTTGCTTCTTGAACACTATTGGGTGTATATTATGTATCTTATATCAGCATTTTTTTAATATTTTCTGTATATATCGGCAACAGTATGTGTCTTGTTTTGTCTTGTAGAGGCAAGTCTAGGCATGCATGTGTAGGCATGTCTGAACATGTCTAGTAAGTTCTGGCGTCGGTCTGCAGAGGCCATAAAAGCAGCTGGCACACATATGCCAACGTTGGATTGATATCATGAGTATATATGTTGATGCGCTGGTTCTGAGACATATTCAGAACTGTTTATGCAGGTTACTTAAAATCTAAGCAGTTATAACTGCTACGGGACGATCTAATATAGCTACAATGTCTTGTCAGTGTCGCAACAACTGCAATACATTCTGTTACATGAGAGGTCTCAAAGACAAACCATAAAAGCTCTTGTTATGAAAATCAAACAAATGAAAATCAGCAGCAAAACATGTATAGCTAATGACACATGTAAGATGTGAATGTCTTATAATCAATAAAACTTAATCTTATATTTAAGGAAGCAAAACCTTTACAATAATTAACATTAGCATTTCTAAATCTACCTGCTTTCCGTGAGTGATGCCTGCTCTACAGCAAAAGGTTTCTGTCCAGCAGCCATGACCACCTTCAGTCCCGTTCCATCAGCATAACTACAAAAAACTTTATAAACCTGAAAATAAAAATCACATTAAAAACCACATTAAAGGAAAAGCATCAGAATGAGCCCTGAGAGGGACAAAAATATTAAAGAGATAAAGAATGTTAGGGGGAACCTGCTGAGCGAGCTCTTTGGTGGGCAACACAGCCAGGGCACGAACTTCACACACCACTCGCGTCATCAGTGCCTGTTGTGAAAAAAGTATTTTCACTGAACTGGAAGGAACTGAAGGATTTAATGTCCAACAAGGTCATGATCAGGTGTCCATGTGGTTTTGGTAATATTTGGTAATATCAAAAATCGTGTAGTGTGAACTAGGCATTAGTGTATTGGGCATATGTAGTCTTTGTCTTTCACTGTTGTACTTTGGGCATTCGGATATGCTCTATGGTGATTGGTATTTGTCATTCTTCACAAAGTCTGAGGTCTTTCCCTAGTATTAAGTAAGTGTTGGTTTGTCAATCTGGAATGGCCTATTCTACACCTAGTGTAGATAACTTGGTCTGTAAGTTTTCCATTATGTATTTTGGTTTATTTCTGACATTGGGGTAAATCTTGTGTAGTTTATTATTTGTTTGTGTGTTACAATGTAGTCGTTTATGAGGGGGTTTGATGTCTGTTGGTGGAAGCTTGAGGTCAAGAGTTCTTCCTCTTTCCAACTGGTCAGCTTTTTCATTTCCTGATATTCCACAATGCCCAGGTATCCAGCATAGTCTAATATCAAACTTTCCATCTGTGAGTTCTTTTATGGTGCTCTGTATTTTTTAGATGACAAATTAAAGGAAAACCTAAAAATAAAGTATTGGTAAAAAATACTTGTTTAGATGCTTCTTCAAAGTAAGAATAATTTGCTAGCATGATTTGGATTTATTTGTCCTCCTGGACTGGAGGATCACTGCAAATAAAGATGTAATGTATCATTACAACTAATCATCTGATTTGATGGAAGATTAAGATCCTAACAGGATGCCCACATTGCCCACATCTATGGGAGTCAAATAAAGTTTTGCTAGGTATGAACATAATGTGAATCGAGGTGTCCAAACTTTTCATGTTGGGGGCCAGATTGAGTAAAAATATGCAAACACAGGCCACAGACTCTTCTGTAATTAAACAAATACAAATACACTATAATAGACCTACTAGATTACTAACAATTACACTTTGACAGCGTTGAGTGAGTTTTGGCAATTGGAACTTTGATCCATCTTCCAGTAGTTCTAGAAAACTCTGGAACTGTAATGACAAGACATGCTAAAGCTCTTCTGGTGGCCCAATACCTTCTTAAGACACTTTAGTGAGTTTTTTCCTTTAATGTGTCACACACCTGTATATCTACATTTACACGAACCTAATACAGTTGCTTTTGTGTCTATTGTTTTACCTGTACGACAGGAATAACAAACACCAATGTCTTTCCACTTCCTGTAGGAGCAGAGACACACATATCTCTGGGTCTGTAACCACCTCGACCAATCAGCAGCCCTGAATTAACACTCTCCAGAATGGCAGGAATCACCTCAGCTTGTACTAAACGTGGAAGTACAATGAGGTAAAATAAACAATAACATGTAATAGCTACTGATGCCGTTCAGTGGAACGGGTCTTTTTTTATTACAGGAGCTACCTGGAAAGAAGCTCTGGATCCCATTGGCTTCCAGTTTCTTCCTAAGCATGGAACAAATTTCCACCACATCACTGAGAGGAACCAAATTGCTCCTAATGTCTCTTTCAATTACATCCGGCTCTGCCAGCCATTTAGGAAGCACCCGCTGGACCTAAATGACAGAACAAAAGCAGAACATATTTCCAAATAAAGCACAGAAATACACCATACAGCCAAAATTACACATGTTTATAATATGTGTAGCTGAAACACTTGAAATCATTAATTAGAAGCAGTGTCTAAAAACTTTTGGCCATTGAATGTTCTCAGATTAATACAATGGTTTTATATATGCCTGTATTGGAAGATTAGTTACCTTTTGGGCTGATTTCGCCTCAAATCCACCCAGGATGTGAAAGCTGGAGCTGGCTGGGCTTTTTCCTGACTCTGTGTTCAACCGGTCTGTTTGAACATCTGCAGATCTTTGGGATTCAGTCTCATCTAACGGTCCAGTGGAGGCTGCAGATGCAGCGTTTTCTGTAATCAGTTATATACAAGCATGGTTTAAAGCATGAAAACATGAAAATGTAATTTCTCAATTTATTTTAGACATTTTAGGCATTACGTTTTTAATTTTAAAGTAGATATTCAGTATTTCTATAGACACAAATAATTAGTATATTAAATAACAACTGTATGAGGTGTATAGCCTCCCTAGTATACAGTCCCTGACAGAAGTCTTGTCACGTAAGGACATAGTAACTTAAAATGGTATATAACTTTATTTGTAATCAATCAATTGTTACAATAAATGGTTCACTTTAATGCCAAGGGCTTTCACATTAATAACTGGGTGCAAAATGAAACTGTCAAAAAGTGTCCTGATGTCCACAGCTTGGTAAAGCCCATAACATCTGTTTTTGCAAGGACAAAAGTCTTGTCGTGTCTTTAAATGATTCAACCAATCACAGATTAGAGCTTCACCTGGGACAAATAATGTAATTAACACATTCCCAGGTGTGTATAAAAAGAACCCCAGCACACCAGACTTTCATGTGAAGTGCAACCTGACCTCTGACAACATGCCAAAGATTCAACCATAAACCAAAGTGCTGATCATCAAGACCTTGAAGACCAAGTCTGCTGCTGAGGTGGCAGACATCTTTAATGTATCCAAACGTCAAGTGGAGAGAATAAGAAAAAGATTTCAAGAAACTGGGGACGTTCATGACAAGCCCAGGTCAGGCAGACCCCTTAAGACAACTGTTCGAGAGGACCGTTTGTTGCTTCGACAGTCTAGGGCCAGCCCTTTTTCAACTGCAGCGGAGCTACATGAGAACTGGTCACCAGAAAACGCTGTATCTACAAGAACAGTTTGTCGAATTCTTTCACGTAGTGGTCTTCATGGCCGAATTAGTGCTCAGAAACCAGCATTAAACAGAAGACAACAAAAAAATCGTGTCGCATTTGCCACGGCCCACAGCTTGCAGAAAGGATGGAGTGGAAAAGTGGCAGAAGGTTGATTTTTCTGATGAATCATCCATTGAACTGCATCTCAATCGCCGCAAATACTGCAGAAGACCTGTTGGAACCTGCATGGACCCAAGATTCACCCAGAAAACAGTCAAGTTTGGTGGAGGAAAAATCATGGTTTGGGGTTACATCCAGTATGGGGGTGTCCGAGAGCTCTGCAGAGTGGATGGCAACATCAACAGCCTGAAGCATCAAGACATTCTTGCTGCCCATTACATTCCAAACCACAAGAGAGGGCAAATTCTGCAGCAGGATGGCGCTCCTTCTCATACTTCAGCATCCACATCAAAGTTCCTGAAAGCAAAGAAGATCAAGGTGCTCCAGGATTGGCCAGCCAGTCACCAGACATGAACATTATTGAGCATGTCTGGGGTAAGATGAAGGAGGAGGCTTGGAAGATGAAACCAAAAAATCTTGATGAACTCTGGGAGTCCTGCAAGACTGCTTTCTTTGCCATTCCAGATGACTTCATCAATAAGTTATTTGAGTCATTGCCAAGACGTATGGATGCAGTCCTCCAAGCCCATGGAAGTCATACACGATATAAATTATTTTTTCCAAGGCACCATGACTTTATGTTCTAATGTTATTGTAGCATGTTTGTGTATTCAAAATAAAGTATATGTATAATTTCAACATTATTTTTGTATACAACAAGACTTATGTCCAAGCAAAATCTGACCTTTCTGTCCTAATTAAATGATAAAACTCAATGAATGATACAAAACTTTCTTTTGTTATAATAAGCATAATCTAGAGGGATTTGCCTTTCATATAAGCCAGTTCTGATTTCAATTGATCAACTACAAGTCAAGTTATTATTTGTTGTTCCTACAACTTGGATAAGCGACAAGACTTCTGTCAGGGACTGTACAAAATTTGTTAATTTAATAATTACCTGTATCTTGTTTTTCCTTTTCTGTATTACTGTCGTTTTTTACATCTTTTGTCTTTTTTTTCCTCTTGGGCTTGTCATTCGTACCCGAATCTGTGTGCTCCTCAGAGATAGTAATGTCCTCAGCATCCTCTTGTTCTTTCAGATCTGCCTTCCTCTTCTTCTTAAATTGTTTTTTCTGTTTTTCGTGCTGGTTAAGTGTTTGTTTATTCTGCCCTGCATCACACTGCTGATCTGTGTCATTGATATGTGATTCTTCTTTAGTAGTTAGACTCTGTTGTCTGGCTTTTGCTCGTTCCTGGAGCTTGGATAGCAAGGCTTTGGACCGTGACTCATTGTTTGATTTATTCTCCTCCTCATCTCCCAGATATCTGAGGAAGCATAGAGGAACATGTGCTGTTATATTCAACAGAGCTGTAAATGTCATACATTGTATATTTTCCTTCATAAACACACTTTACTTGTCTAATTTTCTAGATCTTCTCAATATCAGTCAGGTGTGTTTAATCTGGAAAAGCACAAATGTTTTTATGCATCAGCCCAATAACAGTAATAGAGAAATGTTTATAGGATTGGTTAACATTTCATTACTGATATCTTTGTACTCCATCAGCAACCTCAAAACAGTATCTTTGTACTATGACTTCATGATAATATCATGTTATAATGTAACTAAACAAACACCAGTAGCCTGCTGGTGGCAAAGGGCTTTTAAGAAAGTCACAGCACAGTTTTTTGCCCATCTATGTATTTATTAAGTTGAGGTTTGTCCATTTTATATTTGAATACGGTCTTAATATGTTAAATAACATTTGTTTATATTTTTATATCTTTGAAGAATAAAACCTAATGGCAACATTTAGGTAAGTTTTGTAGGTTTCCAGAATGTTATAGAAACATAAGTTTATATCTTAAAAGACCAGCCTGACCAGCATTAAAACCATATAAAACTATCAAAGACCAGCCTGACCAGCATTAAAACCCTATAAAACTATCAAAGACCAGCCTGATCAGCATTAAACACCCTATTTGACCATCAAAGACCAGTGTGACCAACATTACAAACCATATAAAACCATCAAAAACAGTCTGATCAGCATTAAAATCCTATAAAACATCAAATATCAATCTTACTAGCATTATAAACCCTGTAAAACCATCAAATACCAACCTGACCAGCATTAACAACTCTATAAACTATCAAAGACCAGCCTGACCAGCATTAAACACCCTATACTACCATCAAAGACCAGTGTGACCAACATTACAAACCATATAAAACCATCAAAAACTGATCAGCATTAAAATCCTATAAAAACATCAAAGATCAATCTGACAAGCATTAAAAATCCTACAAAACCAACAAATACCAGTTTGACCAGCATTAAAAGCCCTATAAAACCTAAACCCAGCCTGACAAGCATTACAAACCCTATAAAACAAAGACCAGCATTAAAAACCCTTTACAACCATTACAGATCAATCTGTCAAGCATTTAAAACCTTACAAACTCAACAAATACCAGTCTGACCAGCATTAAACCTCAGATATGCCAAATACTATAGTATCTTCAGTATTTTAAGTATCATGATTATATTGTGCTTACATTAGCTGTTAGATATTTAATCACATGCGGGTGCAGTCTTTCACAAGGCTGTATTAGTAACTAAAATGTCAATACAGTGCTATTCTGAGCCAAAAATAAAACTATATAATAATTTATATGGATAAATAAATGCGATTAAAGCAGCACATACCTGTTAATCATGAAGAGAGCCATAACAGCAGCAAAGTCTCTCAACTACAGCAGAAATACAAGTTTACTATCCGGATCAGTAAAAGACTGAGCGCATTGGAAACCGCACTAAAAACAAACACGATCGCGTTTATTTTAGAATTACAACAGCGCACAAAAACACCCGCAGTGCATTTAAAGTCAAGTTACAAATACGATCTAATTCTGCATAACAGCAGCCATGTGAGGCTGACAGTCGCACAATGATTACAGAACACAGAAGGCGCAAGTTGATGACGTAGACGAATAGCTTTTACCCTGCCTCACCGAGATACTTTGTAGTCGTGGTGTGCGATAAATAATTCATACACCATAACTATTATCATTATTATTAAAGATATACAATAAAGACCTGTGCAGTACACTAACTATACGAAAGACAATACAGCTGTGAGTTAATATCCAAGGCCAACAACGCAGGTTAGCCTAGTCGCATTAGTCGTGTTAGCATTTCTGTTTCTGTAATCACTCTGTATTTAAAACTCTATTATATTAATATTGTAATAAATTTTTGTAAGTAGCTGCTCTCAGAAGGACTGTAGATAAATTCAGATGTTTAAAGCGGTGAGAACTTGTTTTGGGTGCTTTACTTTCCAGTCAAATGTTAGCAACTAACTCATACCACGTAGTTGTGGTTGCTGGGTGAATAAATATGTAAGTTTTAAATAGAAAACGAATATATGTTATCCTTGTTCATTTAGATTTATAAATAGATACAAATCTGTTTACATTTATAAGCACAAAGTCAAAAGAAAAGAGCATTTATACACCAAAACAAACGAGCAGAATGGGAGCCTCACTACGCATGCGCAGACGAAATGAGAGCGTCACTACGCATGCGCAGACCCAAGAAACTTGCGTAGGTTGAATTTGCGTAAGATGCGCAAAGTGCGTTCGTACTTTACGTACATATAATTTACAGTATCATTTTCATAAAATTTACCCTATTTCTGCATGTGAAATGCAAAATATTCAAAAACTTACAATCTTCTGTCAGAAATGAAAGAAAAACGAAATAAATATTAATTAGATCCAAGAGAAAGTTTCAGCAGGGAGATTGATATACACTTCTGCTAGCTTTAAGTGGCATCGAGGACACGAAACACAACCATGGACTAACATTAAATGTGGTTTGCATTATTTCTTCTTCTGACGATAATTAGGCTACATTTGTTGGCAGAGTTGGCGGAATACTGACTCCGAGTTGAGCAGAAAAACACTGGAACGAATGAGTCGAAGCACTCTTCTTTATTGAACAACGTAGAACATCTTTAGTAAACATAAATACATATTACAGCAGTCCCGCACACGTTATAAACGCAGAACATTCCCGCATGCTCTCACTTCACACACCGGACTAAACAAGAACAACAAACGTGACTGGCGCATGCGTATTTCCACTCATGTAAGCACTGATGGTCGCGTTACTCTAATCTGACCACATTTTTCAGTAACGAGTAATCTAACGCGTTACTATTTCCAATCCAGTAATCAGATTAAAGTTACTTATCCAAGTTACTGTGCGTTACTATTTTTGTAATTTTCCTTAGTAAAAACATATATTTTTGCTTTCTTCTTGCGTCTCGGGGAGTGACGTCTGTCCTATGCGACAACTAAGTCACGGGCTGCATCCGGAATCGCATACTTACAGAGTCTGTACTAGATTGGAGGAAGTATGCACTACTCGGCTGGTAAAGAAGTACATCTTACCAACGTCAGGTGATGACGTGGGGACGTGATGACGTAATATCACCATAGTTACAGACTCATTACAAACCCCACTCGCCAAAATTTAGGATATTTATCGTCTTTTTGTTATTTATTTGTCTTTAAAAAAAATTCTTTTATTTATCTTACTCACACTTGTGAACAGAGGACTCCGTTTTCCGCTATCTTTCTTGTTTCTTATTCCGCTTCAATCGCCTACGCAGCTCCAGTTGCATTATGGGATACATTAGCGGACCGCATTATATAACTAATGAAGTAACTTGTAATCTAACTTAGTTACTTTTAAAATCAAGTAATCCATAAAGTAACTAAGTTACTTTTTAAAGGAGTAATCAGTAATCAGATTACTTTTTCAAGGTAACTATGCCATCACTGCATGTAAGTCATAACAGTCACATGACGGGTACCATCCCAATATAAACCTGAGAGCATACCTTAAGTGCACTAATGCTAAACTAGCACTTTTTTTCTTAATAGAAATTTTTTTTTTAATCAACAATATTACATTAACATACATGACCTCGCACTAATTTTAACAATAGACAAAGTATGTTGAACAACAGCCAAGAAATAAAAATATAAACATAAAAGGAGAAACAAAGCCAGAGGAGTTACAATAATCTAAAATAAATCTTGTACCAATAGTATATCATATAAAATGAGTCAATAAAAGATAAATAAGTAAATAAATGAAAATCTCCTTAAAAATGCTATCCTTATATAACTTTAAAGTGTTTTAAAACCAGTTTACATAATTTCTTGTTTAACAAGGGGCTCAAAGAATTTATTGTTTGTAAATATATTTTCAAATCTGAATTTATATTCATTTTTTTTGCATTATTAACCTTATGAATATAATATTTAGCTAGAATTATTATTAAGTTAATTATATAAGACTTAATCAGCCGGAAAATAGGGTTATCAAATATATAAAAAATATATTTACTTTTAATTGGAATATCTTTACCAATTTTTTCCCCAAATCCCAGAACACATCTACCCAAAAGGAAAATGTATAGACACATTCAAAATATAAATGATTAATGTATTCACTAAAGCATTTACAGAAAATACACCTATCAGAAATGGTAATAAATCTACTCAATCTAGCATTGACTGGGTAGCATTTATGAAGTATTTTAAAAAGTACATCTTTAATTTTATTATTAATTACAAATTTATACAAAAGTCCAAATTAACTGCCATTTTTTATTATTTCCAGGAATATGAGAAATAGTTCTAAAACTAAAATTTTGGATGAGATGGTTCCTAATATATTTGTTATTAATTTTATTATCCATTATATTAATCCCTTCAATATAAATATTAATATCTAGGGACCTAAACTAGCACTTATGTTAACAACATTTCATAATGCAAAGAAGCCTTTAAGTATACAAATAAACTATCGTCTCAACTAAAGAACCATTGTTTTTAAGTGTGTGCGCAAATCAAGACATTAATCAAGTACAGTTATGTAAAATTTCAATAAATGTACTTTATTTGTACTTGTAAATAGAAACAGACAAAAACTAAACACTCTTTGTGCAAAATAAGCAGCATAAACAATACCAACATTTACCGCTACAACCACAACATGGTCGCTGTTCCACTCGCTCACAAACAACTTAGCTTATCAATGCTTTTAACAGATAATCATTTATCCAAACAACGATCCCAGGCATCCTTGTTGAGTTTGTCTCGGTTTGGTGTTTCGCGTCTGATTCTCCAGCTTTTACTACTTCGAAAGAATAACAAAGAGTAATGCAGTGACTGACTAAGGCATATGAGCAACTACTGAAAATCGACTCAGGATTCACATCATTCATTTTAATGTGTATTATAATATTGCTTATTTATATTTAAATGAAATAACTGATTGCAGTTTCATGTATGAAAATAATAACATGACAGTTTTGATAATAAACAGAAATTTCACCGAATGAAGCGTTGTCAGGAATGTTTGTGGTGTTTCTGCGCCATCATGTGGATCTGTGCTGAGGTAACTTGTCCAGTTGCTAGCTTGGGTTATTCCGGGGAGATTTACTATATAAAGAAGAGTAAATAAACATTAAACAATGTGGCTGCACCGCAGCTGCGTCTGTACAGGAGCTCAAATACTAAAGAAAATTAAAAATGTCCTGTGTTTACATACTTAAAAATCGCTGCCCATGCAGTAAGTCATCCGGGTACTTTTCTCATACTGCTTTAACAACAGTACAGAAAAGTGGAAATGTGTGATTCTATGGTTTCTACTTACCATAGAAACATGCTGAATGTAGCGGAGAAAATGTAAAACTTAAGTATCAATACTATCGATATTCGGATCGATTCGCCCACCCCTACTAATAAGGTTAGAACAGCCTTGTGGTGTCAATACCTAGCCTAGCCAACCAGTTCACAGCTGAGATAGTGATTAAAACCCAAATAACTCATAAACCATCACTATTATTATTAAATATATACAATAAAGACTTGTGCACAATGTGCAGTACATTAACTATACAAAAGTGACTTAATAACCAAGGTTTACAATACCGGTACTTGTTAGCTTAGTCGCTACTGTTAGCTGTTAAGCTAATTGCCATGCTTACTGTTTCTATAAGCATTCTGTATTTATAACTCATCATATTATTGTAATACATACATTTTACAAGTAGCTGCTCTCAGTAGGGTTGTAGATAAATTCAGATGTTTAAAGCGGTCAGATTTCTTGTTTCTGGGGCTTTACTTTCTCGTCACTACTAAGATAAAATGTTTCCATAATGGCGTATCACCACCAAGAGACTAACTCATACCACATAGTTGTGTTTGCTGGGTGAATAAAATGTACATTTCTAATAGTGACCGAATATGTGTCCTTATTAATTAAAAATTAAAAATAGATACAAATCTGTTTAGATTTATAAGCACAAACTAAAAGAAAAGAGCACTTATTCACCAAAACAAACACACGGCATGAGAGCAGACTGAACAGAGCCTCACTACGCATGCTCCGATTCACGAAACTGACCTGCGCATCAGGGTCGTTTCGTGAATTTGCGTAAAGTGCGCAAAGTACGTAAAGTGTGTTTATACTTTATGTACATATAATTTACACTATCATTTTCATAAATGTGCCCCTATTTCTGTATGTGCAAAGCCAAGTATTCAGAAAGTTACACTCTTCAGTCAGAAATGAAAAAAGAACAAGAAAAATATGAATTAGAACCAAGAGAAAGTTTCAGCAGGGAGATTGACAAATGCTTCTGTTAGCGTATATATCTTAAAAGTGACATCGAGGACACAAAACAAAATCGTGCACTAACATTAAATGTGGTTTGCATTATTGCTTTTTCCAACGATAATTAAACCTACATTTCATAATGCACAGAAGCCTTAAAACATGAAAATGAACCATCGTCTCGACTAAAGAACCATTGTTTTTAAGTGTGTGTGTAAATCAGGACAGTAATCAAGTACAGTTGTGTAAAATTTCAATAAATGTACTTTATTTGTACTTGTAAACAGACACAGACAAAAACTAAACACTCTTTGAGCAAAATAACCAGCATGAATGATACAAACAACTTTATTTAACAACAAATTTATCCAAATAACGCTCTCTGGCATCCTTGCTGAGTTTGTCTCGGTTTGGTTTCCTCTCATTTCGCGTCTGTTTCTCCAGCTTTTACTGCTTCGAAAGAATAAAATAAGTAATGCAGTAAAGTAAGAGTCTCTGCTGCTACTTTCACTGTATGGCTAACAACAACAAATACATCCTCCGTGGCGCATCTGTGACGTCACTGGCACACACGTGACAGACAAAGACCAATCAGCAACTAGTAATAATAAGTAGCGGTGTGCGATACTGCAGAAGTAAATACAGGGTCAGTATCACCCAGGTTTATTTACTTTTATGTAGTGGAGAGCAGTGTGTCATGATTTTTGAAGTAAATGTATCATCAGTGTGCTATGATGAATGATTTAGTTAATCATGTGCATGTTAAAACCTAGGACAGCCAAGAGGTTTTTGTTCAGAACTAATTATATAATAAGAAAACATAAATTGACCATTTCATTGCACTTTCCTAGCTTTTGTAAAATAAACAAAATACACAAAATTATTATGTCATTAATGTTTAAGTTATGTGTGTCAAATGATATATTTTTAAACAAAATCTAACAACCCCACTCAAGCTGTCTAATGTATATAAAACTTGGCCTGAACATTACAGTCCTTAGTGGATGTTAAATGGGAATAGTTACATTGTACTATTTGTTGATACAACATAATTTAATGTAATGGCAGATTACCAAAAAAAAAACATTATTTCTAACCATCATTAAAAAACAGGAGATACAACATCATGGAACAATGGGATAGTTTCAGTCAATACTTGTCTGGAGGACACAACCAAACCTTGTAAAGACACTGATAAAGGGACATAACAGTACTGACGATGGTGAACAACTGGCCAATATTTGTCAATGTGACTAGCAGATGCCTTGTTTATTTAGTTTTCTATCACTGTCATCAATGCCTATGTATACTGTTTTCAAAGACACAAATCAACCGTCCCTTCAATACCAATCACCTGTACTGATTACAGTACTTTTTACCTTAAGGCAAAATGACTTTATATGAGTTGAAGATCTGGGTTAGGTGGTTGATCCCGCTTCTTCTAGGTCTGTGGGCTTGTTTGAGACGAGTAAGAAACTCACACTAAGTCAGGAGTTGTCTTTTATCGCTCCTGAGAGGCAATCTCTCATTCGCTTTATTTTCTCAAGTAATATAATAAACAGTTACAAATAAAACACTGATTACAATAATTCTTGAAAATAAAACTTAAATCCTCCTCTGAGAATTCTACTCTATTACACACTCTATTTCTAAGAAATAGGCAAACAATATCTATGTCCCTATAAGCAATAAACTCAAGCAATGAACCTACAATGGTCAATAATTCTATGCTCTAGGCAATCAAAGAAATTAAAGACAAAATATACTCCTAAACATTCCTTTTTATAGCCTCATAGGCGGGATTAGCTTTGAGTAAATACATTGTGGTTTTGAAGCTAAAACATGTTCAGCAAATATATTTGAACATTTTCCACTCATTAATTATGCACCACAACATTGAGGTTTGGATTTTCTTACACCACTTCCTTTACCAGTCATATATACAATAACATTGTGGTTTGAATATTCTCACACCACTTCCTTTACCAGTCATTCATTCTCATCGTTGTTAACCCATGGGACAGATCATCTTCATAACATCCGTGTGAGTTAGCTCTGTGAGGGGGATTTATTCGAGGGGGATTTATTCGTACAATTTATTCGTTGTATGTTACATTTTCCCCAACAATACCTGTCCGGTTGTAAATGTACTTGTGTATTTGTTTGTCTGTTTTTATTTTCTTGCTTGCTTTTTGTTCGTTTTTCTTTTGTTGTTTTTCCTTCTTGTTTGCTGAACACCATATTCATGTCAAAAATCGAATCAAATTTAAATTCTAAAAAACAGGAGATACTGAGCCCATTTTGCAAAGACGTGGTTCATTTCTGCAAAAGTGACTTAAATTACAGAAATATGGAAATGTAGAAAGCAGTATGTTTTTTTTTTCTGTAAATATGGTTCATCATAATGTTCTCCTCTGCAGTGAGTAAGGCTGAGATCCATTTTATCCAGATGTTGCATTAAGATGGTAGAAGATCAATAAAGATGGAGAACATGCAAACTCCCCACAGAAAGGACCCAGACTGCTCCACCTGAGAATCAAACCCATGACCTTCTTGCTACGAGGCAACAGTGCTACCCACCGAGCAATACACTTTACACAAACGTATTTACAGCTTGAAAACAACGTTCTGTGGAGGTTCGGTTCTCCTTAATTCTTTGACTTCCAGTTTTATTTATAAATAAAATAAAACAAACACCAATCACAATACTTCATAACATTCATAACATTAACATAACGTTCATAACATTAACATTCATATCATTAACATAACGTTCATAACATTAACATTCATATCATTAACATTCATATCATTAACATAACATTCATAACATGAACATAAACATAACATTCATAACATTAACATTAACATAACATTCATAACATTAACATAACATTCATAACATTAACACAACATTCATAACATTAACATTCATAACATTAACATTTATAACATTAACATTTATAACATTGTCTCTGTTGTCCTATAGTGACACCCAGAGCGGTAGAGAGAACAGAGTGGCGACACTCCCATAGGGAACCGTTGGAAAGGGGGCGGGACATTTTTTCTGCGCAGCTTCCGGGTTGTGGAGCTCTGTATAGTTCCAAACATCCCATAGAGCCCCATTCATTTCCACTACTTATCAAACATTTTTAGCTGTTTGTTGCTTTGTTTTAAAAAAATTATGAATTTAATGTCATTAATATACTTAATACTGTTATTGTTTAGCATTTGCTCAGCACTAAATGTTACATGTTTATCTTAATTAATAGGTATAACCCAATTTAGCTTAGTCAGTTAAGCTTAATTAATGACACACGAGTCTTTTCACCTAAAATGAGTTGATTAATCAAGAGTCTTGTTACAGAAATGATCATAAAACATTAGAACCACAATAAATCATTATACTTTTACTTTCATACTTAAGTACATTTGAAGGTAAATTTAGTTTAGTACTTTAGTGGAGGTAAAGAGTATTTTTACTTTTACTACTACTTTTACTGGAGTAATATGTTACCTTGGATATCTCTACTTTAACTCAACTACATGGTTTGTGTACCTTGTCCACCACTTACATTAGACAAAATGAACTAGTGCATATATTCATAATGAATTCATTAATGTATTACATGTAGGAATCAATTATTAATCACTCATGAAATAAGAGATGAATGAATGCTTTTTCATGTACCTGCACTATAATGTTTTTGGTACGGTAATGTGTTTATCAATCTGTTCATTCAGTGCAGGTAAACCTTATGAATCCAGCACATGACTTAGTGTTTAGCCAAAATGATTATTATTATGAATCCTCAGGAAAGTGAAGGGAGATTAGTTTATGCAAAAAACAAAACATAAAAAACTTTAATGTCTATACTGTATATTGTCTCTACTACTTAATGATATCGCATTATGTAATGTATGCTAATATAATGTACTGTGTGTTAACAAGAACGACCTATTAACAAATCATTATAAACATCAATCTTCCACTTTATGGTTGCAGTAAGATGCAGTAAATGTAAACGCAGTTGAAAATACCCAGAAATTGTACAAATGTTTATTATTTGCCGTTTAATATTTCATTTACTGCTGCCTGTCCCATTTGAGAACATGACAGCGCCGAGTTTGTTTGGAACTATTGAGGGTTACATGAACCACGTGACCGCGTAGCGGCGAGATCAAGGAGTGTCGCAACTCTCTCTATCTACGGCTCTGGTGACACCGAGCCGCGAGCAGAAACAAAACATGCGCGTGCGCTTCAGTGAGGCGCATGCGCGGCGCGACTCGGGCGCTCTGATTGCACGAGCAGCCCTCAGGTTTGTGTACAAGCTTGGTTGAGGGGCGGTGAGGCAGCTGAAGTAGTTTGACAGTTATTGCTGTTCGTCCTTGGAAGGCAGAATGTCAGCGGTACTCTAGTATTTCTGAATAAAACTGGAGGTGGAGGTTTATATAAAATAATAATGATAAATGTCCTGGCAAGAGCCGCGGTGAGTCCGACTAATTTCCGACTATTTGTTTGCTTAAGTGTTACACGACAGATATCTGTGGGGGTGCAGATATCGTGGGGGTGTGTACTGTATATATCTATCTATATATATATATATATATATATATATATATATATATATATATATATATATCTATATCTATCTATCTATATCTATATATATATATATATATATATATATATATATATATACATACATACAGTACACACCCCCACGATATTTCAACTCAATTCAATGTATTTTGTAAATATAATCATAACACACTCAAAAAGCTGTGACAGAAGCACGTTTCAGAAACTGAGGACACAAATTGTTGCTATTTTGGAGGAGGAATATTCACCCATTCAACTGCTTAACAGTCTGTGTTTGGCATTGGCTGATTCTCCGCTCCATGATGCACCATACATTTTCAACAGGAGACAGATATGGGCTGCAGGGAGACCAGTCAAGCACATGCACTATGTGTCTATAAAGCCCTGCAAAATTAGGCCTGGCATTGTCTTGCTGAAATTATCATGGACTTCCTGGGTTAAGATGTAACCTTGATGGCAACATACATTTCTTGACCTCTGTTTTTTCCCCAAAGCAAGGTAAAACTTGGACTCCACTGATCAATGCACATGTTTCCAATGTGTTTCGGTCTATCCGAGATGAGGTGGACCCAGACAACTCAGCAGTACTTCTGCATATAATTGATATATAAAGTGGTGGACTGTGTTAAGTAACAATGTTTATCTGAAGAACTCTGGAGCCCATGTGGCAATATTTATCACAAAAACATGATGTTTTTCATGCAATGAAGTCGCAGGGCTCAACAGTGGTTTCAGGTTTTGTCCTACATGGACTGTGATAATATTCTCTGTACTCTTCTTATTTGAAAAAGATTCAAGAGATTTAACAAATCACAGATTCTTGTTTTCTTTGCAAAAATGTTTTATTGTTGTATTACAAAATGTCCCAACTTTTCTGGAAAGGTTTGTATTAAAAAATCACAGTAAGAGTCTGGTCACACCTTAAATGCAAAATTCTGTGTGCTACAAATCTAATTTTATAAAATAAATAGTGTGTTATCAGTATAAAAAGATCTAAAAACCAATATACGTGATGTACCAAATACCAAATGTTCTTTTCCTTTCATAGTCAAGGGCGGCCGTGGCAGTGAACTCCCGCTTGGCAAGTCCAGTGATAGTGCTGCAGATTCGAGATTACTCTCTGGCTCATCAGGATGGGTTGCCCAAGCTTCCAGTTCCTCCGCTCAGACAGACGTGTGAGCGTTATCTGGCTGCCCTTGAGCCGCTCGTGTCCGAGGAAGAACTGGACCACACACGCACGCTCATGGCCGAGTTCCTGCAATCTGGCGGCGTTGGAGAGAGGCTGCAGAAAGGACTTGAGAGGAGGGCACGCAAAACTGAAAACTGGGTGAGTAAAGCAGCGTGTTTTACTGTGTCTTGCTTATTCATATTACATACAAACCTTCTAAAACCAACAGTCACTATGAAACCATAGCGGCCACTGAAGTGATTGTATTCTCTGTTATTGCAGCTCTCAGATTGGTGGATGCAGTTAGCCTACTTAGACTCCCGTATGCCAATCCCAGTGTACACCAGTCCTGGAGTGGTTTTACCCCAGATGCACTTCCAAGACCGCCAGGGACAGATGAGGTACACTTTATAATGATGTAAAAAACATCAGTTCACTGTTCTTGTCCTGACCCCTCTTCTTCTGTTAGCTGAAAAAACTCCATGACCCATGCTCATTTATTTGATTTCATAGCATTATGTTTATTTAATGTGCTGCCCATGTGCTTCCAGTCTAGTTGTCTTCAACCCCCTTTTTGGAATCTTGCCACTAGTACCGCTCCCCACAGTGGCCAAGAAGGCCTGAGACTATCACGTGCCCCCTCTCATGTGCACAGTCACATAGAGAGCTGCATTGCGCTTGGAGAGACATAAAGTTGTTAAAACAATCTGCCATTAATTTCTAAATGTAATTTACTGCTTCGTGATTGATATTGAGATTCAAGGTTTAAAGTAGCAGACTGACCTTTATACAGGGTTCTTCCTTTCTTAGAGCTATTTAAAGCACACATTGCTGCCTGTTGTATCTTTTAACAGAACACAACATGTTAAGCTCTGTGCCAAACTCGAATAGTGTTTGGACTTTCATTTCACTAATGTTCCATTTTCAGACCTGCCCTGAGATCTGTTAACTGATAGGCCAAGGACTGTAACTTGACCTAATGATGTCTGGAACAATATTAGCATGTAAATAACTAGTGTTATTGCACGTATAGGACATCAAACGCTCAAGCTGCCAACTAGATAAAATAAAAATGTATGAGTGTTTTGTTCACATACCAATGAAATGTATTTTTCAGGTTTGCTGCTAAACTAATTGCAGGAGTTTTGGACTTTAAGAGAATGCTAGACAGGTGATTCATTATTGGTTTTATTTATAACACTTGTCACACTTAATTACACACTGTTATCATTTAGATCACTGTGCTTCGATGTGCGTATCTGATTTTGCAGGGAAACACTACCTATTGAGTACCTGGGAGGAAAGCCATTGTGTATGGACCAGTATTACCAGGTGCTGTCATCATGTCGAATACCAGGACCCAAGAAGGACACTGTGGTTAACCACGCTAACGGAATAACATACCCAACTCACATTACTGTTGTTCACAATTTCCAGGTAAGCTATGATGGCGGATGCAACTGTACTTCAAATCCCATTCTAGTCATATCCAGATCCCAAATGTGAATCTGCTGCATTTGCATGACCCCTACTACTACATTTCGTTACCTTGTACCTGTACTGAGCAATGACAATAAAGTTGAATCTATCTATCTATCTATCTAATCTGATCAAGGAGCCCCAAATCACCACATGCCCCCTCTGACACGTGTCCAATCTGCTGCCGCTTCTTATCACCTGGCAGTGTTGGCTTCCCACAGTCGTATCGCACAAGGAGAGGCCTACCTTAAACACAGCCAACTGTGTTAGCAGCAGGAAAAGACCCTGTCTGACCTTCCCTCCTTCAAATATGCCCAACTGTTTTTGTGTGGATGCCTGGCTAGGCTAATGGCTCTACTGAGATTAAGAGTCATAAGTTCAAACACTCCACAGAGGCATAATAGTGTGTTAGACTGCTGTGCCACCCGAGCGCCTGCAATTATTTCATTTAATGAAAGGAAGGTTATTCAACACCTATATCACCCCCTAAACTTAACAACTGGTTGTGCTATATTTAGCAGCAGCAATTACAAGCAAACACCCACAATAACTAAAGATTCACTCTTTTTACATTAATTTTCACCCTCTTTTTCCATTTCCTTTGTGTAGTATTTTGTGTTGGATGTCCTCAACAGTGACGGCACCCCGCTGACGGTGGATCAGATCTACATGCAGTTAGAAAAGATCTGGAATTCTTCATTACAGTCTAATAAAGAGCCTATCGGCATCCTCACCTCAAACCACCGCAACACCTGGGGCAAGGCCTACAACAATCTAATCAAAGGTAATTTACACCAGCAGTACTGAATCAGCTTTGCTTAACGTTGCCACATGAGGCTGTTTGACTTGTGATGTTTATTTTACAGACAAGACCAATAAGGAGTCAGTGAGGGCAATCCAGAAGAGCATCTTCTTAGTGTGTCTAGATGCCCCGATGCCACGCGTTTCAGATGAGATCTACTACAGTAAAGTCGCTGCTCAGATGCTACATGGCGGAGGGAGTCGCTGGAACAGTGGTAACCGCTGGTTTGATAAAACACTACAGGTCAGTGGTAGAGCCTGTTTACATGCTAGTGATGGAACACAATAGTGGAACACAATAGCTGACCTGGCTGGGCATACCCCACTTTCTCCCTCAGACATAACCTATTATGTCTGTGTAGACGTTCGACCAGCTGATAGCGCGGGTGAGATTTGAACTGCTGCTACCATGGGAAATAGAAAGTGCCCAGTGGTGCGCCATAGTATAATATATAACTACATTTCCCACAGGCCGCCGCATTTTTCAATGAATACTTGCAACACCTGGTCCAAACCATGTGCTAGTGAATAATAACAGTAAAAGCAATAAAGGTCAACTTTATTATTATTATTCACCACACACCACCCTTACAAGTGCGTTTTTTACACATAAGCTGCGTCCGGAATTGCATACTTACAGAGTACGTACTAGATTGGAGGAAGTATGCACTACTCGGCAGGTAAAAAAGTACATACTTTCAGTACAGAAGTATGCAGTATGCACACAACACCGCTACGTACTACATCCGCCATCTTACTAACATCAAGTGATGACGTAAGGACGTGATGACGTAATATCACCATAGTTACAGACTCATTACAAACCCCACTCGCCAAAATGTTGGATATTTATCGCTTTTTTGTTATTTATTCGTCTTTAAAAACTTACTTACACTTGTAAACAGAGGACTCCGCTATCTTTCTTGTTTCTTATTCCGCTTTGAATGCCTACGCAGCTCCAGTTGCATTATGGGATACATTAGCGGACCGCAAGTGTGCATCGCTTGCATACTCAAACATGGCTGCCCAATAAGTAGGTCATCCGGGTACTTCTCACGTACCTCTTTATTTGCACTATGTATTCGGACATACTAACCGCTCTCGCGTACTCATTTCGCGTACTATTGAGTATGGAACGCATATTCCGGACGCAGCTATAGTCTTGGCCATATAGTGTATCATGTGAAGGCCTGGTGCTATCTGCCAGTAAAGCAGCAGACTCGTCCTATAACGTCCTATATGACAATTGTGCACAATTCAACTCAACAAATCGAAGCTTGAGCTTTTTTTGGCAGAAAACATTGATTTAGTGAAAATAAAAATCCTATGATAGCAGGATTGTTTGACACCAAATACCCAATTGGTCTGAAGTGTGTGGTTTAGAATGCTGAAAAATTAAGGCAGTGTTTTAAAACCAATGTGAAAAGCTTGTTTATGTTTATATCAGAGTAAACCAGATCCAAATCCTAATGCTGTTAACTATGTCGTCTTCTGTTTCATCTCAGTTTATAGTAGGGGAGGATGGATCGTGTGGACTGACGTATGAGCACGCTTCTGCTGAGGGGCCTCCTATTGTGTTTCTGATGGACCATGTGGTTGAGTACATGTAGGTTACAGTGTCAAACATATTTTGTGTGTGAGTGTGTTTTCAAAACAAGCTTATGTTTGCAACTGTGCTTGAAAGGTTCTTGTTTACTGTAAGTATTTGTTACGAATCACTGCAACTAGCACATGCAGGTCAGCACATACTACACCAACATAGATTAGCACCCAGAGGTGCTAGTGGCCAGTCGGCCCTTTACATACAGTCCCTATGAGGAGGAGGAGGGTTCAGGTATTAAAATTGCGCCCATTGCTAACATGTCAATTACGTATATCCTTCCAACATGGCATTCCGGTGGCAAAGCAATATATTATTCTAGTCCACCAGTATATTATGCTATCGGCCAGCTGAGCGTCTACACACATGATTGTGTGACCATGATTGTGTGACCATTAAACTTCTTTTTTGGAACCCAAAGCTTTAATTGAACATGATAGTTGAAGGGCGGCATGGTAACTCCTTGGTCCACATGACCCCAACCAGGATAAAGCGGTGGTAAAACAGACAATGAATGAATGATAGTTGAATCACGTTTTTGCTCAATAAAATAAAATCATGTTTACACCAAAAGTGTTTTGTTTTAAATAATTTTTATTGTGTAACGTAATGTTTTGTTCAATTATATGTAATTATGTATAATAATAAACATGAAATAATAGGCGATCAGAAAAAAGGCAATGACTTTTTATAACACTGTTAGTAAGAATAAATTTTTCTTTCCCCATAAACTCTGTACCTAATCGATGTAATATGTTTCAGGAAAAAAACAGAGATGGTACGAACCCCCATGATACCACTGCCCATGCCACAGAAACTCCGCTTCAACATAACACCTGAAATCAAAAAGGACATTGAGAAAGCCAAGCAGAACATGAACATGTGAGAACGTTTCTTATGCTTGTACTATCCTTTATATTTCGGTTTAGCTTCTCCAAGGCTTTTCATGCAATGTCAGGCCATGTTAAATTTACAACTTTTAGCAGTTACTTGCCAGTAAATATTTCATGTGTTATAACTTGAGTCCTCCTTCTCTGCAGAATGGTGCATGACCTGGATGTACGAGTTCTTAACTTCTCTCACTATGGAAGGAAATACCTCAAGACGTTTAAAACTAGCCCAGATGCTTTCATCCAAATGGCTCTGCAGCTGGCATATTACAGGTAGGTTAGGTTTCTGAGGTGATGCCTGCTATTATTCTGGCTGGACACTTTATTAGCACTGGCAGCATTCATATTTAACGACACGATGTAAACTTTATCACCTTGCTGTATCATTTAAATCTTACATGCAAATACTAACATGCACACACTGTAATGAGGAACTAGAGGACTAAATACACTCTCCTATTTTACTATTAGATCTTATTTGCTTTTATTATAAGGCTTTGGATCCAAATGAAAGGCAGCAATTAAGAGACAGGTATTTACATAGATACAGGTATGCACATACATTAGCTAATTTTACACGGCTAAACAACTAACCATTCATGAACTGTTGTTGTAAACCCCAGTATTGTAGGACTGTGATAATCACACTGATGAATCGACTCCTGTGATAATAATACAAGTAATAATAATAATAAAAGAAAGGACTGGGTTACTACAGACATTGAAAACAAGTTCAGATCCCTTGTTAAGCAAATTAGATTTTTATAGGGCCCTCTTCGAACACAATAAAGAAATAATTTAGCATCTTTGTTTTGCCGTTTGAGGCCATTTATTTACTTTGATCTGTCTTGTTGCTGGATTAGAATGTACCAGGAGTGCTGCTCAACTTATGAAAGTGCCTCACTACGCATGTTCAAACTGGGCAGAACAGAAACTATCCGCTCAACTTCAACAGATGCACTCAAATTCATCCAATGCATGGATGATTCGTCCAAGCAGGTCAGTATTTTTAGTTTATGTAAATGTTATCACCTTGCTTGTTACATTATGGTTACCAATTTGCTCTTTGCTATTACTTGACGGTTTGTCATTAACATGCAATGCATGCTTTGGTAGAACACAGAGAAGCTGGTACAGCTTGAAAAGGCCATCAAAAGTCATCGGGATTACACACACATGGTAGGAGTCTTATTACATGGAGCGAGAATAAGTGCTATGTGCAAAGATTTGACATTATTGTATTGATATCATGTTTGTATTCAGGCTATTCATGGGCAGGCTATAGACAGGCACCTGCTTGGGCTGAAGATGCAGAGCATTGAAGATCTGACGTCTCTCCCTGAGATTTTCATGGATACATCCTTTGCTGTAGCCATGCATTTCAACCTCTTCACCAGTCAGGTATGGGATTTATCTCTTACTAATGGGTACTAGTAGGGCTTCCGAAATAGCATCCAAAGAAAACCCACATACCATATTTAAACGGATAGCACAAATCTTGTATCATAAATCACACACCTATGGTGCAAAGTCTGAGAGATCTATGTGCATCCTAGGATGGCCTCTACAGAGATGTAGTTGCTGGATTTATGTGTCGTTGAGAAAGCTGGTAGAACATTTACATCTATCGTGTCAGTTTAAGATTTTAATAGGGTGTCTTTCGGACTGCCCAGCTCTACTTATTGAAGTCCAGATTAGTCTGAAGGCTTCAGAAACCTGTTTGGAAAGTATTATAGACCAGGGGGTTTCAAACGTTGGGGCTAAGGGTAGCAAGCCCAAAAAATGGGTCACAGAGAAATATAATAATAATTAAATGAACACATTTTAACAGGCACATAATCACCAATGAACTTGTACGTGATCGCCCCATTGTGGAGACTTTATGTTACATCTTGTAAACCACAGTGTGACCAGATTATACAGAGCAAAACAAAGAGAATAAGATGCAGATGTGTTTATGGGGCCATGGACATAATGTGGGTTGCTTGAAAAAAAGTTTGAAAAGCCCTGGGGTAGACTATGCTTTATCCTGAAAAAAGAACCACAGAGAGCAAGTTATCCATCATGTGAGTGTATTTGGATAATTTATTGAATAAATTATGCATGGTGTATAAATTGTATGCTAACAAAGATGTCACAGTGGTGCCCTCATGCTTTGCCAGGTTGGATCAAAGACGGACTGTTACATGTGCATTGGGCCAATGGTACCAGATGGTTATGGTGTCTGCTACAACCCAATGGATGACCACATCAATGTTGCTGTGACTGCGTTTAACAGCTGTGAGGACACCAACGCCACCAAATTAGCATGCTTCCTCGAGGACGCTCTGCTTGATATGAAGGCTCTTCTTGAGCAGACACCCAAGTGACAAAGCAGGTCGAAATGACCTGAGTGGAAACCTGTGTCGCACTGGGGAAGAAGATACATGACACATGATGTGTTTAAAATACCAGCATGTGTTCTCATGAGGAACATCAACTCCAGAGAAGCTACAGTTTTCCTGCCCTTATTTTTTTCTTTTTATCAACTTACCATGACTGTTTTCCCCCACAACATTTCAAGATAAAACTCTGGCGTTGGCGGAAAATTAGTGAAGGAAACACAACAACAAAATGTTGCTAAGCTATTCGTCTATTCGATGCTCCTCCAGTATTTTAGTTTGTGTTGTTTACTTAATGTTGCCGTTTACTGAAATTTGCCGTATTCCATACCAACTCGAGCACTTAACAAGTCTGTGTGTATCTATAACTACATATTTATTTAGAGAAATATATATTTGGACATAGTACATGTAAACTCTAGGACATACTGACTTTCTTTACAAAATGGTAAAAAAAAAAAATATATAGATAATTAGATTTGTGTTTCTGAGAACGAACATGATACAGTTGAAGTTGAAAGTTTACACACATTTGCAAGGGACATGTTGGAATATCCATGACTATTGCAACACAAATTTGATTTTACAAGTCTAGGTTACAAATATACATGCAACAAATTATTGATAATTCTCCGATCTAGAAAGTTTGTGTGTCATTTAGCTTTGTGGCATGGCCTTCTAATTCCAGCTGGCAACTTCTCTGTGCCCATATAAATAGGCCTATCAATGGGGCTAGTTGAATGTATACATTAAAAGAACATAAGAACACTAGTTTCCTGTCAAGCTCAAGAAGAAACTCTTAAACAGTTAGGATCATTTAGACTCCTCGGGTGCTACATAAGAATACTCGGCTCTAAATGTCCCCTGCATTTGCTGGTATTCCCCATGGAATTCCACTTCTGCCCTGCTTCCTGTGGAACTCCACTGAAACAGCTGTGTCCCCTTGAACACTGTGGTTTTTACTGCATCCACGTCTCGAATCTGAGAAAACAAACATGGTGGATTTTTAACAGAAATAATTATTTTATAGTATGTTTCTTTTTATTTGTAGTCCCTTCATCTAAATAGTTCAAAGAATATTTAAGCATTTTTAACCTAATTTATTTGGCATCTTCAGCATGTACGTTGTTTGGTTTTTATTTGGTCTTGTCTCCACTATATCTGATTATTGGTTTGTTTCTATTATTATGCTTGCTTGTGTCTCATTTCTCCTGGTTAGTTATTACTTTTAAGCCAGACTTTGTTCATGTGTTTTTCTTATTTCTGGTTTCTTGTGTTCCTGTGGATTTACCAGTTTTGAACTCTGTCCATTTCATAGTTTATTAATTATGTAAACATATTAGTCTGTGTTTCCCTTAAGGAAGGCCCTTAACCCATAATTGCTTAGACTTTCACAGTACTGTAAGTCTATTTGGATAAAAGCATATATTCATATCTATTTTACTTAAGTCTAGGGGTATCCAGATACACCAGAAAGTAGTTCCAATTCTAATGTGATGCCTTTTGGTGAACTCCAATTGAACAATTCAGGTAAAACACATGAATACATAAAGTTGAATCATGTTTCCTGATGTCTTTAATGATGATATAGTTTGAGGACCGCTTTTATAGCATTAGTGAATAGCGCCACTCAGTGCCCACAATTAAACATTTCAGCTCTTTCTGTAAATCCATACCACTAAGTTGATAAAACAAAGAACTAGTTACCAATAACGTAGGTTTACCTCTAATGAAAGCTCAAGTTTAGCTTTTTATTGTATTGCTCATGTGGTACAAAGTTACCAAACAACTACAATTAAAAGGTAGCAAGACATTGTGGTTTTAACTTCATTTTTCAGGCCATGTGGTTTTAACTTCTATTTTAAATGTATGTCAACATTTTTACAATTTCTCAACACAGTAAATAAGCTTAAATTAGTTGTGGTAACTTCCCTTAATATTTGTATGAATGCAGTGGATAAAGATAAGCTTGAAAAATGCTGCAGTGTTCCGTTAACACAGTTCAGATCAAAAGTTTACACACACTATATAAGGGTCATGACATTCTTGGCACTTCTTTTTCTGTGACTTGCAAGAAAATCACAAACGTAAGCTCATTTATAAGATTATTGTGTTTGTTTTGTACAGCAACTTAGATTACTGATTTAATGGTGTCTCTACCCAAGGTTGGGAAGAAAATCCTCACTATCACCCTATAATTAAAGGGGATAAATGTGAATTCCAATGCTCAGATTAAGAGCCACAAACTACAGGAAGCTGCCATAAAATAGGTGCTTCAACTGTGACCTCTGCTGGCTGGTTGAGGCACCTGCTCAAGTGGTGGATTATTCACAGAGGGCATAGCATGACTCTCTGTATACAATCTGGCTCTCTGTAAGACTGGCAGTGCACACGTGTCGGAGGGGGTGTGTGCTAGTCTGTGGCAAACAGTAGCAACTTGGCAGTGGTGGGGCTTGAACCAGCAACCTTCTGATCACTAATCCAGTACCTTAACCACAACTCTTGCTGTCTGGTTGTGGCTCTATTTGCAGTACAGCTGTTTCATACACCACTGGCTGGTGTAAACAAGCAGCCGGCGATTTGACACGTGTTACAAGAATTGTAATAGAGAATTGGACATGACTAAAATGACTAAACACGGAGGGGGAGTCCTTAAAGCTGCATAAAAATCTGCAATTACATTTCCCTCACAAGTGTATGTAAACTTTTGATGAATCTTGAATATGATCTATGTCTGTTTGAGTGAGACATGATTTCTCACCAGCACATATGTGGAGTCTGAGGAGGTTGCATTGAACACAGAAAGTGCCTTAATTTGTATCCTCTTTGCGGGCGGAGCATCGATAAACACCCGACAGGACCGAGCACTGGGCGATAAAGATGATGCAACCCTAACTGGGTTCTCGATCAGACCAGTTGAGGAGAAAAGCTGAATGTCACAATCTGAAGAACAGTGATGGCCAGTGTTAGTATTTTTCTTTCAGAGGGAATATACATATGTCTAGTGGTATTCTTTAACTGACCTTCATGATGGCTTTTCTTCATGTTCTTCTCACTGCTATAGGACAGCAACACTCCAGTGCCGGGGGTGAGACGGCTTTGGCGCACTAGCAAAACATTAGAGCGGGTAGTGAAGGACTTCCCAGCCATCTTTTCACAAAATCTTCTCAGAGACAGTCTTTCATAAAGTGCCAGGTTCTCCTCTGAACAGACAACCACATGCACGTAAGCCATGTTAGCCATCACCATATACAGTACATAGTACAAGTGCATCTGTTATTGCCTATGCGTTATATGTAATCATTTCATATCAAATGAGTGCAATGGGTCTGATTCACTGGGCGAAACACACACTCATACCTAGGGGGACTTTAGTATCTCCAATTAGCCTGACTGCATGTATTTGGACTGTGGGAGGAAACTGGAGAACATGCAAACTCCACATAGAAAGAACCCTAACTGCTCCACCTGGGAATCGACCCCAGGACCTTCTTGCTGTGAGGCGACAGTGCTACCCACTGAGCCACCGTGCTGCCCTCAGATCATAACATAATACAAAAGTATTTATTAATTATTATATTGTACAAAACATCCAACTACAATATTGACACCAATAGTTCCCATGTCTGCTTTATCACACACAAAAAGAGTGGCATGAAATGCATTTAGAAGATTAAAAAAATTCACATATGCTAGATGTACAGTAACTAATAAAATGTCCAATTAGTGCAGGGAACAAAGTACCTAATAAACTGGACACTATTTGTTTGGCAATATAGTTTTACTCACTGTGCCTGCAATTAAGAGAGCTGGACTCAATTTTGATTTGGATGACTTCTTCCAGAGGACGACCGATTGAGATGAAACACCTTTTCTCACTGACGTTCCGTAAGTCGATGATTCCCGTGTCCTGAAGGAAGAGCTGCCCACAAAAACCTGAAGCAGATAGTCAATGAGTAACTCGTTTAAGGTCTACAAGCATCCCTCAATCTATTAATATTAATATTTCATCGTATTAATATTCTATTATCCTATAATTGTTTGTAATACATCTATAGTGTCATACAGTGGTTCTCAAGCTTTTTTACAGCTGAGACACAGGCTGCAACAGTGATCAACGCTATCTACCAGCCGGGCGCCTACAGGGACATGATTGGCTATGACTGAGGGTGGGCGGGCCGAAGTGATTCTAAATTGCTGCTGCAGATGCAGCCTCTGCTGGCTGGTCGATAGCGCCTGCACAGAGACAGGGAATAATGGAGAGCAGTGCATAATTCTCCATAGCCAATACTGTTCCCTGTGTGAACCCACCTGTCTAACATACTGTGCAGTACTGTGGAGTGTATTGTTTTCCAAATTTCCTCCCAGTTTTCCTCCCAATTCAATTACCTGATCGCATTTCACCTCCTCTATTGACCGAGGAAGGCCGTGGCTGTGACACACCTGCTTTGAGACGTATGCAGTAGCTGACTGCTTATCACCTTCACGAGGCAAGTTCATATGAAGATCCAAATCATTGTCTGTATAGGTGCCCAGCGAGTTAGAACTTGCGAGTTCAAGATGTCAGCTCTGGAGTGCCCACAGTACCGTTTGTGGGTGTTAAATATAATGGGAAGTATAAGCAATAAAGGATAAGGTTATAATAAGGATAAGTTATAATTGCTTTTTCACATTTGCAGGGGTCTTGTGCCCCTAATTCTGCCTAGTACCATCAAAAAAGAAGACTATTGATGGTACTGAACAACATTCCATGGGCGTCAGCTGTCCATTTTATGCAGCAGATGCTGTACATAAACATAAGATTAAACATTACGAATATTGCTTTAAATTTATGACAATCATCTTTTTTGTTCTTGCCACTTAACTGCTTTGTGGTGTTTCTGTTGGTACTGATGTGGTGCTTCCCAAAACAGGCACTGTAGGAAGAATGCCGGAGAACTTTTCATTTCCTCCAGGAGGTGCAGATGTGGTCGTATTCTCCTCTCCCTTCTGGCTCTGTGTCTCTGGTTGCTGACTAGAAGAAACATTGCTTAAAGTCTGGGTAAAGCAGTCGTCACTGTAGCAGGCCTGGATTGTAATGGGTTTAGGAAGGTGGACGCAGAGGAGAGGGCTGATGGGCAGAGGACTGGATGGGCCAACACATGAGACTGTACGAGACTGGATCCCATAACCACATGAGACAGAGCACTGTAAAAAGAGAGAGAGAGTATCTGAGGAAGTGGGAAAATTCATGGTTATCAATCAAGTCTTAAGATGTGTTTCCACTGGAGTCACCGATAACAGGACCATTTTATTATTGTGGGTTTTTTTATCTGATAGCAATAGATGTGACTAAACCACCTAAGCTTAATTTTGAGGATGGGTGTCCATAGACTTTTGGCCATATGTACATATATACTATACATATACATATGTACTGTTGTTGCACATGTTTCTTACTTGTTTGTTTATTGATTAAAACTGGGGTGAAAATGTTTTATTTCATTTTTATGTTTTACCACCTGTTTATCCTGGGCAGGCTCGTGATTGATCCAGTCCCTCTGAATCTTTGGGTGCAATGCAGTAACACATACCAGACAGGACATCAGTCCATCACAAGGCCTCCTCCCCATCCCCTCAAACATAGCCAATCATGTTGAATGTTCCGGAATGTCAGTGGAAATCCATCTTAACACTGTGATTGAAAATATGTATTACACAATGAGTTTGATTCTTCATGTGACACTTTTGTACCTCTGTCCACTCTTGTACAGCCCAGTGAAAGGAGCAGGCCTGGGTGAAGCAGGGCACTGTGAGCGGAGGATTTGTGCTTTCTTTACACCTCTCCTCCTCCACCTGTCTCTCCACCCTACCATCAAACTGTACACACCAGACCCTCCTCACTGCCACACCAAGACCACAGGACACTGAACACACACCCCGTTCTCCAGCCTGCCACCTACAATATAAAAAGAAAAAAAAATAGGCACATATTAGCACACATGACATGGACCTGTGGCTCCAAGAGTCCATATTAGAATGCTTAACATCTAATCCATAGAATATGAGCACGTTTTGACCCATTGCCTACAAGTTGGTTCACCTTGCTGGACAGGGGTCAGTGTTACATGACACCACCTCAAGAGGTCTAGAGGCAGACAGACAGGAGGAGTCTGGTAGCACCACCTCTGCGTCTCCTCGTCCTCCCTCTGCAGCCTGCTGTGAGCAGAACAGCACCCGTCTGGCAACACCGCCTCCACACGATACACTGCAAACTCCCTGCATGTAACGCCACCTAGTACACAAAATAGTCAGTTCACTCACCACAAGACCACATAACAAAGCTATAATGGTTGGCGTATACTCACGTGGCTGGGCATGATAATTGGGAACAAGGCTGTGTATATGGCTCAGGTTTACTTAAGCGGTCACAAAGGAACTCTGGAACATCTAGGCGTGATTGGTGGTCTACACATGAGAACCATATCTGCTGAGTGCCTGCACACAAACACACCAGTACATTGTCACCAAACTCGTGAGACATGTAGTGCTCTTTAGATCTACATGATCCAAGTTTAAGAACTGGTTGACTGAAATTAGGCCTATTTGGATGGTGAACAGAATGCCAATAATGTGTTTTACCATTTCCACAAGTCTTGGTGCAGTGGCCAATCACAGGACTCCACACGTACACTGGAATTATTTTGGACCGGGTCATTGTAGAAACTGACCCTGTAAGGCTTTTCTGATCCTAGAAGACACATCAGGTCATTACAGATTTTTGTATTACTTTGATATAAATTTTTTGTCAGGGTTTACTCATTTGTAAATTTGGCTTTGCTTTCTTACACTAGAATATAAAATCATATAAACAACATACTTTACCTCCCCATGTTTCTCCCAGCCAATTGGGCACACATCCACCACGCATGGCACATGTTCAGATGGTTTGGGCTGTGAACAAAGACTTTCATCTACCTCTGAGTCAGCTCCATGGTGGGAGCGGATGCAGGATACTGTTCTGTGAGCCTCACCTGGACCACACACGGCTGAACAATCTCCAGGCTCTGAGACCTGCCATCTGCACACATAAAAAGAAACAACTTTGTGAATGTACACTGTAATGCAAAAAGCATGTGGACACCACATAAGTGTTCTAGTTACAGGTGTATCACTCAATCAACTTGGGGAAGTTATTTTGCTGTTGCAGCTATACTCTTGTGCAGCATCCATTTAGTGGGGTCCATAAAGGCATGGCTTGATGAGTTCGATGTGAAGGAATCGAATTCCAGTGGCATGCACAGAACCCTGATCCAACCTCATCAACACCATTGGGAGGAAATGGAATATTAATTGAAAGTATGGACTTTTCGTTCAAAATCAGTACCTGGCCTAAACAAAATCTTGAAGAAAACCTCTTAAAATGGTTAGGAAAGCCATTTCTGAGGTTCAAGGTCTCCACCAAACTACAAGAGACTCCATTACCTGGCCGGGCACAGTTGGGTATTGCAGGTCTCTTTTGTGGAAGGTTTAGTAGACTCGGAGCATTCAAAATCTGCCAGCACTACAGTTTCTTTCCCCTGTTTCTGCATGCATGTCACAGACCGCAGCCGCTGTCCTACACCACAAGGTGCGCTGCATGGCCCAAATTCCCACAGCACCCAACTGCAAAGTAACAGGGTACATACATATACAGTAATGGACAAAATGACAGTAATGGATAATGCTATTGCTTTTTATTTACTATTGATTACTTTTTTAAATGTATATTTGTCTCCACCAAATGACCACAGTAAGTATGTTAATCAATTATCAACTTAACACTATTTGGTCAAAAGTATGTGGACACCTGACCCTGGGGTTGTTGGACAGCTTATTTTAAAACCATATGCATAAATATAAAGTGGGTACCGGGGTGGGCAGTCGGGCCGGTGGCAAGGCTGCAGAATGGCTGGTTTTTGAGGAACTGAGCCACAGAGTTGATCTTCCAGGTGTTCTTTGGTGTTTATGTCAGTACATTTCTGAATAACCCTCTGGATCCCTGGGTAGCAGAGTCATTACAACACAAACACTTTACAAAATATTTGGCATCATTTTGGGCTTATGCAAATGCAAAGAAATAATTTTTTTCATCAATTTTTGACTATTAAAGTAAATAAGCTTTGAAGTAGAATGAAAGTATCAAACATGATACATAGATGCCCATATGTCACTAGACTAATTATTTTTATTGTGTAGTTTTTAGTAGCATAACAAATTTTATGTTTTTTTTTTTTAGGAACTTTGTGAGTTTGTGTTTGGACATCATTTGAGCTTCGTTTCTGCAGCTAATGTGGCTAAGCTAGTACAAGCTCTCTGACTGTTGCTGTGGTACTTAGTGGTGGGCGGATCGATCCAAATATCGATATTATCGATACCAACATTGGTATTTTTATGGAAATAATAGTGCAAATTATATGTACGTAAAGTACGGACGCACCTTGCGCACCCTACGCAAATGAATCGGAGCATGCGCAGTGAGGCTCTTATTCCATGTGTTTGTGTATCGGATCAATACCAAATTTTGCAGTATTGCACACCAACTAGTACTGACAGTAATGACCGATAAGCAGTTAGATCGAATGCGTGTACAAGCAGTTTGACCAATCATTCGTGGGAGAAGGCGGGACTTAGAGAGAAGAGTAAAGCCATACAAGGACGCATGCGCAGTGGACGGTGAGTGTAGAAAGCATGTCAACAAGTCAGCCTAACCAAAATTCAGACACAGTTGAGCTGCATTTTAAGTCCTAACAAGAGAACATGTCAGAAAATAAATATTATAATAAATATAAATATTATTATAAATTAAAACAATATAAATCATGTATCATATATACACTTATAAATGTGTGGTGTGTATGCTGCTGGACATTGATTTTGCTTGATTTATGTTATTATCAAGATTCCTAAGTTTTTAAAAATCTATTTTACCTGAGCTACAGGTAACAGAACATGGTAAAATGATGGTGGACCATCGACCTTCAACAATCTTCTCCCTTGTTTCAGTGCCAGGCATGTAGTACTTGTAGGTGATATTTGGGCTGGTGATGTCTCCGTACTCCCTTCCATATTTTCTGTACACCTACACACAAAATTCTTATGATCAAAATTATTACAGCATTTTATTTTACATATTCAAACCATGTACATATTTAACACATGGACATTTAAATGACTTCATAGAAACATTCCTATGTTTTAGCACAAACAGCATGCAATAATGTAACATTTACTGTCAGTCAGGCCACACACCTGAATGTGCATCTTATTTGAGATTGGTCCAGACAGAATAAGCTCTTCTGTGTGAGGTAGAAGATCAGATGTGAGGTAGAGATTATAGATGATGTTATTCTCTTCCAGAGGTGAAGGATAGGTGGTATTCAACGCTATATCCCCTGTTCCAGCTACAATATATTCATTGTTCACCATCACAGCTGCACAAAAAAAGCATACAATTATACACCATATGTACATATCTATGTATTATTCTTCTTGTATTGGCTCTGATCAGCTTTTCCCTGGTCTTACCCATGTGTGTAAACACAGGATTCCAGTTAACAATGCCAACCCGAGAAGCATTCACTGGCAGAATGAGAAAAGTCACATACTCTAAAATACAAAAAAGAGATATTTTTGTTGAATAAAACTGTACAGCCCAATGTGTAGTTTTCTACAGAATGAAGATATGTCACCCAGAGCTTCTCCAGCTGTGTAGGAACCAGTAATAAGGTGGCAGGAGGATCCATTTCCTCCACACACCCCACACACATCCTCCAATTTCTGAGAATGCAATACTCCATCACAGCCGAACACCTAAGAAAAGACCACCAGGGGACAACAGTAGATCTGAATAATATTTATATTTAAGCTCTGAAACTATGCTTTTAATTGTAATTTCTTCAAAATTCTATACAATGTTATCATATTTCCAAAATTAGCTTTGTATCTGGCACTACTGTGAAACTGACCAACGTCAAATTTCTTTCTACAAAAGGTTCAGGTCGAATTAAATTACTGAACTGCTGACCGTCCGCACTCTCTTTCTTTAAAAGGTAGAAATGTAGGCATTTTTAATTGCTTTGACTTGTATCTTTTGGAACTTTTTCAGGTACATTAGTGGATTACTACCTGGCACTGTCCATTAAGGCAGGCTGTAACCAAGCCAGCAGGCACAGGAACATCAGGTTCACACCTGGTCCCATCAATGAACTGAGAGCCACGATTCACCATGAAGTCCTGCTCACGAGAGCGACACATCAGCTTACACTGAGCATCACCTGAACACCATGTACAGAGAGATGAACCATACATTACTGGACGCAACAGGAAGAGAAGTTTGTTTTGGTAGGCATTGCATAACCGTCATCTTTTATAACTGTTGTGTTTGCTTACCAGAGCTGAAACCAACTGCAGGGATCCAGGAGTAGATTCTAGATGAATCTGGAGAAAGCAACAGGGGTTGATGGTCTGTATCTGAGCACTGCTGGGCCATGAATTCAAGCTGGTTACTTTCACATGGCTACAACAAAGACAAAGAAAAACTGCATCAGATGGATAAATCACAACTATGAGATGAGTTCTTAAACTTTGTAAATACACAAAAATGAATAAATCTATAATTTATTAATGTATTATTTTGATTGTAAGAAACTCAAGGCAATCACAATTTCTCTGTAATTGACCTACCTGAAATAGATCAAAGCACTGAATACTGAATCATGTAAGGTCGATGCGGCAGTTGGACAAACTGATCTATGGAGGACGATTGTAAACATGACCAGTGGAACTTTACCTGTCGATGACAAAGTTCAGCCTCTGTGCTCTCTCCCTCACAGTCTTTCCCTCCGAATGCTGGCCTAAGCAAAGACAGACATCAGAGACTCGCATGCAGTCCTTGTTGAGTCATGTTTTAATAAGCCGTATATGACCAGTTCTTCTTATATACACTTGCTTACTTGTCATGGTTATGTGTAGATGTTACAGACACACACAACCAGCACTTGGCGTTTATACCTGGGGTTGTTGCACTCTCTCCTGCGGTGAGTAATACCTCCTCCACAGGTCCGTGAGCAGGGGGAAAATGCAGACCAGGATGACCAGGAGCCATGAACCACCATAGAGGCACTCAGTTTGGATGGTGACACGCAACGGCCCTTTAGACACCACTAAAACAAACACACATTTCTAGTGGTTTTGTTAAATATGTACGTATCTGTGACCCAATGATTGGAACATGTTTCTTTATCCCCTGGACTTCCCCACCCCCACCCCCCAAAACATGACCTCATGCATTTCAGTTAATTGTGGGTTTTCTGGTTCAAAATATACTTTACACATATCATTTATTGTTCATTTTATAATTTCATTTTCATCAACCTCTTTATCCTGAGCAGGGTCACAGTGGGTCCTGCTCCATTGGAAAACACAACGCACTAAGCAGGAATAGGCCTGGATAGGCCGCCAATCCATTGCAGGGCTTCAGCCATCCCTCTTCTCAGACATAGCTGATCATGTGTGTGTAGACGCATCTGTGTAACAGCTCCAGCACATTATACTACTACCATCGTGCTTTAAAGAAGGTTCAATAATAATTCAATAATTTGTAAAATCAATGATCCACTGAGATCTGCACAGCCTAATAAGTGCAATTAAACTAGTTCTATTCATATGGGCATTTAGAGGTTACCAGCTATTGCAGAACAGTTACAGAAACCAAATCATGCAAAAGAAACTTATACACACAGGAATGACTGGAATGTCTCTGTTTGGCAGATACCTGATTCAGCCCACATTCAGTGCCATCCAACAACGGCACGAGAAGTCTGGTACATGAAGTACGGTCACCAGGGACGATGTGGCAGGACAGAAATCGGCAGGTAGCCTAAAAACAGGTTTTAAATTTTTCTTGTAAATTACATAATAAAACTGAGAACGTGTACATGAGTTAATGCCGTTAATAATAATCTCTCACCATGTCATTGCTGGAGAAGGAGCAGGCGGTGGCTGTGCTCCCAAACGCAATACGACATTGATCATCCACACCATAATACAGACCAGGCTTCCATTCCTGCAGTGATCCTCCCAGCACTGGTACGTCCTTTAAACACTCTGCCTTGCCTGTACTACACAATATTTCTTATATTTATAATACTTCAGTACTCAGACATATTAAAAATTCCTTTTTGTTTGTATAGCATGATCAGTCACTAAGTGTGTACCTGTAGAAGTTATCTAGCTGGGTTCTACTGCATTGGGACCAGGTGAGATCTACACTGTTGTAACCACCATCAGACGCCATTATAAATCCACTACTGCTGCACGTGTTTCCGATACCATCATGGTTTATGCCAAAACTGGAATGAAAATCACAGACAGCCAATTAGGAGAAACCCTATTCGACCTTACAGTGCTGTGAAAAAGTATTTGCCCCTTTCTTAATATCTCTATTTTTGCATATTTGTCACTTATGTATTTTACTAATCAAACTGACTTTAAATTTTCTCTCTAATTTAGTCGTATCCAATCACCCTGATTGCATTATGCTTCCCCTCTACCGATTCTACCCTCCACCTTCTACCTTCCGACACGCGTACAGTACCGACTGCATCTTTTCACCTGCACGAGGCGAGTTCATATGCGGTTCAGCTTTGTGTACGTAGAGCCACACCCTGATCGACGCATTATTCCTCGCTCTGTGCAGACGCCATTAATCAGCCAGTAGAGGCCGTAATTGCACCAGTTATGAGGAGTCCCTGGTCCGGCTTCCCACCCTGTATGAACAACAGCCAATCATTGTTCATGTAGGCGCCCAGCCCAGCCGGATGGCAGAGCTGAGTTTCAAACCGACGTGTTCGAAATGTCAGCTCTGGTGTGCTAGCGTATTTTACCGCTGCGCCACCTGAGCGCCTGCATCGACCTGCGTTGACCTGCATTGACCCCAGTTGTCAAATTCATGTGACAACTGGGGTTTAATTTCACTAGCCAAAAAAAGTGTAATAAATATCAGACCTGTTGAATTTCAAACATTACTTAAATAAAACCAGTTTGGCAATGTAAAGCATTGTAAATATTGTAAGTCCCTCCCAAAAATAAAATGTATAATGTTAATATTAGTAATGTTATGTTAAATATAAATGTAATAATAATGAGTGGGTGTCAATACAAATTCTTAGCAATTTGTCCTCTTTACTTTTTTTGCCTCACAACAATAAACACTTGAACCCAATAATTTGGCCATCACTAAGATTCAATAAGTCAACAAAAATATGGGTGCTCAGGGTGCAGTGGTAAAGCACGCCAGCCCACTACAACTGTCATCCAGGGTTCGAATATCCAGTGGGGCTACTGGCCAATTGGAGGGTCTATATACAGACAGTTACTGCAATGTGCTCAGTGATTCTGGGAAATCTGAACCCACCATGACCCTGAACAGGATAAAGTAGTGATACCTGTGTCCAATCTCATGTGCAATAGTGATCCCCAGGTCAAAGCCTGTGTCTTCAGTAATTACACAGTTCCACTGGCTAGAACAGACTCCGCCCAGCTGGGTCACACCCCTCACTAGTTTATTTCCATTGGGTAGGACCAGATCAAACCTTGTAGGGGGTAACAAATACAGATAAATTAAACTGTGCAAATAAAACACATGAATGATCATAAAATGTAATTACAGGGAATTTTCTGGTTGTGTTTGTACCTGGTGATGTATAGGAGCAGATCCGCATGCAGAGGGTCAGAATCAGAGGGGGGATTAACTTTATGACCCCACTCACATACACTTTTTAGAGAGGAAGTTATGTTTTCTGAGATCTGAATCTCTGGCTGGAAATGAAAGAGTTGGTATGATGCTGCACTACTCAGCACTATGGGATAGGATAATAAAATAATAAAGTTTAAATGTTGTTTACCTCTGGCTCGGTGAGGATGATCATACGGACCAGATGAACTCTTATATTTGCCCCTAGAGTTACATCTCTTAAGAGCTCTGATGCCTGATGGGAAGATACTTGTTAGCTACAACATGCTAGCCAGTACAGAAATACTGAAGCAAACATCTATTGGACTCACTACATTTAGGTTAAGCTAAGTAACAGTAAAGCCATTATTTTCACATTTTACATTTAAATTTTCAGCATTTAGCAGACGCTTTTATCCAAAGCGACTTACAGTACTGTAACAGTATACAGTCTGAGCAATTGAGGGTTAAGGGTCTTGCTCAAGGGCTCAACAGCAGCAACCTGGCAGTAGTGGGGCTTGAACCAACGACCTTCTGATTACTAGTCCAGTACCTTAACCACTAGGCTATGGCTTGCCCCACATGAAACATGGAAACATGGAACAATGCTTAATCTACATGAGTGGCCAGCCTGTTACTTAGCGACAACTATTACAGGAATCAAAATAAATCTCAGAAAAACATCATAGGAACTACATATGACTCTCACATCAGCTACGGTCTATATTCATGACTACACAATACCAAAGAGAATCAACAAAAATAAGAAGGAACGGAAACACGAAGAAAACCACTGCTAATCAAGAAAAATATCTGTTTCTGTCAGACCTTCTGCCAAATAAAAGCATCAAAATGAGTCTGGTAAAAATGCAGTTTTTTATTGTAAGAATGTTACATCGACAGTTGTGTTGGTAGTGTGATAATGTGGTGGTGCTTTGCTGGATTAGGACCAAGATGCTGTTATACACCTATAGTTCAGTCAAGAGCTAAAGTTAAAGTATAATTGGGCTATTCATCAGGACAAAGATCCAAAAACCAGAGGTACGTCCACATGTGAGTGGCTGCAAATAATAAGTATTAAAGTTTTGGAGGTTTGATCAAGGTTCTGATTGGAACCCAACTACCTAATTTGAGGCAGCAATCAGTGTATAGTTACACTGATTATACTTACAATGTTCAGGTTGGTGAGGATGTATCTTTCTGTGTCCTGCTTGTGAACTTCTTGGACATCAGGACCCACCACAACCAGCAACTCTAAATGAGTGACCTCTGCACTTGAAAGTGACCTCTGTGGCCTAGGATGACCTAAGAAAGATTCGAGAGATTGGTAGAGTGGGCACAGATGGTAAAGTGGTTGCAGCACAATATGGTTACTAGCTATCTAGGTTTGATCCTACTTTCTGATTTCTGATTTCACTATTTGAAAAAAAACACATTTACATTCTTCCTTCTAGTACTTCCTTCTTGTAGTTTCTCTAACCCTACAAAACCATGCAGAAGATGGATTGACTTTCTCTGGGTGTGAGCGAGGGAGTGTGTTGCCATGCCCTATGCAAGTTGTATTCCTGCCTTGCCGGCCAGTGTTTTCAGGTGGCACCAATCCCATCGCGACCCCAACCAATATGAAGCAGTTCATGAAAATAAACGAATGATCTACTATTGAAAAGTGGTCGATCACTTACTCTGTTGGAGGTGTGTCACTGAAGGACGTGAGTGTGGGAGAAGCAGGTGTGGTACTCCTGATTGATTTCTTAAGTAATGCGAATGTTTTTCTAACAACGGACGAATGTAGAGCTGTTTTGACTGCAACAGAAGCAGGCCTTGCTGAAGTGAAGAAAAGAAAGCATAACATTAAAATATTGTAAATATTGAAATTATTAACTACATGATAATTTTACAGGATGAAAAAAAACATCTTACAAGTTTTTCATCGCACATAGACACAAGAGTTCTTGTTTTTTCTGGTTTCAGCAGGTCAAGTGTCTCACAACACATATTTTCCCTTTTCTTTATCACACTCGTTGTAAAATTAAGGACATGTTCCAGGTTGGTGGGGCAAGATAATGACTGCTCAGCTTTTCGCTGGATGAGCTGAAAGCCCGTCCCCTGGGCATGAAATGAACAATGTGTTTCGTCTGACTCATGTCTGAAGCAATTTACCCACACAAGCTCAAACTCGGACACTACGAAGTAAATCATATTTAAAATGAATACACTGTTTAGACCCAATGTGTACAACTATTCCTATATTGTATGTATCCCTTTTTTTTTTTACTAAATCATTACCTGATGATGTTGAAATTGTGTCAAAATAATAAAATACATCTTGAGGTGACAGTGACTGTAAAAAATCATTTAAAGAAAGAATAGGATGTAGTTAGAAATCTATAAAAGTGCTAGTTCTAAACACATAAACATTAAGTGAGTTAAAAAGAAAACATGTGGTAAAATAATCAGACACTTCCATGTATTTCAATTCTGACATCTAATACAAACTGTTTATGTACCAAACCAGAGATAAAGGTCAGTGGACTTTAAACTATTATTTAAATGAATAACAAATCATCAATTTATTCACTTACCTTTTCTACCTGAGACACTAACAAAGCTGTATTAACTAAAACCGAAGCCAGGAAAAGTGACACCAAAGCTGCCATATTTGCCCAAAATGTGGAACAGAGGACAGTGTCATCAAAGTGAGTAGAGTCCAACAAAATGTGTCACTGAAAGAATGTCCCAACACTTTAGAGTAGAATATATCAGAGCTGAGATTATTAGTTCTTGGTTGACTGTTAATCACAGATATGAGAAGTGAAATAACCAAATGATCAGAGAGCACACAGATCCACTTTAAAAGTGTAGTTTAAGAAATCAGTTCTTTTTGTTGACTCAGTGGCTTCAGTGTATGCAGGAATAACAGTAAGGAGCAATGTGATTGGTTTTAACCTGATAAGTCATTTTTGGCTGATTGGTCCATGTGGATTAGTGAGGATGTAATGGTTTAAAATGTAATGTGCTGTAATGTGTGGGCTCTTGTGTAAATCTTGGCAGTCCTATACTGTAACTGGGAACTCTTGCTGTAGAACGATTAAACATAAATATGATCATTAACTGTATCCCAAAGTAAACATGTGGTACCACATACAGTGTATTGTGGTAAAATAGATTTTCAGATTTTTAAGCAACAAAGGACACAACTAAGTGTTTTAAGATTGTTGACACACTAAGATTATAAGATAATACATTTACTACAAATTACTCAAAAATTTTCCCAAACAGAATTAGGTTATTAAACAGACTATTGGCTTTCTAATCTGAATGTAGTTTTGAAACCTTCTTGTATAATGTTCAATTACTTCAATTCATTATAGCAAAGGTTTATTTAATTGGAATATCAAATAGAAGAAATACAAAAAAGAGAAAGAAAATACAGACAAAATTTTGTTTGGTCACGTTTAATAATCATCAGAAAGCTGCTGGCAAAACCTTTTTCTGGTTAAATCTTTGGCTTTGAAGTTTTATCAAAATTCATGGTTTTCTACCAGGGAATCGATGAATCAATGAGCCCATTCCACAAGCCTAATTTAAGCCTGATTGGACCATTCCTAATATATTTTTGTATTTTAAGGTTTTTAATGTATATGTCCTGTTGGAACTATTAGTCTTTCCATTTTCTGCAATGTACGTTTCATTTACTGCAAAACAAATCCAAGGCATTATACCAGCATGGGCATGCTTGACAGCATTGAGGCACTGAATTTGAAGCTAACCTTTTTTTTTAATTGCACATCAGTCCCCATGCCAAACTGTAGACAGTTTTTAGTGGTTAGTAAAATAAATCTGACCAGGTGGACAAATGTTTTCCTAGCATAATGGGACAGTTTCCAGACCCTATCATTTGCCTTGTGAGATCTGTACAAAGCTCTCAAGACTTTCCCATTGTAATGCTTGTGGGGTGGCACGGTGCATCTGTGGGTAGCACTGTCGCCTCACAGCAAGAAGGTCCTGGGTTCGATTCCCAGGTGAAGCGGTCCGGGTCCTTTTCTGTGTGAAGTTTGCATGTTCTCCCCATGTCTGCGTGGGTTTTCTCTGGGAGCTCAGGTTTCCTCCACTGTCCAAAGGTAAATTGCAAGTAAGGTAAATTAGAGATACAAAATTGTCCATGATTGTGTTGGACTTGCGAACTGATGAATCTTGTGTAACCAGTAACTACAGGGGTTGGACAAAATAACTGAAACACCTGGTTTTAGACCACAATAATTTATTAGTATGGTGTAGGGCCTCCTTTTGCGGCCAATACAGCGTCAATTCGTCTTGGAAATGACATATACAAGTCCTGCACAGTGGTCAGAGGGATTTTAAGCCATTCTTCTTGCAGGATAGTGGCCAGGTCACTACGTGATGCTGGTGGAGGAAAACGTTTCCTGACTCGCTTCTCCAAAACACCCCAAAGTGGCTCAATAATATTTAGATCTGGTGACTGTGCAGGCCATGGGAGATGTTCAACTTCACTTTCATGTTCATCAAACCAATCTTTCACCAGTCTTGCTGTGTGTATTGGTGCATTGTCATCCTGATACACGGCACCGCCATTGGATGCACATGGTCCTCCAGAATGGTTCGGTAGTCCTTGGCAGTGACGCGCCCATCTAGCACAAGTATTGGGCCAAGGGAATGCCATGATATGGCAGCCCAAACCATCACTGATCCACCCCCATGCTTCACTCTGGGCATGCAACAGTCTGGGTGGTACGCTTCTTTGGGGCTTCTCCACACCGTAACTCTCCCGGATGTGGGGAAAACAGTAAAGGTGGACTCATCAGAGAACAATACATGTTTCACATTGTCCACAGCCCAAGATTTGCGCTCCTTGCACCATTGAAACCGACGTTTGGCATCGGCACGAGTGACCAAAGGTTTGGCTATAGCAGCCCGGCCGTGTATATCGACCCTGTGGAGCTCCCGACGGACAGTTCTGGTGGAAACAGGAGAGTTGAGGTGCACATTTAATTCTGCCGTGATTTGGGCAGCCGTGGTTTTATGTTTTTTGGATACAATCCGGGTTAGCACCCGAACATCCCTTTCAGACAGCTTCCTCTTGCGTCCACAGTTAATCCTGTTGGATGTGGTTTGTCCTTCTTGGTGGTATGCTGACATTACTCTGGATACCGTGGTTCTTGATACATCACAAAGACTTGCTGTCTTGGTCACAGATGCGCCAGCAAGACGTGCACCAACAATTTGTCCTCTTTTGAACTCTGGTATGTCACCCATAATGTTGTGTGCATTGCAATATTTTGAGCAAAACTGTGCTCTTACCCTACTAATTGAACCTTCACACTCTGCTCTAACTGGTGCAATGTGCAATTAATGAAGATTGGCCACCAGACTGGTCCAATTTAGCCATGAAACCTCCCACACTAAAATGACAGGTGTTTCAGTTATTTTGTCCAACCCCTGTATATGTCCTGTCATTAATGTAAACAAAGTGTGTAAAACATGATGTTAAAATACTAATAAAATAAATAATAATACGTGTGACAGATTTTGTGGTATTTTTAGAAAACACAATAAATTTATGAAAGAACTCAAATCATTAAATGTTTTGGACAGAGAAGTGTATTAATCACAGTCACAAAAAGACATGAAACTAGTAGTCATTTCGATTCCTGTGGACTTTTATTTTGACTGAAGCCCTGTGCTGTTTCCTGTTGCTACACGGCTTCTCCCCACACACTGCATGAGGGAAGCGTGGTGTGCTGTGTGCAGGTAAAAACATTACCGTTCACCGAGCTGAGAGGGTATGTGTTCACGCTCGGTATTCTCATTAAAACGTCACATTTCTACTCTGTGCTTTAACATGTATAGTATTTTAATGATTTGAACAACAACATAGAACTGAAATGAATTAAATTCGGGCTTCTAGAACATCCGACAGTTTAACGTTGCTATTACGGTTGCGGCGCGGGGTCAATTTCAAATTGCGTCCTACACCCTTGTTTTGTTCACTATAGGTGATTTATGTAATACTGATCCACGCGCACTATGTAGTGCGCTTCTTATCTGGATGAACTTCGTATGGGATTGAGCCGAGTATTTGTTTCGGTTTAGTTTGGTTTGCTTTAGCCGAGTTAGCATGTGCGTTTGATACTTAGCAAACTAGCGAAGTGCTAAGTTACTTGAAATAATTCTAATTTCTTTTTCTAATCCTATAGTCTAATTCTATTCGGAATTACCAAAAGTGTAACATGTTTGAATTCGTGTAGAGTAGTTTATTTACTGGTATGTGAAAGTTTGTCTCCAGTTTGTGTGACGGTTAAGGATAACCACGGCTACGTTTCGAAATGCGCACTACGTACTAAGTAGAACGTTAAAAATAGTATGTAGAAAATCGCTGGTGAACCAGTTTACGTACTATCTAGTACAGTAGTGCGCATTTGAAGACGCCGCCGTGCTGACTGACGTTAGCCTTCTGCTTAGCTAAAGTCAGCTGTTGATATTAATATAGGCATTACGTAACTTGCTCGTTTGTTGTCGGACAGTCTTAAATAAGATAAGAAAACACGAATTTAAATGCAGCTGTTTGACTGATACATTTAGGGGCAAAACTGTGGAGTTTTGCTAGCCCGCATTGTGTTACATGTAGTGTATTATGTAACCTGGTAACCATTCTGATCAGGCGGCTTTAGGCTTCTGTGGGACAGAATAACACAGTACGTTTTGTACGAAGGCATTTGGATCACGAAGTATAATTTCTGCGCGCAAGTTGACCCTAAAAAGAGTTTAAACAGCTTAAGTGTTAAATAAGGAACACCACGACACATTGGTAAGGATTTGCATTTGCTAACTTGACATAAAAACCTAATTTGGTTAATAAACAGTGTGTTACAGCAGGGAATAAAGTGTAGCCTAAGGTCAGGTTATTTAAAACAGTATTTGTACAGAATGATCTGCCTTGTTTGCAAATAAAAGCTAGCTTGACAGCCCAACAGCTGTTCCTGTAAACATACTAGTTGGGGGAGAGTTGTTCGACCTGAGCTTTGGAAGGTTGTTTACAACTTTTACACATCGTGGGGTTGGAAATCAATCATGTCAGTTATGGTCACAGATTAAACCCATTGTATGTCTGTATTTGATTAGTCTAAAGTTAATACCACAGTTTACTAATTGAAAAGTAGAGCCATTGTACTTACTGATACACCTATTACTGTAGACGGTGTTAGAAACCATGTTAATACATTGTTCTATACCTCACTCAGAGTTGGATATTGCCCTGACTTTGCCAGCATAAATTCATAATTAAAGGAGCTTAGACAGACTTCACAAATTCTAAATTACAAGCTTTGGTCAAATCTGACATTAACTGCATTTCAAATTCGTGTTTGTTTAATTTGGCTTCCTGTTTGACAGATGAACAGAGAGCAATATTGACATAAGCAGTCAGCACGTTTGTGCCAAACATGCAACAGACAATTCACAGATTTCTTATTATATGGCAATCAGGTCATGTCAGTGCATTCACACTGTAGTAGTTGTTGCTGCATGTGGTTGGAAATGTCAGCTGTTTGAAATCATTCAAGGCTTTAGGTAACTGCTGTAGCATAATTATTATTGATGATTCATTCTGCTAAACCCAGTTTTTTGTAGCTTAGACACAAAACCAGTTTGAGTGGCTCTGACAATAGTGAGTCTTTGGCTTGAGGCCATAAAAGCATGTCTTTGTGTGCTGCATAACATGTATATTAATCACCACAAAGGCAAATAACCAGTTTATGTCCCAGTCTGTACACACTCTTGCTCGCATGACACAGTGTTTATTTCCTGCCCAGTTGTTTTTGAGACAGATTATAAGTTAGAAAGGGATTGCGCATGGTGTAACCTTAAACCGTGCTATATTTAAGCAGCTGCCCAAGAGCCCTCGTGGTACTCTTACAGTACTGTAGTTAGACTAGCAGTGTGATTGCTGTTTTTGCACCTGTCACTTATTTCTGTTTACCCACATTTTTAAGAACACATTTCTCTCTTTGGTTCTTGTTTGATGTGTGTCTCAGAGACATGTATTGATTGATGCTTTATGTTCTTCCTTCTCTTCTAGACTTTTCTACTTTGTACATTATTTTGTATATACTGTTTAACATGACTTCAGTGGTAACTGACGCAGCCCGGAGTACTCGGGACCGAGTGCAGCCACAAACCTCACACACCTCACAGTCACAGAAACAGATCCAGGTAGGTAACACACCCACCAAAACAAAAACCAACTAAGGTTAAACAAGGACTGTGTCTAAAAATGGACACTGCTGCTGTTTTCTGTTGTCACGTTTTGACATGTAAACCTGCCTACTAAGGTTTTTTAAATCTGGCTGCTTTAAAAAGGAAACATGTATACTTGATTTTCTGTTGCAGCCCATTATAAGCACCCTACTTGTAACCGTTGGGGGGTGGTTGTGTGAAATTTTTTTTGAAATGTATTTGGTTTGGCCTTATTATATTTGCTTATGAGACATTGCTTGTGCTGTTGTTTTGAACAATTATGTTAATATGCTATTCTATAGTATCTTCTGACCTTTATATACATGTAAGGCAGTTAACAGAGCCTTTTATCCAAAGTGAATTACAATTGTGACTCTATACAATCCAGGCAAATGTGGGTTAGGGGTCTTGCTCAGGGGCCCAACAGTGTCAACCTGTCATTTGTAAGGCTTGTTTTAGACACAGCTACGAACAGTAACAGCTGAAAAATTGTCTAGATGGCAAAGTATAGTTGTGGAGTTATAATTTTAGCAATATTCCGATAAACAAAGAGTAACTCCTGTGATTGTAACCATTTGTTTTCAGGCCACAGCAGAACAGATTCGCCTTGCGCAGATGATTGACAAAAACGATGCAGATTTTGAAGGGAAAGTCAAACAGGTGAGTTAAGTTGCCTTTAATGTCATTTATCCCAAGATAAAGACATTTTCTTAATGTATGAACTTGTGTGTGTTGTAGCTTATTGAGGTCACAGGTCGCAATCAAGATGAGTGCATGGTGGCCCTTCATGACTGCAACAGTGATGTCAACAAAGCCATCAACTTCCTGTTAGAGGAGGTTCCTGTCAAGGTAAGCAGGATATTATCTTTTCTGCGAAATTTTAAAAACTACTGTGTGGCCAGAATATATGTAAACACCTGACACCAAGTGTATTAAAATGAACCATGAAGTCTATGTTTTTTAGCTGCATAGTGTTTTAACTCATAAAGTTGCGTATTCAACTGTAACCACTGTTTGTTATATTGGTTTAGTTGCAATGGGCTACACGAACAAAAGCACATAGAAACCGTGTGCTTTAAACATGACACTGCCCTTCTTTGCTGCTACCTGCTGCAGCCTGTTCTCTAGCAATATGAATTTTACTTGATTTTGGAACATGACTGGATATTTATTTATGTCACACGTTCCTTTATTGTGCTAGGCTTATTTACACATTATCTGTGCCTGACATATAAAGCTGTATAAACCTTGTGCTGGGCTTTGGTGCATTGTCATGTCATACTGCTATCCTTAAGCTGATTAAAAGAGCAATAAGCACACCAGTCTGTATAATTTAATTGTATGCTGTAAAGCACTTTTACTTGAACTAATGCACCCAGCCTAAAATCAATAAAATCAGAGACTGACCATTAAGCCCTTTATAGTTTCATCAAACATTATAGTTGCCTTGGTAGTTGTCTTCTAAATACACATTGCTAGCTGAACAAATAGGATGCTTAACTGCTATTCAGAAGGTTGTTGGTTTAAGCCTCACCACTAAAAAGTTGGTACTTGTTGAGCCTGTGAGCAGGACCTCCAAACCTCAATTCTTGGTATGTAATTAGACAACTGTAATTTGCTATGGCATTTAGTAGTTACTTTGGATAAAACACCTACTTATTGCCATGAATGTAGATCGTGCTCCAGAGTCCAATAATGGTCTAATTTACTTACGTTCATGATCCTTGGCTTGTGTGTGGCTGCTTGGCCATGAAAACCTAATCCATTAAACTCTTAGCCAATAGTTATTGTGCTGATATTGCTTCCAGAGAGTCATACTTTATTACTCTGTGATCCCATTCTGTGAGCTTATGTGGCGTACTGCTTTCTGGCTGTAGTGACTGTCCAATTCCCAATGATTTCACTTATAGCTGATCAGGCCACAAATGTGATTAGCTGACTTGTATGTGGCTAATATTCATTCAGGACTCCTGGGAGACGGTGGGGAAAAAGAAGAGTGTGGGGAAAGAAGGTGTGCCGGCTGAAAGCAAAGAAAGACGGATCGACAGGGAGGGAAGGGGTCGCGGCGGGCCACCCAGACGTGGTCGTGGAGCCAGTCGCAACTACGAAGGTGTGTGGAAGTGTATATATACAGCTTTCATGTTTAACACATTAGTATTGAATGTCGTTTAGTTAAAGATTATATGTTTTTGGATTAAAACTAAGTGTTTTTGTAGGTCGCTCGGAGGAAAATGGGTTTGACTCTATTCCGGGAGAAAGAGGAGGTGAACGTGGGCGCAGAGGAAGAGGGAGAGGTTAGTATTCTGTCACATAATGGCTTTGTCCCATTTTATGTAGCGCTGTTGTTCAGTCCATACAACTTCGGTTCCACTCCAAAAGAACAGCAGGCAGTGATTAATTGCGTGCCTTATTTTTAATCATTGTTAAGTAAAATAGTGAAAATATGATCTTAAGCCAAATAAACAAACACTTTTATTTCATCCTAACATTTATCTAAATTATCATAACATCATTATCATACAAACTCTGAGCATTTAAACCACATACAGTCAAACAAATGTCATGCCTGATCGACCTATAGCACCACTGTGATTTAGACCCTGGGTTTCAGCAGTAGTGGACTAGCATATTTTCCTGTTACACCATTAAAATATTTGTCATGAGGTAAAATAAAATATTCTGTAATACGACTTATGTAAAGTCATACACCCATGTAAAACAATATAACCTATGTATAGTCTCTCTAACACAATCGCAGTCTCACCATTGTTTGTATATACGTCAGTTTTTTTCAGGATATAGAGGAAAAGTCTGTCTTTAATTTAAGGAATAAAAGACTATATTAAAAAAATTCCTGATTCCTGATATTCCAGATCATGCTCTTGTCACAGAAGAAAAGCTATTAAATGCATGTTAAATGCCAGCACACTTAATCCTGAAGTCTAAAGAAGGTTTACTGATAAGGGTCTCGACTCTGATCCCACAGTTGGTGCTCTTAGTACTTGATGCTATGTTGCTATTTGTGTCACGCTTTAACATCATTAGCAGGCTACGAAATTGAAGGAATGCACTGGGTAGAGCAGCTGTAGGCAGAGACCAAGTGGACGTATGACGTAAGCCATGCGTAGAAAAGCTGGCAGCTTGTTTGTGGCTTTCTGTTATGTAAGGAAGGTAGAATGACATTTTCTGCAGAGTGCACTAGCGATACTAATGATGAACGGATAGCTCACAGAGAAGTCACTGTTTTATTACAGTTGTTGTTTAAAATGGTCGTTGAAATTCATTTTCAGCAGCTGACTCTTGGTTTGAGTTGAGTGTGAGTTCAGACTGCTGATTTAAGGCTCAACCACTATCAGTATGCCTGCACCAACTGTGTGTATATACTCTTTCAACAAAAGTGCGCTGCAGTCTATGGATCTATTAACATTACAATTGAAAACGGAAGCTGTTTAGTTTGTTTGTATTTAGATTACATGGTGAACTCTGCACATATGGATTCCTTTCTTCATGTCCCAGTAAAATGGTAGAAATCTTCTTGGCTTACAATAACTACACTAATATGGTCGGGAATTATTATTGTAGGCTAATGACAATGATGGTCGCTTGAAGAAGAAACTGCCAAAATGTACATCCCTAATGTGTACTGTTCAGAATAAAGATCTGGATTATGGGATTCATTAGGAAATTGTCATGGGGTCACTTGTTAGGATAAAAGTCAAGGGTTGAACATTTAAAAAGTCCTGTGTGTGTGCAGCAGTGTTTGAAATGTTATTTCATTTTGGGTGTTTAGGTGCCGGAGGCAGAGGACGAGGCAGGGGAGATGTGGGGTACAGGTTCTCTCAGGGAATTGGGTGAGTACAGTGTCATTTTTCTACTTTGCTTCTAATCCATCACTCCCACTTCATCCCCTCACTGTGCTGATGCACTTGGTCATGCTCTAGTGTTAGATTAAGACTTCTATTGTTTTAGCTTTTAGTGTATGTATGTGTATGTATATCTATTTAGTGTATGTATATGGGAAAGGAGCTCCTGGGTTCAATTCCTGGTCCTTGTGGTCTGTGTGGTTTGCATGTTCTCTCCGTGTTTGTGTGGGTTTCCTCCCACAGTCCAAAGACATGCAAGTGAGGTGAATTGGAGATACAAAATTGTCCATGACCGTGTTTGACATTGAACTTGAACTGATTAATCTTGTGTAATGAGTAACTACCTGTCCTGACATTACTTAAAGATAATCGACAGTTTATGTAAAAAATTTTCTATGCTTACATATTTGTAGCAATTTGTGAAAGGCCTAAGTAAGCTTGTGAGCATGTACTAACTGAAAAGATTCTGGGTCACTAGCCCACCACTGTTACCCCTTTTCCACTGACGTGGCACGGAGCCCGTTCTGGTTCCCGAACTTGACTTTGTACCGGTTCCGTGTGTTTCCACCGAAAAAAAGAGGTTCCAGACAGCGAACTAGCGGGCCAATCTGGCACCACAGAATACTTGGTTTTTCAGCCCGAACCGTGACGTCCGTCAGTGGGCGTGTCATGTTGTACAGCATAGCGTTAGCAACAATGCCGGCAGCTGGGGTCTCGTATGGAGCTTAATGCTGCATTTTTATCTTTTAAACTTCACCTGATTACATTTGAGCCAGTTTGCCGCTGATATTTTCAAAGCCCCTTAAAAAGGTGAATTGTGTGATATTACGAGATAAAAGTGACCCGGACAGAACGAACACCGCTTAACGTGACAAATAAAGCGTGAAGCTTTTTCAATTCCCCGAGCTGCATAAGCACCACACGTGAAGTAAATCCAGCTAAACACAGATACATGTGGTATTTTAGAGTGGATTTGATGGTTATTTCACACAGATGGATGTTCGTGTTGTGGAGCTTTAGTGATCTTTCACCGCTCAAGTCGAGCGCTGAGCAAATCGGCTATTTGAGCCGAGAGTCGCTGTGAAACCGAAGCGCAAAACGCTTCTCACGTCAATAAACTAAAGAAAACAACAACTGAGACAAACAAGTCTCGTCTTCTTATCACCGGTTGTTAGATCTATGCTCTTTACATAAAAACAAACATCTGTAACAGCAGCACAAATGCTCGCACATAATCTACACGCTCCGCCATGATATTACTGCTCTTAACTTCGTTAAGTAACGCCCACTGTTGATGACGCAGGCTTGGTTCTTAAAAACTGGTGGAAACACGCGTCGGTTCTCTACAGAACACCAAGGTTCAGAGAAACCTGAACAGAACTGGTTCAAGAGCCATGTTTTTTTTTTGGTGGAAAAGGGGTATGTGAGACTTTAAGCTCCTACATTCAAATCCCTGCGGTTCTCAATGAACTAGGTAGACTGTGTTTTTGGTGAGGGAAGTTTGTATAGTTTGGTGAGGGATAGTTGGATAGTAACCTTTTGCTTTCTGCTCATGGGACTGGTACAAGTAGTGGATACTTGATACACATACGGCATAGCATGACATTTTTGTACCAATTAATTACCAGTAATATACAGAAACGTGAATTTACAGATGGTGCATTTTAGGTTCTGAGTGTGATGCTCTTGATCTAATATCATTTGCTTGCCTCTCTCTTTGGTGTGCAGAGCATTTAACCCTCCTGAAAATTCTGGCTCTGCTGATCCTGGAGACTCTGCCAACAATACTACTGATGGTACATTGTTCCTTCTTATCTCCAAAGCTGTGGTTATAGTATTATATATATTGTCTTATTTAAAGAATATATTTTCAGACATGACGTATATAATGTATAACCTAAAGTTTTTTAAATATGAATGTAGGGTCTCAGTATGATTTTGCTCTCTGCATGTTAGGAAACTGGAGAAATCTGGAAGAATGGGCTGCAGAAGACTGGAATGAAGATGTAAGTGTTTTAATAAACGTCTATCCAAATTTAGTGTGTTTTAATTGGGTTTTGCTCATTTTACTTTTATTATTTTTCTTTTTTAAGCTTTCTGAGACCAAAGTGTTCACTGCCTCCTTTGCACTTACTTCCCAGAACCAAGGAACAGCTGGACAGGGGTAGGTGTAAACTCCAACAGCTACAAAAAATGTAATGGTCTTCCATGACTTTTTTTAAGACATGAAAAGAGGAATTCAGCCTGTTCTCTTGATGGGGTTACAAGTGGGGGTTCTGTGAGCTCAACTGCCCATTTCTGAACACAATTGTTCATATAAAAGAAGTCATTAAAAATTGGCAATGAATAATGCTGGAAGAATTCAATCCACAAACAACCACATATGCAAAATTACTTAATCATTAAGCAAAATTACAAGCCTTGTTTTCATAGAATTCTCAGTTCTGTCCCGATTGACAAATTGGTGCGTTGTAAGTAATATAACTACTTGGCAGTAATAAACTGTTTGGCACTGTAGTGTGTGACTTGGGCAGAAGTAGCTTTAATGTCTGTTATATGGAGCCCTAACCCTAAATAATTCCCTAGATTGTACACTGTATTTTTAGCCTGACAGCCCCCACCCCAGTTGAAATCAGCATTAATTGAGCAATGGTTAATTTGTTGGTTTATTAATTAATCATTAATGGTCCTACTCCAATGTACTAATCTCTACATGCCGGCAGGTGAATTTACTTAAAGAAAATCACATCAGTCTGTTGCCAGATTGAAATTTTTTATCTTTTATTTTTATTTTTTTTGTTGGCAGGGTTGATCTGACTTCCCTGTTGCCTAAAGCTTCAGAGGTGGACTCCGAGCTGGCTGGCTTTGAGCAGTCGTCCCCAGAGCCGCTTACACAAAGCCTGGTGTTCACCAACTCTCAGCAGAATGCAGCTCGCACACACACCCACAGCTATGCTTCAGCTGCTTCCAACAGCTATGCCTCTGCTGCTGCTGGTACCTACGCCCATGCTGCCTCGGTAAACACAAGCACGCACATACTTGCAAGGCTTATAGTGGTTGCCTTGGTTTAAGGGGTGGACACATTTGTACTACTCTTTGTTTGCCATACACACACTTTGATGATAAAAGCACATTAGTGACATTTATTTGGGGAATTTAACTGTTGCAGCAGTTCTTTAGTGACTGATATTTGTGAACACACGTGAGCTTTTGGTTTTTTGCCAATATATAAGTCAAACTAAATAGTACAAAATAGTACAGCTATTATTTTGTCATATGCCTTCACCAGGTGTATGGTACAACTTTATTTAGATCTCTTTGGCAAGACTGGTAGCCTTCTCTTTTCCTTTCTTTTGGTTATTGCAACTAAATAACTTTTGTATACCAACCACAAAGCATAAAGGGTTTCTTTGTCCATGTTTCATTTGAGCTTTATGGTGCTGATTTTGGTGCATAGTCTTTAAGCCAATATTACTGTAATGCTTATTGGTCTGGATGGTGAGATATTCAAGACATGACTACATAAAACGTGTTTGTTTTTAAGTTTTAGTTCTGTATTATGTAACTGTATCCCAGTGTGCATCCTATAAATAGTTTTCATGCATGTGTGCCAGCTGACACTTGCCTGTACATGTTATTTTTGAAATGTAGTTGCCTTTTTCCTTCTAGGCAGTTGTTTTATTATCAGATCATTGATTTAATTCCTCTGTTTAATTTGTATTAATGTGAAGGTTCTATAGAGGCTTTTATTAGCATCATCAGTGTAACTTCACAGAAACCAGTGGTCACTGGCATTTTCTCTCCAGAATTGCAGGGCTGACACAACTGGTTTTACTGACTGGCAACCGTCTCTATTTTAGTGGAAAAGCAATTCCAGTTTAGACTTCGATTTAAGCATTAGAACCTTGTTTGTGAAACATGACCTACTCATTTTCTCTGAGTCTGTTGTTAGTTTAAAATGTCATTTCCAATTATTTCCTGTTCTTTGTCTTTAGTCTATGACATCTAGACCATATCATCCTGACGTACACAAAGCCGAGCCAGTCAGTACAATCAGCTCTCTGCCCAGCCAGACACCAGTCTCCCTGAGGAACGACAGCCCTATGGGAGAACCAAGTCCTCCTACCGCACCTGCACCTGGAGCTTTGAATGAACCCAAAGTGGAGATCCCGGTTACAGTGGCACCATGTGAGTTGTGGAGTTTGAAACTCAGTAATGCTGCTTTATATCGCAATAACATCCATTTCGAAATTCAAGTGCAAATGCATTAAAGTAATACAATAGCACTTTGAATACAGGGCACTAAAGTACAGTACTTGTCTCTTATGATTTTCTGCAGTGGATCTGAATGTTCAGCTTGAACCCTCCCCCATCCTCAGTCAGCTCACACAGCACCAGAACCCCATGCTCCAAACGGACCCGCCAGCTCAGGGCCAAAACCCGTCTCCTCCGCTATCCCCTTACGAAACTGCTCGCTCTGCCTTGAAACCTCCGGTAGAGGTTAGTGCTCCCATCATGAGCATAGAACCTCACCAGCCCAAACAAATCAGGCCCCAGAGACGCAGACTACCCCCACCTTCTAAGGTAAGGCCCCAAAACATGCTATTGTGTTTCTTTTTACTCTAGTATGCATATAGACGTGACCAGTTGTCTTACAGATCAGGAAGACATGCCGTAGCTTTAGGATTTCTGTAATGAATGCACTTATGTGTGTCAGGGTAGAAAAACATCGTTAAAATCATTTGTGTGGATACAGTTGGAATATTGTCAACTATTAAAGTATTGCAATACTAGCGTGTTTAGCATTTGCCTCAACTTGTTTTAATGAGGTTTGCTTACTTGCCCATTGTCTACCAGTGAGTAAGATTCCTGGGTATTGTTATGGCTTCTTGGTTTTATAGAGTGTAATTTGAGTGTAAGCATGTCGCTCTCTTCGCTCATTGGCTGATGGCGCCATAGGCCATAACAAAAAGTATTTTGGGTGATATAAAGTAATAGATCATTTTTGTACAATATAATTGACTCTGGGCATTTGTCTTATTATACAGTAATGTACATTTTCACAAAATTTTACTGGACTAGTAATTGGAAGGTCACTGGTTAACTGTTGTCACCCTAACTGCTAAAATGACCACTGGTTTTATGGAAAAGTTTATGTTTTGATTTAATAATGACACATCCTTAATAAGAAACTTTAAAGTTGTAAATAACAATTGTGCAGTGAAATCTCTGGACTGTATGCATTTCTATTATTTGCTTTAAAATGCATTGTAAACAGCTCATATACAGATTTATTAGGCAGGGCAGAACTTGATACAAATCAATGTGGTTGTGGTAAGCTTGATATACCATATCCAATATCAAACCATCCTGATACAAACGCTAACCAGCTCCAAGGCATGCTAGCGGAAACGTACCACAAGGCGTGTGAAATTTACGTAGTTTAATCGTATACTTTGGCTCCCTAGATCCCCTCGTCGGCAGTGGAGATGCCAGGCTCTGCTGATGTGTCTGGCCTGAACGTGCAGTTCGGCGCTCTGGATTTTGCATCCGAGTCGACAGTGGAAAGCTCAGCTCATTCAGAAGCAGCCAGTCAAGATCCTCCAGTTTCTGTTTCTCAGAGCCAGAAAAGCCTGTACTCCAAATCAAGCACTGTCAGGTGACTGAGACATGTGCATGCGTTAATGGCAGCTCATTTATAACCGAGTGTTTGCAGAGACAATTTAATCTGTTCTGTCAGTAAAAACTGCAGCATTTGTCATTTCAGTGAGCCGGTTACTGGTCTTTCTCCTGCACTGCCTACATCAATGATGGAGCCCAGGTATCCATCTCCTTCCCTGGGATTACCCAGTGCCACAGCTCCTGCTGTTACCACGTCATCCAGAACAGAACCCTCCAGTCTGTGCAAGGAAACCTCCACCACCACCACTTCCTCCACCACCCCTCTCACTGTAAGCCCAACAACATAGCTGTATATAGTCTGCGTTTCAGAATAATTTTTCTGGTGTGTTTGCGACATGAGATTGTTAAATAAATGACATTAGAATTATATTATTATTTTTATTATGTTATGTAACTTGTCTTTTTTCCTGCAGAATGGATTCATTGAGGTACGGACATCAAGTACACTAGCTGGTAAGTTCACATTCTTGTTTCATATGCAGTTATGATGTGGTGTACAGCTTACACCTTGCTACATGACCTAGTATTGTAAGAACTATTGTACATTCTGGTAGGAATTGCAGTAATGTACTAGCCTAGTGTTCAGACTAGCAGGGTCAATCACATGGGTAGGGCAGTGGTAGCTCAGTGCTTAAGGTACTGGATTGTAATCAGAAGGTTGCCGGTTCAAGCCACAACACCAAGTTGCCACTGTTGGGCCCCTGAGTAAGGCCCCTAACCCTCAATTGATCCAGTTGTATCAGTCATAATTGTAAGTTGCTTTGGATAAAAGCGTCTGCTAAATGCTGAGAATGTAAATATAACATGGTAATACATACTAAGCATGCTAGTGTGTATACTAGGTACTCAAAATACTTTTAAGTTTAATGATAGTTGACATCTGGTTGAATGGACAGAATGTACAGCCAGATAAACATCTGTAATATTTCTCTTTCTAGCAGCCCCCTTAAGCACTCCCCAGTCCATTTCCACATCTCTGCCCACCGAGAACGGCATGGTCTCATCGTCCTCATCATCTGCACCGGCTCCTACACCCAGCACTGCACTTCCCTCCCTCAGCAGGTATCTCCACACCAGAAGCCATCGCACCAAGGATTAGTCAGCATGCCTTGGGGGGAATTAAGAATGTAATTGGGATGAATCTAATCACTAATATTAGATTGCTTTTTTCCTTACTGATCATGTTTCTTGTTCATTCTCTCAGTAGTCATGTGAGCAGTGGAACCACGATGGGCTCTACAGTCCCTGTCAGTACTGGGCTCAATGTAAGTACTTCGTTTTTCATTCAGGTGTGTTTATTTATTTTTCTGTTAATATTGTAATAACTTTATTCAATCCCCCCAGTCTCAGGTGGCCGGTGATGCCAGTGGGGGTCTCTCTGGCTTTTCAAACTCGGCACTTAACTCTAACGGCCTGATTACTGGTGCACCAGGCCTTTCTACCAACGGGCACTTGGCTCCTTCCACTGGCCGCTCAGCACCACTGCAGACCACCACTGCCACCTCTGGTGAGCTGTTTGCCATTGTTTATTATTTTTTATGTACCACTGTTATCAAAACTTATTCATAATCGCTGTCCCATTTTGTGTCCCATTGTTCAGGTAAAGCACCACCCAACCTGGCTCAAGGTGTACCCCCACTGTTGGCTAGTCAGTACATTATGGGGCCTGGAGGACTGCTTCCTGCATACCCTGTAAGTCAAGAGGATTTTGAGTTTTACTGGTTTGGTAGATCGTGTTAAGTGCAAAACACTGGAATTAATGCTTTATTCTTTGAAGCAGATCTATGGCTATGAGGACCTGCAGATGATGCAGTCACGCATGCCCATGGTGAGTAACGATGCTTACTCGTTCATGACTTACCGAAATTTACAGCCGTCCTTAGATACATAGATACATATTTATTGTACATAGTGTGTGAAGTTTCCGTACAGTTTTGCTTCTGTTATTAGACAAATGTAGCTTGCAAGCCTTCATGGTCTATTTTGTAATTGAACTCTTGTTTTCCTTTTGAATTTTACCGCTGGTCTCTGGTGTCCAGCAGTGTATTACACTAGCCTACCACTGTTGCTACACAGACAGATTTGTTTGTCTTTAGCTGAAGCCTTGTGATAGATTGGCGACCTGTCCAGGGTATTCCTGTCTTTGTGCCCAGTGTTTCCTCGTACAACCAGACCTACCACAACCATGTCCAGTATAAAGTGGTTTATGAAAAAAAAAACATTTAAACAACTGTTTGGGGTGGAACGGTGGCTCGGTGGGTAGCACTGCCGCCTCGCAGCGAGAAGGTCCTGGGTTTGGGTCTTTTCTGTGTGAAGTTTGCATGTTCTCGTCTTTCTTCTGCGTACCCCGGTTTCCTCCCACAGTCCAAAGACATGCAAGTGAGGTGAACTGGAGATACAAAATTGTCTGAATGACTGAATGTGGGTACCACGTGACATTTAAAATAAATAAACAACTGTTTGTCTTTGTAGGATTATTATGGGATGACCGCCTTCCCTGGTACGACCACACTTGCTGGCAGAGATGGAGGATTAGCAAACAACCCTTACTCAGGTGACTGCCCTCTTTGTAAACCACATTGAGCTAGTAGTTTTGGTGTAATATTATTCTTCTTTGTTAAATTGCAGCTTCAAACGCAATCCTTTAAATCAGTTCTACCACTAATAGTGTTTTCTTTTTGCTATTACACCCTCAAGGTGACGCCACCAAATTTGCTCGGGCTGAGGCGCCGTCCCCAGCACCCTCCACCAGCCTGTCCTCGGTCGCTTCTTCGCAGTCTGAGCCTGGCACAGTTCAAACACAAGCACCACAGAATCCTGGCCAGGCCTTCCTCAACCCTCCTCTGCCACCCGGCTATGGCTACACTAGCTTACCCTACTACCCCGGCATGCCAGGCGTTCCCAGTGCCTTCCAGTACGGCCCCACAGTCTTCATGCCCACTGCCTCGGCGAAGCAGCACACCCAGTACCAGCATCAGACGGGTTATGGAGGACACGCCTACGCATCAGGTCAGCCGGCTAACGTTTCAGCAAGGGTTTTATTTCTGGAGCAGCTGTTTTGAGTGGTAAACTATTTTGAGAAGATTGCACTTGTGGATCTCAGTAATTATACTGGGAGGCCAAGGGAGTGTAGTTGAAGGTGGCTGAATATGATTGCATATGGCACAAAAATTGAAGGGGGGGTAGTTTACAGGTGCACAATCTGATACAACACGACCTTGATCTGAATCCTTTATTGAACACTGGATTTGAAATGCTTCTCTCCCTTGTATATCCCTGCAGGTTTTGATGACCTGTCTCAAGCTCATGCCGGGGATTATGTGAAAGGAGGATATGGTGGCAGCTCTCAGTCACAAGCCAAGTCAAGCAACAACTCAGTGAAAGGTCTTTTGTACTTTCCTTCACTGTTTAATTCTAGTGTCTTGATTTAATATTAAATATTCTCCTTTTAATGTTAACATTTTGCCTAATGTTGTTAAACTTCAGTGACATTTGACTTTAAACCTTCTCCTTTGCAGCACCTGGATTGTCCGGCTCTGCCAGCTCTGACCTCAGTGGAACAGTTTACAGCAAGACACAAGTATGAGACTGGCACCCAAAAAAACATATATTAATTTTTGATTATCATATGAATTAAAATGCTAAATTACTATTTTGTTTGTTTTATATTTGTCGCCAGTCATTTGATAAACAGGGATTCCCCACTGTGACCCCGCCGACGTTTAGCCTTCCTTCTGCTTTGGGAGGCACAGGCCCCCTGAACCCAGGAGGAGCACCTGGCTATGCCCCACCCTTCCTACACATCATGCCTCATCAGCAGCCTCCCTCCCAGCTGCTGCACCACCACATGGCCCAGGACACACAGGTACAAACTGACCTAGGGATACTGAAGTGTTGGATCGAGTTACCTTATAAAAACGGCATTTCCAGAAAAGTTGGGACATCTGTTATTTGTCAATTGTCATAACCTGTTATTTAACTGACAAAATATTTCAATTTAACTTGTATTTTGTAAGTATTTTGAAATAAAATAATGTGATGCCTGCTTGATGCCTCAAAAAAGTTGGGACAGAGGCATATATATTTTTTTCTTAATGCCACTTTTTAGGGTTTGGTAACTATACTAAATGTTGTAGTTCTACTGGTGGAATTTTTGGCCCATTCTAGTTTAATGCAACATTTCAGGTGCTCAAGCGATCCACATTTTGTCCATGACTTATCGCGACTCAGGCAACACAATGTTTTAAAATGAAACACAAAACATATATACTTCATTCATAAATATCGTGTTAATGTGGTCCCACTGTGGTTTACAAGATGTAATGTAAAGCCTTCACAATGGGACATTTGTGTACAAGAACGTTTTGTGCCTGTTAAAATTTGTTTTATTATTATTTCTGTTTGCGACCCATTTTTTGGACCCTCCTGGACAGCTGGCAGGCTAGTCAAGCACATGCACTCTGTCTATGAGGGTACTCTGTTGTAACACATGCAGAGTAAGGCCTTGCCTAAAAATAAGATTTAAACAAGATGAAAGCATGATCTCATATAAAGACATTGTAATCTGTGTGTGTTTCTCTACAGGCTCAGCGCAGTCAGTCCAGCAGCTTGCAGAAGAGCCAAGCAAAGTCCAGCTACAGCAACTCCCCCTACTGGGCCAACTGATCCCATACTGGAAACACCATGATGATCCTCATCTTTCAGAGCTGCAGCTGGCCTGAACACACACACACACACACAATCTCTCCCTGACCCCCCCTGCATAGTTTTCCTCTGCTCATTTCTTTTGTGTTTGCTGGTTTTCCTCCTCCAAATTAAATTTCATGTAAAATATTAATGTAAGTATTTATATATACTGTAAATGTTAAAAAGCCGAACATGAAACGTGGTCGCTCCATTTTATTTTTTGAAGGATGTTTAGCTTTTGTTTACTTTTTAAAAATGGCAAAGATGTAGCGAGAACGCAGACGGAGGAAGACTGGGATAAACGACATTGCCTTGAGAGCCTGAGTTTTGATAAAGGAGGAAGACGAAAGTTGGGGGATTTCGGGAGAGGTTCATTTTATTGAAAGAAAAGCATTAAATGCTTTGGTTGTTACATGACGGGCTTTTCTGTGGTAACAGGAAGAAATGGCGTCTGCTAGATGTTGTTCTTTCCACTGGCTTTAAAGGTTATCACACCAAGAAACCCACAAGTTTTATATATTGAACTTCTGTTGCCCTCTAAATAAAGGTTCTGAGCTATTCATTCCTGCTGTACGCTGCATTTATTTCTCTCTTGTGTGTTTAAAGGAGTTTCTTCTGAGCTACTAGAAAAGGATCCTCACATACTAGCAGCTGTAAATAAGCTAATATTTCTAAAGGTTAAATTCCAGTCAAGTTATCTTCATGTTCTAAGGTACTAAAGCAATAAGCCACGAGAGGCCGTACGTTACTGTGATTTTAGCACGGGGATGACGTTTTTGGCACGACGCGAAGCGGAGTGCCTAAAACTTCTTTCCCCGTGCTAAAATCGTAACAGTAACGTACGGTCTCGAGTGGCTTATTGCTTTTATAAAACGGCGGTCAACATAAAATATAATAAATACAACAATGTTTAATTCATAAATGTATTTATCGTGTATAGACTTACAATAAAGCATTCTTCCGCGACGCAAAATAGTTCGATTAACAGTGTTGCTAGGCAACATGAGGGCGAAAATAACATTAAATTTTTCTTTTCAGTGGCGTATTAATATGGAATGATGTGAGGTGGTCATAGGTGTGAGTTTATCGGGGATTTTACAACGGCTTCGAACGCGGCTCAGCCAATCAGATTTTAGGACCGGAACTATCCGTTTTATAATTTACATTTTAGATTTGCGTGTCTAATAGTTCTTATGTTTGAGTAAATGTGATTACTCGACACTGGTCCAAATATTTTGTTACAAACAACTGATGTAATGGGCTGCTCTGCTCTACCAAGTGTGATTTAGTCTGGTGGTTACTACTAAATGCACCTTCAAAAGAAAAAAGGGCTGTATCTCAACTTTTTCCTCCTCCATTAAATGGTAAAGAGTTACTGTTAAAGCAAACTCTTTAGTACTGTAGAATGTGATTTGGGATCTTCTGGGTGCTCTGGTAGCGCAGTGCTCTATTACACTAGCCCACTTCGGCTGGGTGTCTACACGGACATGATGGGCTACATCTAGGGGCATTGGGTATGACCAAAGCCCTGTGCTGGATTGGAACTAATGGGTCAAAAAATACAGTCATGAATTTAGTGGTCTAGAAAGTTCTTACATTTCCAGATATGCACAAAATGTCCCATTATACTGATGTCAAAATTATAAACATATGACTCTTAATAGCTGCATAAGGTAGGATCTGTCTGTGTTCCCATCAGTGGTTAATATGACAGGAATATTCGATTTATGTCTAGGGCCTTGATATCCGTACTAGTGTGTATGTTTTACTTGTCACTTTACTACAGCTGCTTATATAAATAGGCCTAGTTTTCTGCACCCATTAAAATGTACATGATGACAACCCCACCTCCTTCACTCCTGAAAAAACTCCTGTTTTCCAGCAGCTTCTTATTCGTGGCAACTGGACAAATTTCCATGTAAACATAAGGTAAAAAAAAGATACTACTGTTTAATGTACTTTTAATGGGTGAAGAAAGAAAGAAAACTCTTAAGTGACCCCAGTCACAAAGATGCGGTCGATGGAGATGAATAAACAATAACATTGGTCCCAGTGTTGAGCGGGCAGTTCTGTTAGTAACCGCTAGAGGGAGGTATGACTTTAGGTTTCATATAAACACAGTACTGGGAAATACAGTAAGTGTTTAATTTTGTTTGTTTAATATACTTCTGGTACATTTATACACTTTATATTCACACACAGTAAAACAAAATTAATTAGGGGAATGGTATTAAGTTGTTTTATAGTACAACTATATATATATATATATATATATATATATATATATATATATATATATACAGTGTATCACAAAAGTGAGTACACCCCTCACATTTCTGCAAATATTTCATTATATCTTTTTATGGGACAACACTATAGACATGAAACTTGGATATAACTTAGAGTAGTCAGTGTACAGCTTGTATAGCAGTGTAGATTTACTGCCTTCTGAAAATAACTCAACACACAGCCATTAATGTCTAAATAGCTGGCAACATAAGTGAGTACACCCCACAATGAACATGTCCAAATTGTGCCCAAATGTGTCGTTGTCCCTCCCTGGTGTCATGTGTCAAGGTCCCAGGTGTAAATGGGGAGCAGGGCTGTTAAATTTGGTGTTTTGGGTACAATTCTCTCATACTGGCCACTGGATATTCAACATGGCACCTCATGGCAAAGAACTCTCTGAGGATGTGAGAAATAGAATTGTTGCTCTCCACAAAGATGGCCTGGGCTATAAGAAGATTGCTAACACCCTGAAACTGAGCTACAGCATGGTGGCCAAGGTCATACAGCGGTTTTCCAGGACAGGTTCCACTCGGAACAGGCTTCGCCAGGGTCGACCAAAGAAGTTGAGTCCACGTGTTCGGCGTCATATCCAGAGGTTGGCTTTAAAAAATAGACACATGAGTGCTGCCAGCATTGCTGCAGAGGTTGAAGACATGGGAGGTCAGCCTGTCAGTGCTCAGACCATACACCGCACACTGCATCAACTCGGTCTACATGGTCGTCATCCCAGAAGGAAGCTGACGCACAAGAAAGCCAGCAAACAGTTTGCTGAAAACAAGCAGTCCAAGAACATGGATTACTGGAATGCCCTGTGGTCTGACGAGACCAAGATAAACTTGTTTGGCTCAGATGGTGTCCAGCATGTGTGGTGGCGCCCTGGTGAGAAGTACCAAGACAACTGTATCTTGCCTACAGTCAAGCATGGTGGTGGTAGCATCATGGTCTTGGGCTGCATGAGTGTTGCTGGCACTGGGAAGCTGCAGTTCATTGAGGGAAACATGAATTCCAACATGTACTGTGACATTCTGAAACAAAGCATGATCCCCTCCCTTCGAAAACTGGGCCTCATGGCAGTTTTCCAACAGGATAACGACCCCAAACACAACCTCCAAGATGACAACTGCCTTGCTGAGGAAGCTGAAGGTAAAGGTGATGGACTAAACCCAATTGAGCACCTGTGGCGCATCCTCAAGTGGAAGGTGGAGGAGTTCAAGGTGTCTAACATCCACCAGCTCCGTGATGCCATCATGGAGGAGTGGAAGAGGATTCCAGTAGCAACCTGTGCAACTCTGGTGAATTTCATGCCCAGGAGGGTTAAGGCAGTGCTGGATAATAATGGTGGTCACACAAAATATTGACACTTTGGGCACAATTTCGACATGTTCACTGTGGGGTGTACTCACTTATGTTGCCAGCCATTTAGACATTAATGGCTGTGTGTTGAGTTATTTTCAGAAGACAGTAAATCTACACTGCTATACAAGCTGTACACTGACTACTCTAAGTTATATCCAAGTTTTATTTCTATAGTGTTGTCCCATGAAAAGATATAATAAAATATTTGCAGAAATGTGAGGGGTGTACTCACTTTTGTGATACACTGTATATATATATATGTGTGTGTGTGTGTGTGTGTGTGTGTGTGTGTATATCAATTTTACAGGACTGGGTGGAGGGACAGCCAAGATTTTATTAGATCAGAGCAGTCATTTATGAGGGTTGTTCTAAATGACATCCCAGAACATTAAGTACAACAAGCTGTTCTGATGTATAACAGCTCATTTTTGCTTTCATGGAAACAATCAATAAGGGTGACATGACACTACTGAGCAGATAAATGTCATGACAACTCAGGGCAACATTGTCCATGACACTGCTAGGTCAGTCTAATAAATAACACAGGGTTAAACTATTATTTTGATCTGAACAGACTGTATAAACTGGTGTATTTGCATTAAGGTGGACAACTGTCAAATGGCTTTTGACATACTATCTTATTTCTAAGCATAAAGAGTTAGGAATGGAAAGATCTGTTTGGAAAAGGTATTATGCTTTAAAAAAAACTATTTAGTCGCAATTTTAAAAGTAGCCAGTTTCTATGTAAATAGTATGTAAATATAAATGCTGAATAAAATAAATGTAAAAAACTACTTTTTGTGCAAATTGCACTTGGTTTCAATTTAAACAATTAGCAGCAAAAATTTCAAAGGTACATAAACTTCTTAAATATAAAACAAAAGTTCTCAAAGATAAAAATATTACACAGCTACAGAGTTATGGCAAACAGCTTAAACATCCCTGTCAGTACAACTAGTTTGATTTTCTGCATGTGTAAAAGTAACCACAAATCATCCCCAGACAGCTAGACTACACAACATTTTACAATGACATCTCAGACATAAGTATATACAGGTATGTGCTGCTTAATGTCTATAACACATTCTGTAAAAGAGGATGGTATGTGATTTGGACGTTGTGCACACACCACACTATATATAGTAGGCTAAATGTTCTGTACACAAGAGGATGAGATACACGTGTTGCCTGCAGCAAGCTTCTATGTCCGCCACATTCGTCTCTCCTGATTTTAGAACTCTTATGGGATCATGAATGTATATGCAGTCAGACGCTGCTTGAGCGGACATATACAGTTAGTATATACAGTATAGTATATACACCAATCAGCCATAACATGAAATATGACCACCTCCTTGTTTCTACACTCACTGTCCATTTTATCAGCTCCACTTACCATATAGAAGCACTTTAAAGTTCTTTTTTTAGCCTGCTTTCACCCTGTTCTTCAATGGTCAGGACCCCCACAGAGTAGGTACTATTTAAGTGGTGGGTCATTGTCAGCACTGCAGTGACAATGACATGGTGGTGGTGTGTTAGTGTGTGTTGTGCTGGTATGAGTGGATAATACACATCAGCGCTGCTGGAGTTTTTAAACACCTCACTGTCCCTGCTGGACTGAGAATAGTCCACCAACCAAAAACATCCAGCCAACAGCGCCCCCGTGGGCAGCGTCATGTGACCACTGATGAAGGTCTAGAAGATGACCAACTCAAACAGCAGCAATAGATGAGCGATCGTCTCTGACTTTACATCTACAAGGTGGACCAACTAGGTAGGAGTGTCTAATAGAGTGGACAGTGAGTGGACACAGTGTTTAAAAATTCCAGCAGCGCTGCTGTGTCTGATCCACTCATACCAGCACAACACATACTAACACACCACCAGTGTCAGTGTCACTGCAGTGCTGAGAATGATCCACTACCTAAATAATACCTGCTCTGTGGTGGTCCTGTGGGGGTCCTGACCATTGAAGAACATGAAGAAAGCTTAAAAAAAATTAGATGGACTACAGTCAGTAATTGTAGAACTACAAAGTGCTTCTATATGGCAAGTGGAGCTGATAAAATGGACAGTGAGTGTAGAAACAAGGAGGTGGTTTTAATGTTATGGCTGATCAGTGTATCAGTCAGCAGTCACAAGCAAAGACTTTGAAGGAAGAACAACATAAACAGCAATAAAGCACAACACTAGACCACAATCATCTGTTTCTACACCCCACACAAAAAGAAAACAAGATGAAAAATGTTCATAAAAAATTAGTACATGAACATTAGTACATGAGACTTATTATGAGATTAGTTAGAACACTTTGAAGTACCAAACTTTGGCCTAGTCAATCTCCTGACCTAAATCCCACGGAAAAACGAATGAAGGATTTTAAAATCGCAAGTCAACCAATAAGACCCTCTTAAACGTGACAATTTGCCATAAATAATATATAATATAATATGTAATATGTATAATATATAATATGATAAATACTTCTTTCTGCTCACTGTATTTTAAAAACTAAGCTAAATAATGACTGATCTATGATGTTATTTAACATTTTGTCTTTCCATAATATCAGTGTTAACTGCAGCACATAACTGCATAACAGGCATGATTTGTCAAACAGTGCCCAAACCTTTTTAAAAACCTTTATGATTGTGTGTCACATTCAGTTAATCTTACACACACATTGTTCTGCAGATACAAATTTTGGCTACAGTAAGTCTCAATTTTTTAGCACACCATCTCTCCAGTTCTTGTTTGTTGGGGGGTTCCACTCATCACCTGCTCACATTGGTGGATCCTACACTATAGTGAGGGGCTACAGAGGCACTATTGTGTCTGCAGCGGCTTGTTTTCCTGCAGCCCGCACCACTCACACATGCAGGTCGAGAAGAGCAGTCTGTGCAATGTCTAAATAAAGCTTGCATCTAATTGAGTAAAAAAAGGGGGCCTCCCTTTGAAAAGATGTTTCTCAAGTGTTTTTTAGAGCCCAGACGCACACCAGCCAAATAGCTACAGTTCAGAGGAGGACGGCTGTCATCAGCTGGTCCAAAACATTTTGTGGAATGTGCGCACAAAACCTATTCATATAAATCACATTTTGTCCATGTATGCACATTTTAGGGATGTTTGAAATTTGGGGTGGTCTAATAATGTTCTAATGATAAATGCTCATATAGCTTACTGTTACAGGGCATTAACATTAAGCCACACCATTTATACAAGACACAATATATATTCAATATTTACTATGTTTTCTCTATATTTAGCATTTTGCATTGTGGGCTAAAGACATCAATTGGTTTCCCTCTAAAAAATCCCTCTGGATGTAAACAATATAATGAACATATGACTGACTTTTCCGTTACCTAGGAATCTAAGTATTTTTTTAAATAGTAATGGCAATCCTGTCATGAATTCCAGTTTTGTGAAGCTTGTAGTGGTTTTCATTTTTTTCTGAGGTTAGGCTACTTTGTGACTGTAATTTGGGGACATTTAGCAACTATTTTATAAAGTTTTACTAAAGCAGTTTGTTTACATTTGACATACACCAATATGATTTCTAAAATGGTTATGGGGGATTATTACACTTAAGAATAAGGCATTCAGTATTTGGCCTCTTTGAAGCACTGTTTTGATCTTTTATACGTTTTAATTTTGGATTCTTTCTGGGTTTTCTAGAAGCAATAAGAATCATGACTCATGAAATATACGACGGATCTTCAAAAAGTTTCCGCACTTTTATATTTTGGTTGGAAAAGTTGAGGGTGGGAGGAGTAGTAATTCTCGTGTCGTGTCTGAGAGACTGAGAGAGAGCTTATAATCCGGATTTAGCTCCATCTGATTTGCACCTTTTTGGATGCTCAAAGAAGCTTTAAGGGGAAGAAGATTTTCATATGATGATGATGTGAAAGCAGTGGTGCATCAGTGGCTATACACTCAACCAAAAAAGATTTTTGCAGATGGCATTAAAAAGTTGGTAAGGCGCTGGGAAAAATGCATGGAAAGGTGACTGTAGAAAAGTAATGCAAATTGTTTTTCAAGTTCTTCATAAATAGAGTTTTTAAAAAGTGCGGAAACTTTTTGAAGAACGCTCATACATACAGCATAGCTGATCATTGGTTATCTGTCTCTTAGTTCATTTCAGCACAAACCATAATACCACGTCCACTATGTTTGAAACACCTTTTCACCTCCAAACATACTTTGGTAAAATAACTCAATCTTTGTTTTATCTGAGTGCACGACTCTCTAACAGAAGACTTTTTCGTTCAACAACCTCAGGACAAACCGGAACGTGCCAATTTTGAAAAAGCATTTACCAAATCATGACAGCCGTTTTTTGGTTTCTGGGTTGTACCTGACCATCTGGACAAATTTCTTTTTTTAGCAAAAAGTGAGAGATTAAACTTTCTTCCCGACGTCCGTGATTAAACCATGGTTAAATCTGTTAAACCCTTTCTAAGTATTCAGGACTTTCCCATTGTAATGCTTGTGGCTCAGACTTAAGTCTTCAACTGTAGTCAGTTATGTTTATGTTTAAGAAATTAAATTTTTATAGAGTGTGTGTTCCAGTCATTTAGTCACAGAAAGTCTCATTTGTCTCTTGCATGTGTACATACCATTTTGACCTCAACTGTGCATGTGGTCAATCAACCAAATTACAAAATTGTGCCGTTATTTGTTTATTCTTATTTAGTCATTTTAAGTCATGTGACATTTTTATTTATTTGAACATTTACTTAGGCAAGTTTTATAGTTACACATCACTGCCAACTTTGCCCTGTTTTTAGCAGGTGGTGGGTGTTGATTTCAGTCCCTGGTATAAAACACACTTCATTGCTTTTATTCATGCTCCCCAAATTGTTGATGTCGCATGGAGCGGCAATAGGAATGTGCATAGGAATGCGAGATGGAGGATTGGGGGCAGAGCTGTCACTATTAGCCATCCTCAGATCCTTTGGACAAAAGAAAGACACTTAAGGAGGAGGGGGTGTTTGTCTCACGGGGTAAACGGCTGTCACGCAGGATTTGCACCCCCCTTCCATTTCTCCTGGTAGCGAGTTGGTGCTGAATGGGGCTGCTTGCTTCCTCTGTGAGCTGGATAGTTGATTTCACTCCAAAGTTTTCATGTGTGTGTGTGTTTTTTTCCTCCTTTTTGGGCTACTTTAAATGAATATGCAGCCCTGAATGGTGGGGTGTTTGCATCTCTTTCATGTGGTTTTACAAGGACCATGTGATATTCCTGCCCCCCTCATCGTTTGTCGTCAGCTGTAATTAGTGCAGGTTCACACTGCTGGTCGCTGCTAAATGTGCAGGTGGAAGAAACCAGGCCACAGTTACAAAAACAATCAATCACTAGTAAGTACATTTCCTCAATTTTCTGTAAGCTACACTATATGGTCAAAAGTATGTGGACACATGACGAAGAGCTTGTTGAAAACCCAAACTGTTCCAAACCTATTAGCATTTATAAGGAGTTTGTTCCCAGTTTCTGGCTATACCGGCCCCCAATCATCTGGAAAAGTTTTCCACAAGATGCCCAGCACATTAGACACCGATGCTGGACGTCCCAAAGGTGTTCAGTGACCTTAATCAAAGTCTAAAGACTCTCAAAGCCTAAAGACGTGTAAGTTAGGTGATTTGAAGATACAAAATCGCCAGTAATGATGTTTAAAATTGAACTTCAACTGATGAATTATGTGTAACTGGTAACCACAGGTCCTGGCATGAATGTAACCAAAGTGTAAAACATGTTAAAATTCTAATAAATAAATTAAACTCCTTGCAAACTCTTTTGCAAAACAAACAAAATTGCTGTTTCTACCATATGTACCTAAAATATGTTCCTGTTTATGCTGTAATAAAATGATTGTGCAATTTGCACTTGGATTCAATAAAAATACGTCATCATTTGTTGGAAAAAGAATGACTGGAGGAAGAAGGCTTGGATATTTTCCCAAAAACTGGGTTACAATGTGCTGTTAAAGAAAACACACATAAAGTGATACATATCAGAGGAGAATGTAATCTAATCTAGCAGGAAACTAAATCTGGATGTTGTCTGCAAGGCAACAACTCAGAGCAAGTCAAGATAACTTCTAAAAAAAAAGCCAGTTTCCAAAAAAACTCCTGTTAAAATGTATAGAATAGCTCATCAGAGGGCCCCTCGTAACCTTATAAAATCAGTCAAGCAGAATGTGTCAGAACTGGACCATAATGTTGCAAAAAGCTATATATTTCGTAGGCTGTATTCACATGATGAGCATTTTGTGCTTCATTCACCGTGAGGCTGGGCACATGTTGCTGCTTACCAGAGCGTTTAAGCCTTTCGCTCGCATTCTGCTGGCTGTGTAAGAATCAGTTTCTCTCTGCCATGTCTGTGGTTTGCTTCGGACAATGTCTTATTAACAGTTTGTCTCATTGTTGGTGCTTTGAAAAGGATAGCGGCAAACTGGTCCAAAGTTCAATCAGATTGGCAAACGGTAAAAATCATGAGTCAATGCGACAAATCTGATGCTTAGCCGCGAGGAAAGTGGCAACGCCTCACTCCATAGAAAACACTAGCAGGGCTGGCACAAAAGCGGTTTTACCGTGTATCATGTGAATGCAGCCTTACTGCAGCAATATTATTAATTTGTGGAGTCTTAATAATATTTTCCTGTCTTAGCGTTTAGTGTAGATTCCCCCCCCATCCCTAATCTAGTCGTGTCCAATTACCCTGATTGCGTCCTCTATACTGGTTCGACCCTTCACCGCTGACTGAAGACGCCTCTCAACTGACATACGCCCCAGCCGGCACGTACAGTCAGTACAGACTGCATTTTTCACCTGCACAAGTCGAGTTCATACACCGAGGGGCACTGTGTACGGAGGGTCACACCCCCATCAGCATTATTCCTCAGTGCTGGGCAGGCGCCATCAGTCAGCCAGCAGGGGCCGCAGTTGCACCAGTTATGAGGACCAATGATCCGACTTTTTACCCCTAACCCTGAACAACAGCCAATCTGTTCAGATTCGAGGCAGAGCTGAGATTCGATTCGATGTATTCGAAACCCCAACTCTGGTGCGCTAGCGTACTTTACCGCTGCGCCACCTGAGCGGCCTGCGTTTAGTGTAGATTTTAGGTGGATATATCGCACTAGAAACAAAAGACGCTAAATACCTCCAACCTCACTAGTGTTTTTACAACTTTTTAACTGTCTGCCGTTCCATTCATCTGTCTGTCAGATTGATGTCAATATAAAAACAGCGGGACAGGTTTTGGTAAAGCAGGGGCTCAAGTGCATGGTAATTTTAGGGAGCCCAGAATTCCTCATGGCGGCCCTGATTAGTTAACAATTTAGTGGAAATTGGTGGGGGGGTCAACTTATGTATATTTAAAATGTATATGTATATTTCCCGTATTCATGCCTGGAACAATATGATTTCGGACACTGCTAAAATGGACCATACAATTTCTGGTCTCGTTCATTATGGTTTATTATACAGTATTTAATATTACTGTAATTAGCTATCTAGCTTATTCAATACACTTTATTGTTTTTTTTTTATTCTGAATTCGCCTCACAGCAAGAAGGTCCTGGGTTTGATCCCCAGGCGGGGCGGTCCGGGTCCTTTTTGTGCAGAGTTTGCATGTTCTTCCCGTGTCCACGTGGGTTTTCATCCGGGAGCTCCAGTTTCCTCCCACAGTCCAAAAACATGCAGTCAGGTTAATTGGAGACACTGAATTGCCCTATAAGTGAATGGGTGTGTGTGTGTGTGTGTGTGTGTGTGTGTATACGTGTGTCTGCCCTGGGATGGACTGGTGCCCCGTCCAGGGTGTTACTGTGTGCCTTGCGCCCATTGAAAAGCTGGGATAGGCTCCAGCACCCCCCCCCCCCCCCCCCCCCCGCGACCCTAATTGTATAAGCGGATAAGAAAATGAAGAAGAATGAATGAATTCTATTGTCAACTGCACGCTGGTGAATGCTTTTGCCTGAAGTTACAGTATAGCAAACTAACCACCCAACTGAATTGTTGTTTTTACCTTTTTTGGGGGAGCCCAGGTATTAATTAGGAGGGTCAGACCCCCTTCCCAATCCCCCTGTAATTCGAACCTTGAATTATAGGCCTGACCCTTTTAGCGTCCCATAAATTAGCAGCCCGTTTGATGTGCTAGTACTGTGTAGTCCAGACCTGTCAGGGAGTGTTTAGGACCCAGCGGAGTTCCGAACCTCTTCCACGCTCCCCTTAAGCTACTCCACAGTGTCGCTAGTTGTTTGAGGGCGGCGCTAGAAGCTCCAGCTCCACTTTACCAAAAAACCGAGGGGTGAGAGAACTAACAGAACCGTCTCCTACCAAAATTGACCGAAGCCGCGCTGAGCACGGTCGGCTGTGGGTCGGAGCGGTGGGTACGGAGCGCTGAGGGAACGCTATATGCGCTGCGAGGCTAAAGGACGCAAACACGGGGAACACGCACGCGCATGCGCACACGTAGAAGCACACTGATCCGAGGATTGGAGCAGCTCGGCTCGGACTCTCTCTCTCTCCAGCCTATGTGGAGGTCAAGCGCACAGTTCGGTGAGAATCCCTGCTCTGCGGTACGACCGAGTTGGACTGCTTTGCCGAGCGGGAGCGGATAGAGAGAGACAGCGGGGGATAAACATGGTTGTGGACGGCTCTTTGCGCAGTTTGGGCTCGCTGTGTGTCCTGGCTCTGTGCTTCGGCATCGCCGCTCCGAGAGCTCGGGTTTACACCAACCACTGGGCGGTTCGCATTACCGGCGGCAACGAGCTGGCGGAACATATAGCACAAAGATACGGATACAAGAACCTGGGCCAGGTAGGGCTTTCCTTACACAATTCTGTCATTCTGGTGCCGGATTTACACCGTTCTCTGGCCTCACTTTGCATCCTCTGTGCTCTCCAAGTTAACTTGGAGTCACCACTGAGAAGTTCTGGTCTGGACCTGCGGTCTAAAAGTTTCACCTAGTTTCAGATACATCTGGACATGTCAGTGAAGACTAACTGTCTATCAATTTATGAATCAAATGACTGTTTAGATTTGAAGGATTGTTGAAGTTCAACCTGAAATCATAATATTTATTTAACAAGTGTTGTTCTACTTTGTTAACCCTTTTTAGAAGGGTGGTCTGACCTAGGCAGCATGGCTACAGATTCATATTAGTTTATTTCTTAATGATAGAATCTTCTCCTGCCTCACTTGGCATCATCTGTACTCTCCAAGTTAACTTGAAGTCGCCACTGAGAAGTTCTGGTCTGGACCTGCAGTCTGGAAGTTTCACCTAGTTTTAGATGTATCTGGACATGTCAGTGAAGACTAACTGTCTATCAATTTATGAATCAAATGATTGTTTAGATCTGTAGCTAGGGTTTGAAGGATTGTCCATAAGTTAAACATGAAATTATAATATTCACTACTAGTTTGTTGACCCTTTTTAGAAGGGTGGTCTGACCTAGGCAGCATGGCTACAGATTCATATTAGTTTACTTCATCATGATAGTCTTCTCCTGCCTCACTTGGCATCATCTGTACTCTAAAAGTTAACTTGGAGTCGCCACTGAGAAGTTCTGGTCTGGACCGGCAATGTAAAAGTTTCACCTAGTTTCAGATGTATCTGGACATGTCAGTGAAGACTTACTGTGTGTACCAGTTTATGAATCAAATGATTATTTAGATCTGTAGCTAAAGTTTGAAGGATTGTCCATTAGTTAAACATGAAATTATAATATTCACTTCTAGTTTGTTGACCCTTTTTAGAAGGGTGGACTGACCTAGGCAGCATGGCTACAGATTCATATTAGTTTATTTCTTAATGATAGAGTCTTCTCCTGCCTTACTTGGCATCATCTGTACTCTCCAAGTTAACTTGAAGTCGCCACTGAGAAGTTCTGGTCTGGACCTGCGGTCTGGAAGTTTCACCTAGTTTTAGATGTATCTGGACATGTCAGTGAAGACTAACTGTCTATCAATTTATGAATCAAATGATTGTTTAGATCTGTAGCTAGGGTTTGAAGGATTGTCCATAAGTTAAACCTGAAATCATGCAGTTTGGTCTGACCTAGGCAGCATGGCTACAGATTCATATTTGTTTACTTTTTCATGATAGAGTCTTCTGCCTCACTTGGCATCATCTGTACTCTTAGAGCTAACTTGGAGTTTCCCACTTTGGAAAGATTTGACATGGATCTGTAAATTTCAGTAGATTGACCTAGTTTAACACTTTTTTTGGACACCACTTTTTTGACAGACTTTGTTCCTGAGTCATTTTGTGCACTTGCTCTGTAAGATTTTATTGTCCACTTTTGAAACTTACAGACTGGGCAGGTGTTCATAGCTGTTTATTTAAATTTTATTTACTTTGGGCTGTTTTCTGGCTTATATATGGCATATTTACATGACTGATTGCTACAAGTGCCCATCTAGTTTGTTGGTCATGTCTACAGTGATGTCCTAACCTAGGCAGCATTGCTATAGTTTCATATTTTTTTATTCTTCATGATGAAGGCTTCTTTAGCCATGATGGAGACCTCTTTAGGCTTCTTTGCATTGTTTATACCATCAAAGGTAACTCGCCCATGCCACATTAAGGAAGATATGTTTTGAGTCTAGCGTAAAAACTGGCACATCAGGTATGTGGACCACAACTGTTGTGGCGACCCAGAAACAGCTGAAAGAAAAAAAAAGCAGAATTGATATGTAAAATTGTGTCGTTTTTGGTGCCCGTGTGGCACAGCGGTCTAAATCTTACGCTTTCAGAGACCATGCCTGGCCGAGCATCCAACAGTTTGCTGTGTCTGTGGGAGGAGGTTACACTAGGTCCTCACTGCTGCTGCAATTGCGACCTCTGCTGGCTGGTTCAGGTTCTTGTACAAAGGGTGGTTAAATCACAGAGCACCATAGTGTGCAGTATCTGGCGCACATGTCAGAGGGGGCGCGTCATTGTCTGTGGCCAGCAGAGGTCGCATTTTTAGCAGCAATGCGCCTTTTGTATCTGTGAGCCAAATTGGACCCCCAAAACTCAGACACTGCTTTTACAAAAAACAAAGTAATTACAAAAAAACATGTAAAAGCATCTATTTAACATTATGACGTTGGACAGTTTCAACCAGAGTAAAAGTTTAATACATTTTAATGTAAAAAGATGAGAATATTCTGTTGGCCTGTAGCTTCTTGTGTATTTACTGCATGTGTTCCGAGACTTTTGAGAAAAACTTCAGAGCAAACTATTTATTTGAAGTGTCTCCATACTTTTTATTTGTGTTGTTTATGCCAAGTAGGTAGACAGCACAGTGGCCAAAGTACAAGGTCCAAAACATGATGACGCATAATGTTGGCCATACTTTTAGAGATGAGAGGTAAAGAGCGGCCTGCTGCAGGTCTTACACCTTGGTGTTTCCCAATCCAGTTTTTTGGATTAAACTTTATAAATTAAAGATGAGTAAAATGCACAACCAACAAATGCAAAATGTAAAAATGTGAACAGGTAGCATTATCTTTGGTATTGTTCTAATAGGAATGTCTTCAGACTAATCAGGGTCAAAGCCAGCACGGCTCTACACTAGGAAACACTGGATGTGAGGTAGGAATACCCTGGACTGGGCGCCAATCCATCGCAGGGCTTCATGTCTGTGTAGATGCCCGACTGGTTGATAGCACAGCTGAAATTCAAACCAGGATCCCAGTGATGGTGAGCTAGCATAATAGACCACTGTGCCACCTGAGGGCTTTAACTGCTTTATCGTAGTCAGGGTTGCAGCGGGTCTGGCTCCACTGGGAAACCCTGGGTGCCAATCCGTCGCAGGGATTCGGCCACCCTTTCTCAGACATCATGTCAGTCATGTCGATCAAGGGGCAGTAGTAGCCTAGTGGGTAGAGCTGTCGGTTAACTGGAAGGTTGTGGAATTGAATCCACCCTTGAGCAAAGCCCTTAAAACATCTCAGCTTCAGGGACGCCGTACAATGACTGCCCTTGTACATATTATATCTACAGTATATATGACGAATAAAGGCATTTCACCTGACCTAGATTATTATGTCTGTGTATACACCCAGCTGACCAATAGCTTCGCTGAGTTTTGAAACCGGCTTGCATAATAGACATCCCAAGCACAGCTTCAGATTTAACAAAAGGGGTCACTGCACCTTTCTCGGGCAGAAGCCAGGACACTAGAACGGTGAGATCTTGACTGGTGTTATGCTTGGATCTAGGATTAGGACACGTCAGGCCCCCTCTGAGCTGGTGTGCAGGTGTGGAATTCTGAAGCAAAGAGCGTACATAATCTGAAGAAGAGTATTATGAGGCCTGGAAAGTGAGGACTTGATCCAGGCTGTGGCTGCGATCTTAATGGTTTGTATTGGAAATGGAGACATGGAACGTAAAGGCAGACAAAGGTTCACCTAACAGTAGTGGATATGAACTAGAACTGAACTAGAATCTGAGCCGCTTCCGTGGGGTGCAGATGTTGCAGGATCAGATGTAGAAAGATGAGGTTCGAGACAGCAAGTCTGTCTCTTGTGATTGACAGGTTCAGTGTTGTTGCACAATCCAAACAGTTTCACATCTCTGGGAGGGCTTTTCACAAGATTTTGGAATGTGTATGAGGAATTACTGTTCAGTCAGTATAAATAGCATTTCACCAGCATCGGGAACTGGTGGTTAAGAAGTGCTGGCTCCACATTCCAGTTCATCCCAAAGCTGTTTAATTAGGTTGAGATCAGGTCTCTTTGCAGACCACTGAAGTTCCTTCACGAGAAGAAGTTGATTTCTGTCCACAGAATTAAAGTTTCCTTGTGGAAAATTAATGAGGTAACGAGGAGACCTTAATGAGGCAAATGGACGTCTTGTTAAATGCATTAAAAACATGAAAGTACAAAACAAGAGTATTTTGTAAATATAACCACATTTAAATTTGATGGCTTAGAACACTCTCGAAACAGTTGGGACAGAGACGTGTTTCAGTGGTCTGTGTTGTCCGATTCTCTTATTTTTAATACGTCATACATTTTTAATAGGAGACAGATCTGGACTGCAGGCAGGCCAGTCAAGCACACGCACTCTGTGTCTACGTAGCCTCATAGTTAATACTGCAGCTGCGCTCTCAGTCAGGATCAATCATCAACTGTTGGAAATGAATCTAAAAGGCGATTTTAACAAAGAGCATTAAAGCATTAATCAAATAATGACTTCTATGTCGGTTATAGGTTAACCAGTTAATCATTGACGTCCCTACTCCAAACAGTTCATGATGTTCAATGTGTTTTTATTGGTAAAGGAGGCCTACAGCAAAGTAAGCCAAAGTACAAGGCTCTAAAGATAATGAGGAATAATCTTATTGAACTGTACATGGTGGTCCTTTTTAACACTAAACAGACTTTGGTAGACCAGTTTTTACAATATTAGAAATGGATTTAGCTTTGGTGAGATTAGACACATTCCCCTACCTGGTCATTGATCTTCTCCTAGAACATTCAAACATTTACCATGTGCTGAAAGATGTTTGGTCCAGATGCTCAGATATGATCCCAATACCACCAAAAAAGGGTCTTTAATAAATATAAAGCTGTTAGAACACAAATGATAGTATCCACTGTCAAGCAAGCTTCTTTTCTTGGAAAGAGTCCAGTCAAGCCAGCTCTGTTTATATGGGTGCAAAGTGCATATTTGAAAGGAAGCTGAAGCTTCGAGGCTGCTGTGGCCAAGAGATACTGTTCTACTCTTATGATACTGTACCTTGTGATAGGGTCAGTCAGACTAGCCCAATTTAAATGGGCACAAGGAAGTTACAGTCTATACAGTCTGCAAATTTATGACTTGAAGGATGTTTGTGGGAATTTGTGCCCATGCAGTAAGAAGAGCATTTGCATGGCTAGGCACTGATGTTGGCATAGACTTTCTTTTTATAACTGATTTATTACACCTGTTTGCAAACGCTGTGGCTAAAACACATGAAGTTAAGAAGAAAGTGTGTCCCAATACTTTTGTGTATGCTTAGCGGCCAAGTTGTGTAAAACCCAATCGGACACAATGTTCTAGCCATGACATTGTGTTTTGAAGATTCCTTTTCAGTTATTATTTGTATGAAAAAGCATGTAAAGCATGAAAAATCTGTTTTTATTTACTTTATCACTTGGAAACTTGGGTCAATCAGTGTTTCAAGCGTAGTGAATTACACAACATTGGACTCTGGACACTGAGTCATTTGTGTGACCGGGAAATATGTGTCTGTGAGCCAATAATGACACGCTCATTGGAATCAATATAGCCTGATGATGATCTGTCTACAGTTCTTCTACACTTTTGCAGTCTTATGCAAAACTTTACACACCCCTGGTCAAATTCCATTGCTTACATTTCAAGTTATTCAAACACAAGAAATCAAATTCTTTACAATTAACAAATGTTGATTTTTTTTTTTTTAGAAAACTTTAAATATGGTCCACTTTGCACTAAAATGTGCAGATAAATTAACAAATTGGCTGCTTATGTGGTGCAGCGGTCCTATACACTATCCCATCACCATACAGACATGGGTTTCAGTCTCATAGCACCTCTGACCTGGATTGAAACCACTGCCAGTGTTTTTGGGAGAGAAGGTTGGATAGGGAATCCCTTCCTGCTATGTTGGATGTGATGAAGGATGTGTGTAAGGAGGTAGCCTGGAGACATCCTTAGCCAGCCTGGGTGTTGTGCAAGCAGTAACTGTTGATGGAGTGTTTAGGGGACTTGGATATTTCCATAAATAAAAAAACATGGGGGGCAATGCTAAGACAAGCTTGTAACAAGTGTTTCTAGGATTTGTGCAGATCTACTGTATCCCAAATGTACATGTATGTAATGTAATCAGACATTGGTTTGTGGTTTAGAGACTTGTATTGTGAACATCACTGTCTAAAAGTCCTTGAAGAATGTGTATAAGAGATAATTCGGCAATGGCATCAACTTCCACTATCAGTCAATTTCCAGTGAACCCATTTAGATTTGATTATCAATAATAGACCAGCCTCACTTCTGTGGAAACTTCCAGTTGTTTCAATGCTGGAATACACGTGTGCAGTTAATACCTCATGAGTTAATAAAAAAAAAATGCAACCACCCTATCCAGGTATGCACGTACAGATGTAGGAACATGTTCACGATTAGGTGAATTGATGAGTTCTTTAGTTCTGTCAGGCAGGAAATGTGATTTGCCAGCAGTAATAAGAATATTATTAAGAAAAATAATGATGATAATATGAACAATGAAGAGTCATTGTATATTAATAGTGCTCGGGTGGCTGAGACTGGGGTGGTCGAACAACCCAGCCACTGGGAGGTCCCAAACCTGGATAAAATAGAGAAGGTTGAGTCAGATGGGTCAGATCAGGTTGGCAGACCAGCATGATCTGCTGTATTGGTGCCCTAAATATGGGACAGCACAGTGGATTTATCAGCTCCTCATGTATTGTCAGGATTTCCTTCTTTTAATGTTTCGATTCATAGTACAGTGGTACCTTGAAACTCAATGTCAATTGGTTCTGGGAGTGGTATTCAGTTTAAAAGGCGTTGAGTTTTAAGGTATTTTTCTGGTTCCATGGGACTGATCATTTTTAGGCTAATTTAAAATAATGGGGTTGTTTTGACACTTATACACTAAAAATAACACAAATATAATATAAAAAAAAACACTGAAATACAATGAAAAACAGTTAAAAATCGATAAAAAATACAATAAAACCTGTTTTTTACCTTTACTTCTTTATTGTTTCCTTATGCTCCTTAATTATGGAGATACTTGATGTTGGAATACCGTATTCCATTTAGTAAAGACGCATTCACATAAGAAGCAGCAAAATAGCTTAACGTAACTTTTTGTACTAAAACGAGCGAGGAATTTCATTAGTGGAGAGAACTTATGAGCAGTAATAATTAAGAGAGGTTTAGTGTTCCTGTGTCGTTCTCTTAATACATTGTCACGTTAAGTTTTAGACTCTCCCTAAAAAAGCTGATTCTTACAATTTCTCAGAACCCTGAACTATTAACACAAGTTTAACAGTGAAACAGGAAAAAAATCCAACTAAACACAGATACATGTGGATGATTTTAGAGTTAATTTGACAGGTTATTACACACAAATGCAGATTCGTCTCATATGTGCACTTTGATGTCTTACTGCATAGCCCAAACCAAGCGCTGAACAAAGAGGCTGTTCGTTGTTAATTTGAAATTAAATAAATCAATTTCTAAAAAAGCTGAACACGTTGAGTTAAGAGGAGTTTAAGGGTATGAATTTCTCGACCAAGTTTCCAAGTTTTGAAGATTTTGAGTTTAGGGGACGTCGAGTTACAAGGTACCACTGTATTTTATTTCTACAGATTTATGAGTCTGTTTCCCGTCATGCGTAATAAATACTGAGTGTTAACTAGCCCACTAGGAGGTACTGAAATAATAATAATTTACACATATTCTCAGGGGAAAAAATAGTGGGATTCCATTCATGATACTTTGGCGTTAACAGATCACTTTGTATTAATAACGTGTAGTGAACCTATTTGGGTGTCTGTTCACATCGCCCTTCAAGTGTGCAGTCCATTGACATACTCATTCTAGTGTCGTACCCAGCCCCCTCTTTAAAGTTTCTGCATGACGGCCGTCCTTGTAAAGGGGGCCCTGTCTCGTAACGTCCTGGGAGGCCCCCAGATTTGTGTTGCACTACTGAATGTGTCTGTTTGTTTTATATTTTTATAGCTGGCTGGTGCTTAAATAAGCTAACACACCGAGTAATGTCTTCCTAAGTGATTGATTTTATTATTATTAGTGCTTGGATCTGGGGCTGATATTATTGCAGATCTATTTTTGCATTTTTTTATATAACTGACCTGACTGTGCCCTACTGCGTGGAAGTGATGAGCCAAAACATTTGGAACACAGCTCAAAAATGCTCATGGCAATGTACTGTATATTTTTAACAGTTGTGTGTCATTTTTTTGCATTTTTCCCACAGTTGACAATTTAGTCGTATCCAATTACCTAATTGCATTACGATTCCCCTCTACTGATGTTGACCTCCACTCCTGATTGAGGAGAGCCATGACTAACACACGCCCCCTCCAACAAGTGTGACAATATTTTTATCTGCACTAGGCGAGTTCATATCTGGACCAGTTATGAGGAATCCACTCAGGCAATGTCTCTCCGAACAAGCCAAGCATTTTTCGTGTAGGCGCCCAGCCTGCCGGTAGCAGAGCTGAGATTTGAACCGACAAGTTCGAGATGTCAGCTCTGGTGTGCTAGTGTTTTACCTACAGATGGTATTTTAACATAAAGATGGTAGTCACTGAATGACCTCTGAAACGGCAGCGGGTGCTCACATGCAGCCGTGATAATTACCCACCAAAAGTGGTCTGAGAAGGGACAAGCCAAGATCAGCCACCAGGTTGCTGGGTGGACATGAAGGCTATGGAGCTTGTAAGGACCAATAGATGATCTACTGTGGCTCAAATTGCAGATCATTTTAATTCTGCTGATGAAGTGAATGTGTCACAATACACAGTGGAATCGGACCCTTCTGTGGCCAGTTAAATTGCTAACTCCTGTCCACTGTTAAAAGCACCCACAATGGGCACGCAGGCATCAGAACTGGACATCAGAAATATGGAAGAAAGTCGACTGGTTTAATGAATCCTGTTCTCCAAGATCATGTGGATGGCCGGGCCCGTGATGGACTGGATGATCCAAATTGCAACTTACAGAAGTTGACCCGATATTAGATACCAAAGGAGTCCTGGACCTTTTTCCACCTCCAAATTAAGTTTTTTTTCACTTATTATTTTAGATTAATTATGTCATTCCAATTTTTAATTTTAAAGTTATTGATTTTCCGTAACATCACAAAGTTTGTGTTCCACCTTATTTAGCAGCATTTAAAAAAGCACCACCACTTCTCCTGATCCATAGCCGCTTTCTACACACGGTCAGAGAGTGATCTAGTGAAGCAGTGAGTAAGCGTACTGTATGTATTGCACAAACTTGAGAACAGATGCAGATGTGTAACATAATTTTTGGAAGATTAGAGAAGCGCACTAAATGCATTTGGAGAAACTTTGACCCAGAACAAAGAAACTGAGCATGCACATTGATTTTCATCTGACTGATCTGGTTTGTATTTTGTTTATTTTTCAGATAATCAAACTAGATATAATATAAAAAATAACCCAAGTAAAGTTTTATTTATTGAAGTAATAAATAAGGCCTCACTTGGCCCTATGTGAAAAAGTAATTGCCCCCTAGCTACTAAACCAGCCAGTTTATTTGCAACAACCAGGCATGATTACTGTCAGAGCTGTTGACCCTAAACATCACTTAACTAGACCTGTCTGGTCATGTGAGCAGGTTAGAAAGTCTTAAAAGCAGCAAATTCCAAATAGATTTGAATACAGATGAAACAGTCATTAATATTTACCAGTCTGGAAAGGGTGCAAATCCATTGCTAAGGCTCTAGGATTCCAGCGAACCACAGTAGGAGCAATTATCCACAGAGAAACCTTACAACAGTGGTGAACTTCCTAGAAATGGACAGTCTACCACAATTTCACCAAGAACACATCAATGATTAATCCGAGAGGCCACAAAGGCACCAAGGCAAGCACCGAAAGATTAGAGGGATCAGTTAAGGTCAATGTACATGATGCCACTAGAAGAAATACACTGGGCAAAAGTTGCATCCATGGAAGAGTTGCAAGGCATGAACCACTGATAAACAACAACAGTTTCGCAAAAAAATATCCAGATGACCCCAAGAATTTTGGGATCGTATTCTGTGGACTAATTAAGGTGGCAAGAGCCTTGATACTTTTATCTATGTAAGCCACTTACAAATGTGATAAATAAATACTAAGATATAAAGGACCTGGTTCAAGGGCCCAAAAGTGCCAACTTGGCAGACGTGGGTCTTCAACCAGTAACCTTTTGATTACCAGTAGAGTATTTTAACTACTGAGTTACCACTTTCCTACAAAGTATGTGGACATCCCTTCAGATTATTGATTATTTATTGAAATGACTTGTCCAGTTATGACAGAATTCAGCTTGAGCCATTGAGGGTTAAGAACCTTGTTACTCTGGTGCTCAACAGTGGCAACTTGGCAGGGTTGGGCCTTGAACTGGCAACCTTCTGGTTACTAGTCCAGTCCCTAAACCCCTGTACCACTGTTCTTTGATATTCTTAGGCTATGTTTAGACTGTCCAGCAATTTCTAGACAGTGTTTGTTACTTTTGCTTTATTATGTGGTAACGTCACATGTGCGCCTACTGACGTGGATATTTCACAGTAGGTTGTGTTTTCCATGAGGGCAGTGAACATGCTAAACGACAATAAAAACCAGGTAAAATTGTTCTAATTTATTTTTTGAGTCAGGTCCCAAAATTCTGTTTGGATTTTAAATGTACAACCCGGGGCAGGAAATTTTCTTTTTCTTGAAAGGCAAATTCAGTGCCATGTTAACATTTGCTCAACTCAAGTCAGATGTCTAAACTTGGCCTTGTTGACCTACCTATATATTCAGCACTGCTGGTAGGGGCTATCTATAAATCATCGGAAACAACAGCAAAATCCGGAATCCTGGATCCATTCAGCACAAAGGATTTCAGTCGATTTAGCGGCGCTGTTTATCTATATTGGAATGAACATTTTTTACAGTATTTACATTTGCATTTGATGGCATTCTGAGGTTCGCAGGATCTTAACTGTTGCTTTTTGTCATTCCTATAGATCGGCGACCTGAAGGACTACTACCACTTCTTCCACAGCCGGACGATAAAAAGGTCGACGCTCTCCAGCCGCGGCACACACAGCTTTATCTCCATGGACCCAAAGGTCAGGCTGTCACCATGGAGACCACACACCTGGGTGTCTTACGGGTCTATATGTACTTTTTCGGCCCAGCGCTCTAAAGCAAACGTTGATTCTGTGGGTAATTTAAACAGATTGTAAAAATGTGGATATTAGACTGGTCGGACATCTGCTACCAGTTGGTCACGGTCTCGTTTGAAATGCTGATATAAACAATGTGTGTCTACATATGCTGATGCAACCGTCTAGTTCAGTGCTCTTGTGCTGAAGCATTTTGTGCACATATGATCAGCTCCTTTCACAAATGAACTTTGATCATTGATAAATGGTCCAATAAGTTGAGTAACTTATTCCTATTATATTGTTCAGCACAGCAGGATAAAACCACGTTTTTCCAACAAACGCTATTGAAAACAGAGACTGTCCAAGCACTGGGAAAAAAATCAATCCAAGCAGTGATGTTTCAACACTTAAGTCAATCCCATTAACTAATTAAATTATTAGAGACGAGAACAGACACAGACACGCGTGTAGTCGCCGGCCACTTCTTTTCACCAGCAAGCAGTGGATTTGCGGTCACTTTATGCCCTGTGTGAATCCCCTGTGCTAACAGGTCAATAAAATAAATTCTGGATTCAAAAAAATACGCTTCAATCCTTTTTTGTAGCAGTTTGGGGAAGACCCTTGCAGATCCTCAAGAACATGGTTTGATATGTTTGGTGTAAAGGAACTCCAGTTGCATGCACAGAGCTCTGACCTCAACCACATTAAACACATTTGGGATGAATTAGAATGTCGACTGTGAACCAGGCCTACTTATTTATCATCAGCCTGACTTCATTAATGCTCTTGGTGCCTCTTCATTTAATTCAGTTTCGCGGTGGGACAGATTCACTGGCCGAAAGGCATGAAACACTCCAGACTGTTTGCCAGTCCATGACAGGGCGTGTACTTTAATGTCTGGATAAACAAAGTAGGGCTCTTTGCTAGCCCACTACTGCTGGGTTCCAGTTTTCCAATCCCAGGTTTCCAGTAGTGCTATTGGACGCCCGGGCGTCCCCATACAAACATTATTGGCTATGTCTGAAAGGAAAATGGGATGGTCGAGGCCCAGCAATAGATTGGCATCCTGTCTGAGTATGGTGCTACGAGGAAGCCAAACCTACAGCAGCCTTGATCAGAACAAAGCAGTGGTAAAACATGAGAAGTAATTAGTAAACAAGTAAATGAACTTAAACACATTTGCTCTCTTTTAGGTGAAGTGGATTCAGCAGCAGGTGGTAAAAAGGAGAGTAAAGAGAGATTATAAACCCTCGTACCCAGGTCCTGTCAAGGCCAGCCATACCAGCTTGGTCCAGCCTGACTCCATATTCTTCAATGATGCTAAATGGAGTAGCATGTGGTACATCGTGAGTAAAACAAATCACGTCCTGCATTGAATTTCTGTACCTGCATTTCATGCACCTGCTTCTGTACTGACAGCTTCCACTTTCTACAGCGATTTTCTGTAAATTGGCTAGGCTAATGCTAAGCTAATTGCTAACATGTCAATAAATCCTTATATCCAGATGTAAAGAGCTAAAAGACTGATATAGGATTGAAACTACAAACAGGCAAATTCTACATCAGTTATGACCCTGCGGTACACATACCTACCAGTTCTGTGCTGACCGTCCATCCTAAGACTTTAAGCTACGTTACTAAGTGATTGTCTGGAAAATCCTACTTAGCTGCTGTTGCCATCACCTGAGAAAATCCACATCACATAGCCCTGATTATGTCATTATTGTGACAAGGCCTAGTTTTATTTGTTAGGGAAACTGTGCTGTGTACCGTACAGGACCAGTTCAGGGTCTTTTACTGGCCTGTTTTCAGCATAGGCTCATCTGAGTGAACCTTGACCTTTTAGCATGTGTGGGTAGTGTAGCAATAAGCGTGGACATTTCATGTTGTTGGATTGTACAGTATAAACACGCTTTTGTTTTATTGTCCCGCCATGTTTTTCCACTATAGAAAAGAGTCAATTCATCATTTCATATGGTCATACTTTTAGAATGATCGTATATTTGTTCTGAATCTTTGATTGTCTTGAAATCATGGACATTAAGTCCACCTCATATTACAAGACAAACATTAGCACTGAGTCTTCTCCCATAATGCTTAATGAGGCACTTATGTCCTTTCTTAGGATTCTACACTTTGTCTCATCTCATGTTTTGATGGTGTTCACCTGATGAAAATGAGGTTAGAGTGGATTTTGGGAAGTTTTAAATCATTGTCCTGTTGGAATACTCAACCACAACCCAGTTTTAGCTTCTTGAAAGAGGCGGACAGATTGGAAACAAATCTATACTTCTGTCTAAACTTTTTCTGAGCTTTCGAAGAGAAAAAACACTAAAAACATCACAGATCATCTATTGTACTTGAGTTGGAAATCTCTTTTGTTTTTTATATCTAAGGAATGATTTACTTGAAGTTTATATTTTTGAACACTTTTAGTACAAGATTAAGCTAATCATAAACAATCACGGGGTGCTGGGGTGGTGCAGGGGAAAATTACACTAGAATCCAGGGTTCTATTCTCCAGCACTGCTATCAGCCAGTCGGGTGTCTACATACAAACATGATTATTTATGTCTTGGGGGGGGGGGGGATTGCTTAAGGTCCCGGGATGGATTGGCATCCTGTTCGGATTCCAGGAACCCTGACTAAGATAAAGTGGTGGTACAACATAAAGATAATGATGATTTGTATTATTGTCATTTCTGTTCTGATTTATTACCTTATTTGGTTTGATTTTGAAAAACGCCAGGTTGGATTATTAATAACAGATGTTATTGTTTGGAATAATAAGAGTTTTTTACATCATTTTTTTTCTTTGGAAATTTTAGGGGTCGTCACAGCTGAAAAGATCACATGGGATCACTATTTTAATACCATTTGTTTTTGACATGGGATGTCAAACAAGCTCATGGTCAGGTGTCCAAATACCTTTGACCCTATTGTGTAACTGTGTGTTATTGTATTAGTACTAAAGCACACAGTTTCTATAACACATGGACTTCATGTTGACATTTTAACTGTTTATATCAATATAACATCATGGATCTAGTTTCTCATTTACACTCTGTCCTAGTTTCTCATCAGTCCGCCTGCTACTGTTCTGTAGTCGGTCTTTCCATCAGCTGTTTAGTCATGATTTAAAAACCGATTTGATTTATTGGGACTATGGACGGTAATTAGAGGAACTGATAGACATCTATGATAAATCAGCACATTGGAGAATAGGTTTATAGAGAATGCTGCTTTGCTCTGTTAATGGTTAATGTAAATCAGATGATGGTAATACTTTGACCCGGATGCCACAGTCAAAAGCTCAATTAATGTGAAAGATGGTCCACAGTTTCAAATCTGGGTTTAAAGAAAGGTGTTGTGCTCATGTTATCAGGTTGGTTACATTTGTTGGATAATATAATAGTATGGAGTCAATAAGGTTGAGGGACTTGCTCAAAGGCCTAACAGTCTTGTTTGGACCGACAAAATTCTTTACGATACCCCAAAGCTCTACCCATTAGGCTACCAGTGTACCGTATTATAATATAATTTATAATTACTTAAATAAATGGAAGTGGTTCAGTAAAGGTGGCATTGCTTGATATTGGTGTTGCAAGGAATGCTTAAAGCGTTTAAAAAAAAAATCATCATTATAAAAGGTTTCCACTAGAGATGTTTCTTCATTTTTGGCTGTTTGATGAAGGCGTCCATATTCATGCCACAAATAAAACCAAATCTCTTGATGTCATGGTGTGCTTTACAGTCTTTTTTGGTATCACTTACCTCATTATACCATTCTCTTGTTCATGTAAGGATAACCTAGCACCTCTCCCATCTGCTTCTAGTCTTCTAGAATATCAGAAAAGTACCTGAAACTTGTATTACAACAGGTGTTCTAACGGCCCACCAGAGATTCCATCCTGCATTTGGTACCAATCATGTTTTTTTGGCTAATGGCTTAAATCGATTTATTTTTTATCTTGAAATCTGATGTTCATTAAGTCGGGTTAATGATGGCAGCGTTTTTGATTACCTCTTTGCTTTGTTTCCTGACAGCACTGCAATGAAAACATTCATAACTGTCAGTCGGACATGAACATCTTGGGTGCCTGGAAAAGGGGCTACACGGGTAAAGATGTGGTGGTTACTATTCTGGATGATGGCATCGAGCGGAACCACCCAGATCTCGTAGAGAACTATGTGAGTATGTAATGGTTGTTTCTGAGGTAGTTTTCTTTGACTTAATTCATTGACCTAATTTAAGAAATCTACTTGGAATGAGTTGGGGTATTTTGTAAAATGCACTAAAAACAAGAATCTGTTAAAAATTTTTTGGGACAGGGCTAAATGAGAGTCAGAAGTTTATAAAATATTCAAGCTACACTGTTTTGAAACATTCCACAACAAGTAGGTGAAAAAGCCAAGATCTTGCTATAGGGCAGCATCCATGGGTGGGTGACCTGCAAATGTTTGATTGTACCATTGTTGCTGAGTGGGATTTTAGACAGACTTATGGCACATTTACATGAGAACCACATGAGCCGTTGTGTCCTATGGAGTGTGGTGGTGCTGCCTAGCTTGTAGCTTCAGTAATCCAACTATTACCTACAGTTATCAGATTATGTGCATGTTATCACACTCACTGTTTGTTTTTTGGCTATGAGAAACACCGGTGTGTCTTTTGTCTTCTTATTTAAAATGTTTCTAAGATCTTTTTCTTTCCTCTCGTCTATGTGCAGGATAACCAGGCCAGTTATGATGTAAATGGAGACGATCCAGACCCCATGCCCAGATACGACGTCAGCAACGAGAACAAGTAAGAGTGCAGCCCTCGGCCGGGGGAACCCACCACTATTAAGGCTGCTAGAGAGTGTTTATAAGAGCAGTTCTGAGAGTGGCGTGTGGTTTGGGAATGTGGATGTTTGCTGTGTGGTGAGGAGATGGATCTCCCCGCTGTGGGTACATGTTGGTCTGTGGCTTCCACTCAGCCGGTGTGTGTAAGCCCGTGCCAGATGGCAGCACAGCATTTTTGGAAAGTTGGGCAGGAAGGTTTGGCCTGGGTTTCCTTTTCAGCACCAGAGATTTTCTCTTCAGGGAGCAATGCTGCAGTTTAATAGAAACCGACCATTAAATAGAAAGTTATTTTTATTTCATTTTGTAATGTTCCCATTGACGAATAAATGAAATTCAGGTTCGATTTTTTTACAATTTTCAGTGTAAAAATTAAGACACCTGATTGCATTTGAGGAGAGCACGTCGCTGTCTATGCCTCTTTCCAACAGTCCTCTTATTGCCCCTGCATTCTGCACAGGCGTGCGTCTCTCTGCCAATCAGTGTCCTTGCACAGCATATGAAGATCCCACGGTGGCCAATTAGTATCTGCTGCAGGCACTGCCAATTATGCCCAGCCGACCGGTGGCAATGCCGAGTTTTGAACCAAGGATTTCAGAATCTCAGCGCTGGTGCCAGTCCCCTTTGCTGTTTAAAGTGAATATCGATTCACCTTAAATGAATAACCGATTCGAATTGTGGCACATGTGCACCGATTTTTAACTGTCTTGTGGTGCATCGTTACATCCCTAGTAATATTTGGTTGATAGGTTTGACTGTCTATACTATTTTCAGTGTAAAAATTAAGCTAACAAACCACACTTTTTTTTTTTTTAACCCCATAGTCTCACACTTGCTCTCTCTCTTTTCTTGTTTTTTTACACTCTTTCTCTTTTTCCCAGTCACCCAGTTTCTCATTTTTGCTCACTTTCTCTCATTCTTTTGCTCTTTTTTCTCTCTCTTGTGCTTTCTCACACTTTCATATTTCAAAATTTTTTATATTCTGTTCATGGTGTTCGCTAGCTCACACCCGCTGGTTTTGATTCCCAGTGACAAATTAATTTAAATATTCTTTCAGGTTCGATTTTCTATCCTATTTTCAATGTAAAAATGAATCTAACAAACCACATATTATATTTCTACCCATCTTTACCAAGTGTGCCAATTATTCTGGAACTGGCTGTATATAGTTCTCAGTTCTCTTTGTGTTTATCTTTTTAAGCAGTTTTTCTTCCCCAGCCTTTCTTTCTAAAGCTCAAGTTTCCCCACTAAGTTCACACACATTGTTTTCCTGATCAGAGCTTTCTGAAACTACCTTGTTCTTCTGTGATGTCATCAGTGTGTTTGAACTATTATCTTTCGGCTAGACAGATCAATCTTGCTTATTTCTAAAGCCTTCGAAAGCTTCACTACGACTATTCATAAGCGATTCCATGGCCCGAGGAAACTGTGGGGGAGAATTTGAACCTATTGCTCTTGATGGGAGGAAGTGTGTGGTTCCGAGAAGCTTTTTATGGCGTGTATAGGCATGTTCTACAGAATATTGTCTGCCCGGGGAGCGTTCTTATGTTGGATGTCTGCTGAATTCAAGTGACATGTATTTAAAGGGTACTAATTATGATATACTGTTTACTGGCTGTGGGATTGTTCTATAATAATGAAATCCGCTCAGTCTATTGGCGCTGGATCATATGCAAAAGCCGGCGACTATTTCTAGAGTATATTTGCATTGGCTTTATTTGCCTTGTCGGCTGAAGTGGCTGAAATATGATTCGGTGTCTCTGAGGTTTTGTTTGAAGTGCTGCACCATGAATAATAATAATAATAATAATAATAATACATTTTATTTATATAGCGCTTTTCAAGATACTCAAAGACGCTTTACATAAGACAAATAATCAAAACAAATACGTACATACACCATACAAATCATAGTACAAAATCAAAATAGTACATCAACATCAAGAATAATTAAGATAAAAACAAAGAGAGCAGCATAAGACAGTTCATTAAAAATTAGCTAAATTATGAGAGAGAACAACAAATATAGAACAATTTCTTAAAATTAGACAGAAACAGGACAGATTTACATGCAATCAGGAAACTGAAAACTTTACAAGTTTTAGGATCTAGGACTTCACATTTCTGTCGTGATCTAAGTATAAAAACTATTAAAAAGAATAGCAAAAATAAAAGCATTTATTTCGTGTTGTTACAAGTTAAATGCCATATTGAATAGATGAGTTTTGAGAAGTGACTTGAATTTGGACAGGTCAGGACAATCTCGTAGGTGTTTGGGGAGAGCATTCCATAAAGATGGAGCAGCTATGGAAAAGGCCCTGTCACCCCAGGTCCGGTGCTTGGTCCTAGAGGGTATGGACAGTAGGTTAGCCTCAGAAGAGCGAAGGCTACGGGAGGGAATGTGCTGATGGAGCAGGTCGGTGAGGTAGGATGGGGCCTGATTATGGAGAGCTTTGTGAGTGAATAGAAGAATTTTGAATTGAATGCGTTGAGCAACGGGAAGCCAATGAAGTTTTTGTAGAACAGGTGTAATATGATCACGGGAGCGAGTATGAGTAAGGAGGCGAGCAGCTGAATTCTGGATATACTGAAGTTTTTTTAGGATTTTGTTAGATGTACCATAAAGGATGCTATTGCAATAATCAATTCTGGATGTAATAAAAGCATGAATCAAGGTTTCGGCGGCAGAAAAGGAGAGTGATGGACGTAGACGTGCTATGTTTTTTAGATGAAAGAAAGCAGTTTTGGTGATGTGATTTACATGGCGGTCAAAAGAGAGGTTGCTATCAAAAATTACACCAAGATTTCGGATGTTAGAAGACGGAGACAAAGTGTCATTATCAATGGTAATTTGAAAATTTTTTGTGGTTTTTGCCAGGGTTGTAGGACCTACGATGATCATATCTGATTTTTCACAGTTTAATTTGAGGAAATTAGCTTTCATCCACAATTTCATTTCAGTGATGCAATTTGTCAGAGTGGAGTGAAGTTCAGTATTAATGGATTTGGAGGAGATGTAAAGCTGAATATCATCAGCATAGCAGTGGAAATGTAAACCATGCCGACGTATGATGTCACCAAGGGGGAGCATATAAAGAATAAACAAAAGGGGACCTAACACTGAGCCTTGGGGAACGCCTTGGGACAGTGGAGCAATGGCAGAACTACAATTGTTGATATTAACAAACTGTTGTCTGTTTACGAGATATGACCTTAACCACAAAAGGGCAGTACCAGTGATGTTGACAGAGGATTCAAGGCGGGACAGAAGAATGGAGTGATTAATGGTGTCAAAAGCTGCAGTAAGATCAAGGAGGACGAGAATATTAATTTGTCCAGAGTCTGAGGAAAGAAGAAGGTCATTTGTGACTTTGAGGAGGGCTGACTCAGTGCTGTGCTGGGGGCGGAAACCAGACTGAAATGATTCAAATAGATTATTGGAATTTAGGTGATCTTTGAGCTGTGAGGCAACAACACGTTCCAGTATTTTCGACAGAAATGGAAGATTGGAAATGGGCCGAAAGTTACTCATAATGTTAGAGTCAAGTCCAGGTTTTTTAAGTATGGGAGTAACAGCAGCCAATTTGAGTGATTGAGGGACTGAGCCAGAACTAAGAGAGGAATTGATTATCTCTGTGATAAGTGATGAGATAACTGGAAAACAACCCTTAACAAGTTTTGATGGAGCAGGATCCAAAACACAAGTGGAGCTTCGCATCCCTGTTAAGATCTCAGATAGGTCCAAAAGAGACACAGGTGAGAACTGAGACAGAGGCTGGGTAATAAATTGAGATGAGATAGGCGGAGAAACAGAGATGACAGGGGAAACTGTCAGAAAATTGTGGATATTCTCAACTTTTGTTTGAAAAAATGAGAGGTAAGAGTTACACTTGTCAACTGTAAAGGAATTGGTAGTATTGTCAACTGGTTTGAGAAGTTTATTTATTGTGGAAAAGAGAGTCTTAGGATTTGTTGATCCAGCATGTATGAGTTCGGAATAGTAAGTGGATCGGGCTGCCGTAAGAGCGTCTTTGTAATGTTGAAGATAATCAGAATAAATCTGATAATGTACTGTTAGACCGGTTTTCTTATAAAGTCTTTCAAGCTGGCGTTTACGGGATTTCATTTGGTGAAGCTCAATTGTGTACCATGGTGCAGAATGACTAAATGAAACAAATTTGGTTCTCAAAGGAGCCAGCTCATCAAGACATGAGGCGAGTATGTCATTATAGTAATCGACAAGGTCAGATGAATTACTAGACAGTACAGGACAGACAGACATCTTTTTAACAAGAGAATCTGAGAAAGCAGAGGGAGAGATATATTGAAGATTCCTGAAGGATATTTTACGTTTAGCTCTAGTGATGGGCCTAGTGACCTCAATGTCCATGATGATTGTCAAATGATCAGAGACAGTAAGGTCATGGCTGGACGGCTGATGAACTAGGACACCAGTAGAGCAGACAAGGTCAAGAGTATGACCTTTTTTATGAGTTGGAAAATGTATATGTTGTGTGAAATTAAAACACTGTAACAATTCCAAAAATTCCCTGGCAAATTTACAGTTGTTGTCATCAATATGGATGTTAAAATCACCCATAAGCAGTACAGAGGATGAGAGGGCACTAAACTGGGTTAAAAAATCTGAAAAATCAGAGAGAAAGGAAGCGTTTGGCTTTGGCGGACGATAAACTACAGCAGTGACCAGAGGAGTAGGCCCTGACAACTTGAAAGCCAGGTGTTCAAAAGAAAGAGCAGCAGGAAAAGACAAAGTGGTTATTTTAATATCATCCCTATAGACTGCAGCAACACCACCACCTCGCCCTTCCATACGAGGTTCATCAATATACGAGTATCCCATTGGCGTGGTCTGATTTAACGTAAAATAATCCAAGGGTTTATGCCTAGTTTCAGTGAGACAGAAAAAGTCTAGTTCACTGTCAGATATAAATTCACTGAGTACAGTACTTTTTGTGTTGAGTGAACGAACATTAAGCAATGCCATTTTCAAGTGGTATTGTTGTGTAGTTGGCTGTGATGAACGAGGAAGAGAACGGAGATTTGCTAAGTCCACTCCGCGTTTCCTATCCCACTCCGTGGACAGCGTTGTCATGGAGACTACACCGCTACTGGTGTGCAAGGCAGCAGCGCTCTGATGACGTGTTTGCGGAGCGACAGTGCGCACGGCTGACCAGAAGAATGGAATAGCGTTACCGTTTCGAAGATAAACAAGCTTTCTCCGGGAGCCCCTGTGAATATAACGAGGCCGGCGAAGGAGTCCAAGCTGTTTGATGACTGAAATACACGATGGAGTAGTGCAGTTGTTGAACTTCCTCAGCTGGTCAACGGAATAGTTCAACATCGTGCCGATCCCAGGAAAACTCATCCACCGTTCACCACCGGCCGCAGACGCGATGTACAGTAGAAAGAACAAAAAGTATCAAAAGCACAAATAAAAGTATCAAAAGTAACATAAAAGAAATAGATCAATGCAAGCTTGTTGCCCAGACTTACAGTACCATGAGAGTATACAGTCTAAGTAATTGAGGGCCCAACAGTCACAATCTGGCAGTGGTGAGGCTTGAACCTGCAACCTTTCAATTACTATTTCAATACACAATCATGTTTCAAATTTTAAGGCGGTCAGTGTTAAAGAGGCGGTCAGTAAAGCAAATCAAAGTCGAAAAGCTTTAAAATGACCTCTGATCTAACTCCAAAAGCCTCGTTCTGAAGGAGGAACCAAGGCCAGCTTAAAGAAACTAAACCTGCTTGGAGCTTAGTTCATTACTTCACATAGAAGTGACGAATATACGAAATTCCAGCCATACTGCCCAAGTCAGGCCACCCTCTAAACCAGGGTGTACCACAAAAAGCCTTTATTGAACCATTCCAGCTAAGAAGCTCTTGCAAAAAGTGGAAAGTGACAAAAAGAGACCTGACTAGACCAAAATCAGCCTCTCTCAGAATTCTTGATGTTCCCACTTCCCATGCTTACAGCTGAAATTATTTAAGAATTGTTTAACAAATGTTTAGATGAAGTTAAACACCTACTATGGAGGAGACACATACTGCAAAGATCTGCACAGCCCATTCCCAGAGGAACTGGAAGTTCCTCTTCCTGAAAAATGCTCTAATAGCTTTTAAGGACTTTAATGACTTCATTTCAGTAAATGAAAGCAAAGGATAGTCTTACTCCTTACTATGTCTTTAATATTTTATAAATCTTATCAAGATTCTATTGTTTTCTCCATTTCTTGTGTAATTCTTGATTTAAGACGTACGTTTTGGTGACTGTGTGGGCTGTGGAAAATGCTGTCCTGGTTGTGCTGCGTAAGCCGAGGAGGACGATGTTCTGCTATTCTCATTGACGTGAATTTATCCTGCAGATGTGGACAGACACACAGTCCAGTACCACAACAACAAACGGAACAAAGCTTTAGGATGTTCCTGTACACCCGTACAGGAAAGTCTTGAGATTTTACTGAGTAAAACATTCGCAAAAATGACCTTTCTGTGTAAAAGGAGCATTTTCAGCCTTTCTAGGTTCCCTCATTGTAATTACTCGGTTGCATGCACCACCCTGGCCTGACCTAGGAGAGGTGCGGACAGGCAATGCATTTTACCCCCTTTTTCTCCCAATTTAGCATAGACAATCCACTGCTGGTCACCCCGTTGGAGTTCAAGGAGGGTGTATGTGTAGGGTGCCTAACACACACCCTTCAGCATATGCGCAGTCCATCAATCCCTTCTTATTCTCCCATACTTTGGTGGATTTGTGTGTGAGGTTGGCTTCACTTACAGAGAGCCACGCCCTGATCTCTGCGCCCTGGGCAACCAAGAGCCGTACACAACGCTGATAACTCCTCCCCTTAGTCCGATCTTTCCCACCCAGCAGACTAGAAGCCAATTTTGTCTGCTGCAGGCATTGGCAAATTGTGCCTGCTAGAGGGCGCCCAGCCATCTGGTAGCAAAGCCGGGATTCAAACCCTGGAGCTCAGAATCTCAGCGCTGGTATGCTAGCTGATTTTTTACAGAGAGCCGAGCCGTATTGTATTTGGAGATTTGTTAGATGTGTTAGCTATTTCCTGATCATCTATTGCGCACCTTCTCTCACAGTTGGTAGGCGCCTGTTGGTAGGGAACTCGGGTGGCGCAGTGGTAAAACAGGCTATCCCACCAGTGCTGAGATTTCAAGCTTGCGAGCTGGCAGACATGCAGACATGATTGGCAACGATTGGCTAACGTCTGGTTTGCTCATCAATGCTGGTTGGTTAATGGCACGTGCATATAGACAGGGGATAATGGAGAGCAGTGTGTGATCCTAATCCATGTGTGAAAAGATGCGCTTGGCAACTGCACTCATGCCGGAGGGGGCGTTTTAGGTATGACCCTTCTCTACCAGGGTAGAGGTCTGCAGCAGTGGCGGAGGGATATAATCAAACTAATCGGATACTAGATTGGCAGAAAAAGGTAAAAAAAAATGCATGGAAATAGAATGAAAAATTGTGCATGTTTGTCGGCCGGCCAGGTCGATAGCCAGACGATGTTTGCCCCCACGTTTGAGGTTCAGCCTGCAAAACAAACTAAAGAAAAGAAATATAACCCACCAGTGTGATGTTGTTCACATCAACATCGGATCCTCCGCTTTAATATAATAGGCTTTGACACCGTAAACCGATGGTTGCCGTGGCTACCAGACACCGACTTGTCCTAGGATCTGGTAGCGCCGCGGCTGTTTGTTTCTTCTTCTGAAATAGTTGGGACCGGAGACGGAGGTAACCATGACAGCGTGAGTTTTTCTCTGCAGATGTTCTCTGCTGGAGGTTCCACAGCAGAATTCATGTTCGCTCTCTGACCCTGACATGATAGAAGCGGATCGTTTTTTTCTTCTCCTCGCCAGTGAATCTGATTTATTTGGGTTCGGTCGGCGTCGGCCGTGACATTAAGAATTCCTCCACGTGCCGTCTGCACGCAGATTCTGGAAAACTCGCGAATGTTTTTCCTCAACAGCTTAAATATTTAGCCACCGTGTTCGAGCTGGCTTGGCACGAAGAGAGAATGTTTAGTTTCAGCACAGCTGTTGCTGCTCTAACCCTGTAACCTCTCTCTTCATCTCTCGCGCTCTTCCTCTCTCACCCGCTTTCTCTTTTTCTCTCTCGCTTACTTTCTTCCACTTTCTCCCATTTTTTGCTCTCTCTCTCATTCTTTATCTTTCTTGCTCTCTCTTGATCTGTCTCGCTCACTGTATTTCTCATTTCTTGGCCACTTTCTTCCACTTTCTCCCATTCCTTTTCTCTTGCTGTTTCTCTCTCTTTTACTCTGTTTCTCTTTCTCGTTTTCTTGCTCGCTTTCTTCCATTTTCTGTCATTCGTTCACCCTATCTCAGGCTTTCTCTCACTGCGTTTTGAGTCTTGCATTTCTCTTTTACTGTGTCTTTCTCAATGTCTCTCTTATTGTCTCTGCATTGCACAGTTTCTCACTGACCTCTCTGTTATGCATCTTTCTGTTTTTCTTCCTCTCTATTTGTGTGTGCGCAATTGCATTGCTGTGGTTAGTAGTACGTACATGATTGAGGTCTCTGATTGTTTACGCTTGTTTGTGTATATACTGATGTTCTGTGTCCTCTTTAGGCATGGAACGCGGTGTGCTGGGGAAGTGGCTGCATCAGCCAACAACTCCCACTGCACTGTGGGTATTGCCTACAACGCCAAGATCGGGGGTGAGTGTTGTACGCTATTCTTACCCATTTTCTCCCAACTCTGTGGCTCTGACCTCTCTCTCTTTTCCTTTCTCTATTCTTTCCCACTCAAGCCTTGAGTTTAAAGCCTTCTTGTATTAAATCCGTTTACATATGTCAGTTCAGATCCGTTTCCAGAACGAGCGTTTGCTTTCTGTATCGTACAGGTGTGCGCATGTTGGATGGAGATGTAACGGACATGGTGGAGGCCAGGTCGCTCAGTTTGCACCCGCAGCACATCGATATCTACAGTGCCAGCTGGGGTCCAGACGACGACGGGAAAACCGTAGACGGGCCCGCCGCCCTGGCCAAGCAGGCCTTCGAGAACGGCATCCGACAGGTAAAGCGCTTATTATATACTCTACCTAATCCGCCTGTCTGCACCACCACACCCATAAACAGGTCACATACATGTGCACAGCACCCTGTTCTAAAGAGGGTGAGACTGTGTCTCAAACTAAGTGCTTAGTGTTGCTGTTATGATGCAGCATTATAATAAGGTGCACTATGGGAAGACAGTTGTAGACTAGTGGGTAAAATGGGTTACATTTTATTTTAATACTCTGTATGATGGTACTTTGTTTACCCTGCACTGTACAGGGCTTATGAAGGAAAAACCAAGCAGTGCAAGGGAGTCTGGAATATGTAGTTACCAACACTTTCTACTTCCTGTACAAAAGGATATTGCACCCTTTATCATTTACAAATATGGTACACACTGAATTACATTCCAGTATAAAGTGCTGACAAGGTAACAAACGACCTCTTCCTTTTTTCTCCTACTGTTTCTCCATAGGGTAGGAAGGGCCGGGGCTCCATTTTTGTGTGGGCATCAGGCAACGGTGGGAGGAGTCGAGATCACTGCTCGTGTGACGGCTATACGAACAGCATCTACACAATCTCCATCAGCAGCACGGCAGAAAGCGGACGCAAACCCTGGTACCTGGAGGAGTGCGCCTCCACGCTCACCACTACATACAGCAGCGGGGAAAACTACGACCGTAAAATTGTACGTTTTATTTCTATATGCTTGTGATTTTACACGTTCAGCACTTAGACCTAGCATTTGTTTGCACCTTACCCATGCCATGGAAAACATACTCCAGCCAACTGCTCCAATCATAAACCCTCCTTTTTCTGGATATTTCCTCTTTATCTCTCAATCTAGTCAATTCCATTTCATACTTGTGAATCAGATTTTTCTTGCACAACCCTCGATCTGATCCAGGAGAGCTGGATAACCACACGTTCCCTCCGACTCATCAATCTGTGGCCACTTCTTATCACCTGCCAGATAGCTGGAAATGATAACCACTAGTCCAGTACCTTAAGCACTAGTCTTACACAAGAGAACACAAGAACAGTTTCACCTACCGTAAAATAACCAGCCATAAAAATGAAAAAGGAAATTAAAATGGACCAAAATATAAAGACAAGAGTCACAGTGGGTCCGATTTACCTTACATCCCCTTTCCCTTAGAACAGATGTAGCCATTTTTCTTTATGTAGATGCCTGACTGGCCAATATCACTGGCCAATAGCACCGCTGCAGACTAGAACCCTGGTTCCCAGCGATAGTGGGCTAGCATAGTTGATCGCTGTGCCACCCGAGCACCCACATCTATAACATTTTTTCAGCATGAATGGAACACACAAACCAATAATAAACTACACAAGATTCACCCCAATGTCAGAAATAAACCAAAAATACACTATGGGAAACTTATAGACCAAGTTATCTACACTAGATGTAGAATAGGCCATTCCAGATTGACACACCAACACTTAATACTAGGAGACCCCAGACTTTGCAAAGAATGCAATAAAACACATCCTAATACACATTCAAAAAACACATCCGATACATTTAAAGAAATACTTATCCAAGATAATAAAGAAATAAACCTCAAATTTATCAGTAATACAAGACTGAAACATATACTGTATATAATACCAGATCAATAAAACTAGCATAAAACACTGATTCCTGCCGTGAATATCATATATATGACAACATGGCATTATAAAAACAAACAAACAAACAAACATTAACATTTTTTCACTGTTCAAATGGCCGAGTATTATTACTTCTTCTGTGTGTAAATGCAAATGATGGCAGGTTTGATTACGACCAAAATTAATCACGTGTTTTAAATGTTTTGACCCCAACCTAGCAGAGTGATCATTCTTCAGTCAACTCAGGAATTGGAATTCCAAACTGAAAATCACACACAACTGGCCTTTCTATAAATCCATAATGAAACATTCAGAAATTGGCTTTGCCAGATTCCAAACAGTGTGGATTTGAACTTTAGGGCATCGTTTTTTCTTTGCTAATGCATTTCAGTTCTGTTATTCAGGCTCATCAGACTCTCTCATTTCTAACTACTATACTAATACAGTTCAGTTAGAGGTTGTGGCAGGTATCTGCTCTCAGCGCTCGCTATAATGCATCCACTGTACTGTGTAATACGGCTTGACATGACAAAGACTCTGAAGGTATTTAGCACAAGTTCAAAGCTATGGTTCGACTTCCAAATCTCTGAGGGGATTTACAGATCCCTTCATGAAGTCATAAATTCCGCTACAGTGGTGCTGTTTCAACAACCAGCTGTATATTTATTCATATTTTCCCCCTAATATTGTGAAGTGTGCATGTAAAGAAGTCCACCAATCATATAAGAGGGTTTGTTGTGTTTTCTTTGTAGATTTGTGTTGTTTTTAGTTCACTCTGGTTATCACATCTCGTGCAGTAAACGTTTTGGTGGGTTTTGTGATCGCTACCCTTTGTTTAACTCTTTCTACTGAAGAGGCATTCGAGAAAATAAACAGATGTGCCAACTGGTGTTTTACCACGTATCTGGCTATGTGTCACGTAAATTTATACGCTGGCAATGGTCATCTGGCTTTGAACATGGTGAACTGTTGACTGTTTTATTTGTTCACACTCACAACAGCACCATCATGCTCTTTCCAGCCTAGCTTACTCACCTCATCCTCTTTCTCTTTTTGCAGATCACTACAGATCTGAGGCAGCGCTGCACGGACAGTCACACTGGAACTTCAGCCTCGGCTCCCATGGCTGCTGGGATCATCGCTCTCGCACTGGAGGCAAAGTAAGACCACATTTGAATAGAAGCATGTCTAATCCACTAGGTTTAACTAAGCATACCCTCTGTCTATATCTGAAGTCCACTAAATAGCTTCAAAAGTGTAATTGGGTTATACACTATGTAGTGAGCAAGTGACAGGTGGATGATTGGCACTGCATGTTTTAATGGCATGTTGATTGTGAATGATCTATTTCTACTTAATCTTCTCTCTAGAGAGTTGTTGCAATTACTAATGCTTTGGTAATTTCTCTTGCTTGCATTGGAACAACACAAAAAAAGAAAAAAGCACTGACAAATACACCCCCCAATGGCTGGCTGTTTCGCCCACAGCAAACCCCCTTGGACACTAGCCAATCATGTCCTTGCAGATGCCTGCCTGACTGATGGCACTGCTGAAATCCAGAGTTCGAATCTTAGCATACTTTACCATTTCGCAACCTGAGCACCCCTAGATATAACATTAGCACAAACTGATGAACTCTTAACAGTAAAGTCAGATGTTGCTATTTTTCTATTATATTTGTCTCTGGAATCCCAAGTGTTTGCAAACTTACATTAGAATGAATTGTCACTTCATTTGGTCTTACTTTGTGAATACACACAATGAGGAAAGCAGTGTGGCTCTTACCAGATTGTAGTGCCTTTGTTTGCTTGTTTTGAATGTTCTGATTATGTTTTTTGTGTGCAGCCCTTTGCTGACCTGGAGGGATGTACAGCACATCATTGTAAAAACCTCGCGTGCTGGCCACCTCAGCGCTCCTGACTGGAAAACCAATGCAGCAGGATACAACGGTACCAATTCTTTCAATACTGCATTCAGGTGGTTTAGACACACTTTCATATTTATCTTGATGATACTTGATCCTGGTAGGAGTCACGGCTGCTCCACTTTCACCAGGAAACTCAGAAAACTTAACAGGGCGCCAATCCATCACAGGGCTTGGCCATATCCCTATTTCTCAGACCTATCCAATCATGTCTTTATAGATGCCACCACTGATAACTAAACCCATCTCATTGGTGATGGGCTACCACAAAAGACCGCACACCTGATCGCCTTTAAAACAAAAGGAACTTAACTACCAAATTTGGCAACACTTTGGGACAAGTCCAGTTCCCGTTGGTGCATGACTGTCCCTCAGTGCTTAGATCCATAGTGAGGTCTATAAAGACCATAAAGAACTCCAGTGGCCTGCACAGAGCTCTAACCTCTAGCTTATTAAACATCTGTGGGATGAATTGGAATGTCAATTGTGAGTCAGGCCTTCTCATGCAAATGCCCTTTTGAATAAGCAGGCAACAATTCCAACAGACGTGCACCAAAATCCTGTGGAAACCGTCTCAAAAGAACGGTTGCTGTTATAATCGCAGGGTGGTCAAGTGTCCACATACATTTTATGGCCAAAAGTATTTGGACACCTGATCATGTGCTTTTAATACCAGTGGTAATAAAATAGAGTGACCTCTATGTGATCTTTTTCGCTAGAACAACAACCACTGTTATGAGAAGACTTCTGACAATACTTTGAAGTATGTCTGTGGGAATTTGTGTATGGCTGGTCAGGAAAGCCGCGATTAATGTTTATAGACATTGCTTTTTCATGCTAGAACATGAACCCACTCACTCACTCACTCACTCACTCACTCACTGTCTTAACCATTAATCCAATTAGGGTCGCGGGGGGAGGGGGTGCTGGAGCTTATCCCAGCTTTTCAACGGGCGCAAGGCACACAGTAACACCCTGGACGGGGCGCCAGTCCATCGCAGGGCAGACACACATACACACACATCCATTCACCTATAGGGCAATTCAGTGTCCCCAATAAACCTGACTGCATGTTTTTGGACTGTGGGAGGAAACCGGAGCTCTCGGAGGAAACCCACACAGACACGGGGGAAACATGCAAACTCCACACAGAAAGGACCCGGACCCCCCCGCCCCGCCTGGGGATTGAACCCAGGACCTTCTTGCTGTGAGGCGACAGTGCTACCCACTTAGCCACCGTGCTGCCCCTGTCCCTAAACTGTTGTTCAAAGTCGGAAGCATATAATTTCCTTTATACAATTGATTTAATACACCTGTTAGCAACTGCTGTGGCTGCAACACATGAATTCAAAAATTAAAAGGGGCGTCCTTATACTTTTGTGCATACACTGTATTTGGATACAAAACAGAACCTGTTGTAAGGCTGTAATTATACACAATTCTTTGTTATTACCGCCTTATTACTGGGAAATGTAATTATTCGGCACCTTATTAAGATAAAATAGCTGTTGCATTTTTTTGTATGTGAGTTTGATTTTGTGTTTGTTGCATTTATTTACAGTGAGTCATCTGTACGGCTTCGGGCTCATGGATGCAGAGGCCATGGTGAAAGAAGCCGAGCGATGGAAGCAGGTCCCTCAGCAGCACATATGTGTAGAAAATGCTGATAAGCAGATGAGGTAGTTTTACTCTCATCTCAGTATATGCCTCATCACCATGGCAACCACCAACCCTAACATATCATTGCATGTCTAAGTAGCTCATACAAGTTTTAATCTTTTCCTTTAAAGGACGATTCGCCCGGAGCACGTCGTCCGGTCCGTTTACAAAGCCACGGGCTGCACAGATAATGCGAATCATCACGTCATTTATTTGGAGCACGTGGTTGTACGGATCACCATCACTCACCCGAGACGAGGGGACCTGTCCATTAATCTGACCTCACCTTCAGGGACGAAATCACAGCTCCTTGCCAACAGGTAATGTAAAGTTTGGACACGTGAGAACAATACGTATCATTGTCCAAGATGTACTAGATAAGCCAGAACATTTGGACCACCTGCTTGATATGCTGCGTCATGTGGTATCTGGAACCACAACTCTACCAGCAGGTCCTTCAGCTTCTGTTTGTTGGGGGATGGATCGTCCTATGATGCCATCTTAAACGATGCACACATGCCCGTCTGTCCACATGGTCTTGTAGAAATCTGGATTTATTGGACCAGTCGACCATCTTCTATTGCTCCAATGTCCAGTTCCAATGCCTGCATGTCTATTGTATGTGCTTTCAATGGTGGACAGGAGCTCGCATGGGCACTTTGACTGGCCTGCAACTATGCAGCCCCATACACCGAAGGGTTTGATGCAGTAGCTCTTCTGTTGGTCTGTACCAGACGCCATGGCTTCAATGTTTTCTGACAGCAGACCACTGTTAGTAGGAACTGACCACGACTGCTTACGAGCACCTTACTTTTTCAGAGATACTTCATTGTAGTCGTCTGGCCGTAACAATTTTACCTTTATCAAAATCATTCAAACTCAATCACTACGGTCACTCTGACCTCATACTAGCCCACACCACATGCAAAGCCATCTGGCTCTTCCTTTTTCCATAATGTACAGAGGAACACGCTATACTCAGGTTTTTCTCATTCGTTTATGATGCCCATTTGACCAGAGAGTTGGATGCTGTTGCATCTGGTTGCATGTGGAATCCCATCTAGGCCTTCCATTTTTAGGACACAGCCAAGTCCCTGTTTTGCCACACAAGTGCCCCTACATTCCCTCTTTTAAAAATTACCATAATCCCATCTTTGTGACATTTCCACAAGTGCACAGTTGGGGTGCAGCATTTGCCGAAATTAATAGAGGTATCAGAAGATGAGAGGTTTGTAAAATCAGAACAATTATAATTAATAACAGATAAATAAAATAAGAATCTACATGTTGCCCATGGCTACCAGTAACCAATCATTGGTATATTTAGTGATACTACAAGGTTCTGAAGTGCTTTGGAATGTGTCCAGTCATTTATGGAACATAGACTATGCACAACGTACATCACAGAATGCCTGCAAAAATGCCATGAAGTTTTAGTGTAGTTTTGTGTCCACTGCAGGCTGTTTGACCACTCAATGGAGGGCTTTAAGAACTGGGAGTTCATGACGACACACTGTTGGGGGGAGAAAGCTGCTGGAGATTGGGTCCTGGAGATCTACGACTCGCCCTCACAACTCCGGAGTCAGAAAGCTCCAGGTATTCATGCGCATCAGATACCCAGCTTGTAACTCGTAACATATTTTTATTCAATTTAATTGCTAATTACTACCCACTAGCGTGAAATGAGTCTTACTGAAATGAGTCTTTTACCAATCAAGTTAACATCACTCGGCAAGTCATCAAACTTAAAGAATAGTTCTTACTGCCCACTGTTACCTAGAATTGACTCATTGTGACCTAAATTGGCTCCATAATTGCTTAGCTGTTTATGCTATCTTGTTTTCCTAGCCACAGATGCTAAGGCATCAAGACTAATTTTGGATGACAGGTTAAACAGGAACATTTTCTGACCATTTTCTGTGTTTTTTAGGCAAACTGAAGGAGTGGTCGCTGGTGCTTTATGGCACCTCAGTGCACCCGTACGCCTCCCGCAGCGACAAGCCTCGCTCCGTAGTGGAGTCTCCAGTAGAGGATGAGTACAGCGAGGAGTATGTGGGTACGTTGAGCTTTAATCTTGCTAATATTAGAGTCATCGTATGTCCAAGGTTTTGCTGTTACGGTTCCGTTTTCTAATTGGGTCCTTTATTGTCAGGTCCCTGCGACCCGGAGTGCAGTGAGAATCGCTGTGAGGGCCCTGGACCCCACCAGTGCATCAACTGCCTGCACTACTTCCTCAAGTTCAAGAACAACACCAGGTACAACGTAGCTCAGTATATACAAAGGGGTGGACGAAATATCAGAAACTGGGGGCAGTATATTTATATTAAGTGAATGACTGAATTGGCTGGATTGTATTATGTCAAAATTGTAAGTTGCTGTGACTTTGAGGCTTGCATAAACATGCCACATGCCGGGAAGTGGACTGGTACCGTGTTAAGATTATATTAAGGTGCTCAGGTGGCGCAGCGGTAAAACACGCTGGCACACCAGAGCTGACATTTCAAACTAGTCGGTTCAAAACCTACACCAAAAACGCTTGGCTGTTGTTCAAGGGTGGGAGCCAGAGGGGATTCCTCATGACTAATGCAATTACGATCTCTGCTGGCTGATTGATGGCGCCTGCACAGAGACGGGGGTGTCTCTCAGGTTGTGTCTCTCTGTACACAAAGCTGATCCACATATGAACTCGCTTCGTGTAGGTAAAAAGATGCAGTTGGCTACTGCAACCGTGTCGGGCGTGTGTTAGTCACGGCTCTCCTTAGTCAGGAGTGGAGATACCATCAGTAGAGAGGAAGCATAATGTAATGGTAATTTGCTCAACAAGGTTGGGAGGAAAATTTATATATATATGTATATACAGTCTTGTGCAGTGACTGACCTTTATCAGGATGGATTAGTGGTTACTGAAGGTGAAAGTAGAAAAATGTGCATACGCACTAGCATATTAGCATTCTCAATATTATCAAAATCCTTTAAAAAAACAATTCTGAGCTGCTAAGTGCTATGATTTTCTTCAGAAACTCTTTGAGTCCCAGTGGGAGATTTTATTGAATCCAGTGGGGTTTTTAGCAGACTGTAAAATGTTTCCTGTGAATCTGACTTGATGTGTTGAAGAGAAAATGTGTTAAGATCAATTAAGCTACAGAAAAAAACAACAGGGCCCACGCTGATAACAGCTGTGTGCCAGCATGGCCCTACTAACATCCCTCACTTACAGGCATCTGTGTGAGCTGGTGATTGATTCTGTTTTCTCTAAAAACTTTTCCACGGGCACACACACAGAGGCACACATCTGCAGCCCATGAGTTTTTCAGCTTGTTGCCAGGAGAAAGCTTCTCGTCGTGGCTGTCAGGCATTGTGTTGTCTGTCTCAAACGGCTTGTCCTTTAATGTCTCTGTTTTGCTCCCTGCCCCTCCCCCTTTCCTCTTTCGCTTTCCTCTTAGGATGTGTGTGTCCGAGTGTCCGTCTGGCTTTTTCCGCGACGATAAGAGACGCTGTAAGAAGTGTTCGCCTTTGTGCGAGTCCTGCATCGGCAGTCGCAGCGATCAGTGCACGTCCTGTCGGCCTGGTCTTTACCTCAGAGAGGGATCCAATACGTGCGTCTATACCTGTCCCGAGGGCACCTACTTAGACCACGGTGAGTTACAGTTCACACTGTCTTCTACCACTGAACGTTTTCATATTGTCATTCATTCGCTTTCTTTGAACACTATATCTTGGCCAGGATTGCAGTGTGTTCAGTGCTGTCTAGAAACACTGAGAACAGATACAAAAATTTTGTATGCAAAATAGTCAAAGTGCAAAATATTTACAAATTTTGGCATCATGGTGGTGCAGGTACTTTGTGTGCTGCCCACCTCCATGCCAATATGTGTTTCCTCCAGAAGTAAGACCCTACCTAATTCCCAGCCATAAAAAATCTTGCCATGGACCTTGAAATTAACCATTTCCCATGTAACATGCAATTTCCTGTGAAATTCAAACTTTAAGGTGTGTGTTTAGCAATATAACATTTTTCATTGGTGTACCTTTCAAGTCCCTCATGTTTACTGGTTAATTTGCACTATGAGGTGGTTCTAGCAACCCTACGGCAATTCAGTTAGCAATCGCTTAATCAAAATGTCCAAGATGTCGAAGTGGAAACCAGCTAAAACACGATTAGGGTAACCAAGTTTGGAAAACTCCCAATCAATTCTGTGGATGCCTGGGGGGAGGGTGTCAAAACACTGATGAGAATTTTTAGAGACAGTCACTGGATGTACTCTAGGTTTACATTCAACTCTTAGGGTAGGCTGTGTATTGTAGCTTCCAACTCTTAGGGTAGGCTGTGTATTGTAGCTTCCAACTCTTAAGGTAGTCTGTGTATTGTAGCTTCCAACTCTTAAGGTAGTCTGTGTATTGTAGCTTCCAACTCTTAAGGTAGGCTATGCCATCTTTTATTAATCTTTGAAACATCTGCTGGTTGTGCCATTGTCCCTCTTGGAGGCATTGACGCTTACCTTGCAGCTTCGCTAACTTGAGCGCTGCGTGTCGCATGGATTTACACCACCAGACTAATTGCTCACATGACGTAGCCAGAAGAGACGCACAGATATGCTGGGGAGGATCTAATTCTTAGTGTTTCACAAAACGCTGAACTGTCATATTCTATTTTAAAACATATCTGTGGCATTGTGAGGACAAATATGATGACTAGTAATCTGTGAAAAAGGTAGACAATAGGGAAATGGTTTGCATTTATGATAGCAATCGCATCGCATGTATCTAAATCCTAAACTCACTTGCTGTGGCCTTTAAAGATTAGATTTAAAGAAAAAGATTTGTGTTCCATTTTTAGATTATTTAGCTTTTGTGGCGTATTAGTAAACACCATTAGTAAAAGCTGGGGTTCGAATCCCGGGCTGGGCTCACAAATACAGACCATGCATGGTATTACATGAACCTAACTCTTGTGGGAACACACATTAGTGCAACGTTAGTGCTAGTCCCAAGCTTGGATAAATAGGAGGGTTGCATTAGGAGGGGCATCTGGCAAAAAAACTGTGCCAAATCAGATATGCGTATGAAATGCAAATGAAGCGAGTATCCTAATGAGTGTGGACAAAAGGGATAATTAATTAATTCATTCCATTTTAACATGCCAAAAATAATACATAATTACATTAAATCCCAAATGTACGTTTATGTAATGTGATCTAGCCCATTGAAACCAGCCATCCCAGAGGCGTCTGCATATTTTTGAAGTTAGAGGTACATTGCTGTAGTAAGTGAGTCACAGTGGAGAAATGTGTGATTTTGTGTACCCTTTTCAGTAACTCGCTTCCTCTCCAAACCTCAGACTCTTGAACACATTTTTACTAACACGCCAACGTCTAATGACTTCTAATGATTTTAATGGGATAATTGCTTTGCATTTGATGTCTGACTCGACGCTTTCCTTCACAGACGCCAGCACGTGTCGGAAATGCAGCGAGAACTGCAAGAAATGTACTTCAGCAAACGTCTGCACGGAATGTAAACCACGGCTCAGGTGAGTCCTGTTCATTGTATTTAGTGAAGTGTTTCGATCAAGCCAGGATTTGGTCTGCAATGTTACTGGTTTTCTTTACGGCTTAGTGGTTTTCATCACTAACATTCTGTGTAACTAATGTGTTTTGTCATTGTGCGGTAACCCATAGTACAACACAGTACTCCTAATTAAAAATCCTAAACTATTATAAATATCAGTACTGTACCTACTGTACAGTGCTATCACTTATTTCCATGTGCTTATGGGTACTCATGAAAAAAGGAGTTTATTGAAGGTGAGGTGATGATGGGATTCTTCATGAGGCCCTGAGAGCAAATTTGCAATAGGGTTGATTTCTGATTTTGCTATATTTCTGTAGTCCTGTTTTGGCTTCGAGGTCCCGTTCCACATCCTCTTTTGATCTTATGTTGATTGAAACTTGCATTTTGTCCACTGACCACTGATTGTCTCAGTCCAGTGGCGGCTCTGTGACATTTGCACTTGACCAATGTATGGTTTCCACTGTTTCTAGCTCCACCCAGGTACGCAAGATCCCTGACCAAGAAGGGTGACCAAATTTAGTATGGCTGCTTGCGTGTGGCAGCAAAAAGAAACCCTGTCCGACCTTTGCTCCCTCAGACACTGCCAATTGTGTTTGATGGACGCCTAACCGATCAGTGATTCTGCTGAGATTCGAACTTATGATATTCAAACTCATATAACTCAGATATATGTAGGCGCCCGGGTGGCGCAGCGGGATACACTGAACTCCTCGGTTCGTAACTATGTGTTGCCACCGGTCGGCTGGGCACCATCTAGCGGGCATAATTGGCAGTGCCTGCAGCAAACACTAATTGGCTATCGTGTCTGCTAGGGTGGGATGACCGGACTATGTGGGTGGGGTTCTAATGCTGTGTAAGGACCCTGATTAGCAGATAGAGGCGCCTGTGCAGAGTGCATGGGTGGAAAAGAAAGGGTCCGCTAAGGACTGCGCATGGGTTGGAGGAAGTGTGAGCAGAAAATAAACCCTCCTCGAATGCAATCAGGGATCCCCAACAGCGGAAGACAAATTGACTACGCTAAATTGGGAGCAAAAAGGCAGGGAAAATGCATAAATAAATAAATAAATAAAGTAGATATATGTGCTTGATGTACAGTATGTGCTCATACTAAATTACCAAAACAAAAATAGTTGAATATTTTCAACCTACTTTTGAGGCTCTTTAGGTCCTTGCATGCCTAGGTCCATCCATTTATGTTAAGCCAGAGTATTAAGTCGCTGGTGCTCTTGCATCATTGAAAACTATTCCACGTTGATTCTTCATGCAATGTAAGTTGCCAAAAACCCACTTTTAAAACATGTGGTCCAAGTCCTGGGGTTCAGACGTGAAATGAAACATACGTAGAGATTTAGTTCATTTCAGATTTCCCAGCTGTGCCAAGCTATAGCGAGAAGAGATGAGAGGAGGAAGAGATGTGGAAAGAAGAAAGAATAAAAGAGAAGCAGGTTCTGGTCATGAATCCTCTCTAATGTGCAGCAGATGGGTTCTGTGAACAATTTTGAAATATGTTCCAGAAGTGATCGCTCCGAACCCACACGGTTTGAACTTTAATCCTGACTTTAGTTCACTTGCCAGACTTATTTAGACTACCGCCGTTATTAATAAATTTTAGCACATTATACATTTCTAAGCCAGGTTTGAGACCATGATAACACTGCTGTGGTGAAGACAATGGTAAAAAAGAAACTGAACGTTAAATCACACATTAGGGGGGATAATGAAAGGCAGGACTGGGGTTTGATTGAATGGAACTGGATTGGCCTGGTCACACACCTGTACGAATCAGAGCATATGGCAGCCATTAGACTCACACGCAGCACTGCAGAGAGCAAAGAAACACAAAACGAGACGCTCTATGAGCGGCGTGCTGAGATATTATTCCCTGTGCTAGCTAGTACACTAATGTTAGCTGGCTAGCAAGCTGTGTTGACTCTTTATTTAAATATGATAACGTCTTTGTGCCTGTCTATACCTGAGAAGTTCAACTGCACTTGCTTATGTGGCTATATACACTATATGGCCAAAAGTATTAGGACACGCCTTCTAATGATTGAATTTATGTGTTCCAGCCACAATTGCTAACATGTAATAAATCACTTATATCACATATAAAGGAAATTATATGCTTTCAATGTTGCAGCAACAGTTTAGGGATGGCCCTTTCCTGTTTCAACAAGCACTGTTTGTCCAACAAGCATGGTCTACAAAGAAAAAAAGAAAAACTTGGTTTAAAGAAACTCCAGTGGCCTACACAGAGCCCAACTTTGGAATGAACTGGAACATCAATTAAGGCTTTCTTGACCACCATGACTGACTGAACAGGCACAAATTCCCAGAGACAAAGTCTTGTGAAAAGCCTTTTCAGAAGAGTGGCGGCTGTTCTAGCTGAAAAGATCACACAGAGGTCACTCACTATTTAATACCATTTGTTTTTGAAATAGGATGACCAACAAGCTCAGGTGTCCAAATACGTTTGGCCATGTAGTGTTTGGGCTTAAAAACAAATGATGCCTAAAAGAAGAACATTTTGGTTGTTGTTGTTGTTGAAAACAGTGTTTACAGGTTGATTTGCATGTCTAATAAATTAATAATCCATTTTTCAAGGTTTATAAGTATGAAAAATCAACATGTGCTGAAGCAACACAGAAAAGTTTGCAAGTGTTAATGTCTAATTTGTTCTTTCTCTTTTTTATTTCTCTTTCTGTCACTTCTAGTCTACAAGGGAATAAGTGCCAGCTAAACTGTGAACCTGGCACATACTATAACGGCCACAAACGGATGTGTGAACAGTGCCATCCAACTTGTAGCACATGTGCAGGTATCCACCTGTATCCACCTTTTCTCTCACCTTATACAGCTGATTATTTAATTGATAATAATGATGATTTTATTTATTGAGATGAAAAACACCCCCATGTTCGGTGTAGAAAAGGAAACTTCAGCCAGATGTTATACACATGTAAATGAAATCAGCTCTTCAATTTACATTTGACAACCAAAACCTTTTCCAGTACATGACATCAGTTTTATATTGACCATGAGTGAAATCCAGATAACACATGAAACAACCAGCTGTTAGTTGGGTCCATGTTTTGGCACTTTTTCATTGAAGGCTATTTTTTTGCTATAGAAAATGAAATCAGAATTTTTTTTTATTGATTGGATGCTTAAATAGTGTTTTCAGCCCAGTTTTCAGACTCTCAGTGAATCTTAACTCTGTTATCGGCTGGCTGGGCACCTTTATAGACAACAATTGGCATGCCTGAGGAAGGGACGGTTGAAAGGGACTCCTCAACTGCTGCAGTTCTGACCTCTACTGGCTGATTGATGGCACCTCCACAGAAACGGGGAACACTGGAGATATGCCCAATACGGATCTCCATATAATCCCGCCTTATGCAGGTTATGCAAGAAGAGATCAGCAACTACTTTCCATCTCAATGGGAGCGTGTTAGTTACGGCCCTCTTTGGTCAGGAGTGGAGGTTTATCAGCAGTAGAGAGGGCAACATGCGTTTGGGTCAATGGATCCAACTAGATTTGGAGAAAAACTGAGGGGAAAAGAAATAAATAGAAAAAAACACATAGTGCAGTTGTGTTGCCATTACATTATTTTTTTATATTGCCTTATAAGGTTGGAAAATCCAAAGCAAGGAATGTGAGAGTACTCAGTACTCTGTATTGACTAGATTCTCTAGGCTCTGTTGTCTCTTCTTGTTAGCTCACCCTGCTGCTTTACTGGGGTGTAGGCCAGGGGTTTAGGCCAGGGGTTTTGATAGCTTTGTCAGAAACTTGATTTCATTTTGTGTTTGGATTTGAATGTTTATTATGGATCCTTGTCTTGTTGTAAGATTCGACCACTACCCAGGCACGTGGATCTATTTTTTCAGACAAGAGAACCTGCTTCCAGTCAAAGTTCTAGTAGTGAAGGAAACAAGGACCCAAAAGACTTTCTTGCATACTCATCTGGGTAGTGGGTAGTGATGTTCCATCTTATTTAGAATTTAAAAAATGTTGAAAATAATAATCCCTGTGGAATTTATTACCCTGTTAACCCTGAGCATGGGGGCACAATAGCTTGGATCATCTTTCAGAAAGGTTCTTCACAGTTTGTTCAGTTAAACACTTTGAACACCTGGCAAGCCTACACCCAACCATGCCTCCCATGCATCCCAATGCTGCCCTGCAGCGGTCACTTCTTCTACTTCTATTGCTAATTTCAGAGACTCTGAATATTTACATTTTCAGCATTTAGCAGACGCTTTTATCCAAAGCGACTTACAGTATACAGTCTAAGCAATTGAGTGTTCAGGGCCTTGCTCAAGGGCCCAACAGTGCCAACCTGGCAGTGGTGGAGTTTGAACCAGCAACCTTGTGCTTACTAGTCCAGTACCTTAACCGCTAGGCTACAACTGCCCCTGAATACTTGATGGTCTAAACAGGTCTTGTTTTCAGGTACTGGCATGGAGGCGTGCACTAAATGTGCGGACGGCTACTATCTTGAGGAGTGGCGCTGTGTGCTCAGCTGCAGCGCCGGTTACTACATGGCCGAACAAACTGCCGAAAACGGAGAGATCCAGAAATCCTGTCGCAAGTGAGTACCGCGCCATGCTTACACTTAACTATCTGTCCAGTAAAGCCCGCCCCGGTAATTAGAGACATGTCTGTTACTCTAAAGCCTGAGTGCCTTAATTTGCTTCCTGTCTCAGGTGTGATCACACGTGTTACACATGCTCAGGCCCGGGGGAGAGGAACTGCAGCACCTGTGTTAACGGCTATAACTTAGAAAACGGGGTGTGTGTCATCAGCACTATCTGCAAAGATGGTGAGTTATAGACAATACATTCAGTCCTGTCTTTCTGTAGAATATTTTCTCTTGCTTTTTTTTATCATGGGGTTGTGTTCCTGTCTGAGGTCAGTCTGTACAGCCAGTGTCCTGAGATTAACCTTTATTGAGATTTTTAATGACATGCTGTGTGTTAAGCCGTGATTATTAGTGTTTAATCATTTTAGTTTGAACATTTTTGGCAAGCGAATGTTACTTCAGGTCTCATTTGCAGTCCAAATTGACTTGTAGTTGTGACTGTATTCAGTCCAAGCAATTTTTGGATTAAGGGCCTTGCTCAAGGACCCAACAGTGACACCTTTGCAGAAGTGGGGCTTGAACAAGCAACATTTTAATTAGGAGCCCAGCAACTCACTGGACCTCACTGCTGAGGCCATGTGATGAATTGGTATTTTGTCCGGGGTGTATTGCAACATTGCACCCAGTGATTCCTGGAAACCAGCTGCACCGTGACCCTGACCAGGATAAAGTGGTGGTAAAACGAATATAAAAAAATGAATGAACAGTTTTAAAGTCATCAGTATAAGAAAACTGAGGTGCTTCTTGGAGATTAATCGTTCGATGCACACGTCTTAACGTCACTGGAACCATTTTATTCACTTTAAAAAAAAATTTATTTCACCTCTACTGCTGCAGACCTCTACTTTTGACCGAGGAGGGTTGTAACTAACTCGCCCCCTGTAACAAGTGTGCAGTAGCCGATTGGTTCTGTTTCACCTAAATGAGTCGGGATCATATGCAGATCCATATTGCGCATGGAGAGTCGTGTGTCAATCCCCATTATCCCTTGTCTCTGTGCTGGCACCATCAATCAGCCACCCGAGGCCATTAGTGCAGCAGTTATGAGGAATCCTGACGGCCAATTATTGTCCGTATAGTCTCCCGGCCGGTCGATAGTAGAGCTGAAATTTGAGCTCATAAGCTCTGGTGGGCAACCTGAGTGCTAGAGTCATTTCTCAACTTGAGTGAACTAAAACTTAGTAGAACTTCTGAGTCGCAGTTGGTTTCGTTTCGTTCCAGTGCTTGTTTTGGTGTGTGCAGTGGAAAAATATCTAGTACTTGATATGAAACTGCAGACTTTGGTACTGAACTTTAGCTAGTAAAAGTAAGTAAAAGCACTGGGACCCATAACTGCCAGTGTAAAATCTATATACTGGGTTATTTTGACAGTGAAGAGCACTTGTGTTATAACTAGGGCTTTACTAAATTCACGGACCTCATATTTAAAAAAATCACAGAGTCATTTAATAACACTCATAAATTGAATAATATAATTAATTTGATGTGTGTGTTTACACATTGAGTGCATTTTTGTCTCTTTGGTTATTCCATAATCAATGGAAAAGTGTGCTTCTCCACACACGTGATCATCTCTGTGTAGTCTGTGCTGTGCCTCAAAAGAACAAGCCAGTAAAGTATTATGCTTCTGATAGTTTGTCTATATACAGTTTAGTTCTTACTTTATAAACTCAGCAAACTCTAAAGATGCTCGGTTACACTAGGACCACCTCATAGTGCAAATTAATTAACGGCCGTGAATTAGGGCCTTTTTTTTATAACTTGCAGCTATTTTCTATGATCAATTAAATTATCACAATAATCGAACCTGAGACTGTAAAATTGACACCCGGAATGGGTTACACTGTGTGATTTCTGATCAATTTCTAAATGTTTGTTCTCCTTTCCTCTCTCTCTGGCCCTTTTCACCTCTTTCACAATGGATTCCCAATCAAACACGGACCCGTCTCTTCCTCCGCCCGATCTGCTGGATTTCAACCCTGTTTCCTGCCTACCTGTCCCGATCTGATCGCCTGATCCTCGTCGCTGGGCTTTTTTTTTTTTTTCTCCTCTCCTCTCTCCTCTTCCTGCTCTGTGGAAAGCAAATGAAGAATCATGGGCTGAGGGCAGTTTCTGTGTGTTGGTGAAAAAGAACAATCTGTGCCAGAGGAAAGTTCTGCAACAGCTGTGCTGTAGAACGTGTTCTCAAAAGGGCTGAAGGAACCGTTACGGCCTGGTCCGCCGCTCACATTCTGCTAATTTATATTTCCAGCCGGGAACTTCTGACACAGGACTACACTGGGAGGTTTCTCGGGGTCAGAACTACAACAAACCTACCTTTACCTCTGCGTGCGTTTTTGTTTTATTTTGTTTTGTTTTTGAACAAACCTGTCAGGGCGTTTTGCGACTGGGATCGGTAATTAATCATACATGTCAGTATTTTGTGACCAAAGCATGGATGCCAAATGTTTTGTATCTTTTTTTTTTAATTGTTATTATTTGGGTCCAGAGGTAAAAATCGGAGAGGCATGCTGCCGTAACAAGTGCTGTTCCTTTGGTTTGGTTTTTCTTTTTAAGGTAAGATGAAAGACGACAAACCCAGTTTGTGCATTTTTAAATAAATTGGAAACCATCGCTGAAGCCCTTATTGCTTTTACTATTTCAGTGCGTTTTAGCTACAACTCTCTGAGCAAACGGACGGCTGTATGGTGGAGTACAGCACACCGTTTTTTTTTTATTTACACTACAGTACAGCAAAGGTTTGGCCTTATTTGGAGTGACGGATTCTACCAGTAACGTAATTACCCGTAACTCCTCACTGTTCAGAAATATGTCACCTCAGGCTCTGTTTCAAATGTATGTTTGTTGTGTGTGTGTGTGTGTGTGTGTGCCTCCCCCAAACATATCAGCATACGTATTAAATATTTTTTTAATCAAACAAGGTTTGCAAAACAAAATAAAAGCCTCTCAAGAAGTTTCTTCAAAGTCCCCAGTGAATGGTTTCATTCATAGTCGGCAATGAGTGTGTTTACATGTGCAATCATTACCAGATCAGATTATTCAAACAGTCGTATAAACAGGATACAACAAGATCCTCAAACCAGGTATTTTAGCGGAATAATCATGTCATTCAGACTGTGTGTCCGCTTAATCTTAGCTCATTTGTATTTCTACTACTTGGAACAAACGGCTGCATGTTTAACCGCCTAGTGTGTAAAGAGAGAAAAAAAAAAAAAAAAAAAATAGTAACCACATCATTGATGATATTCCAATTTCCTTCCACATCCCAAAACAAGCCACTACATGGATTGGTTACTCAAAATTGCCCCTGCAATTTAGTGAGTGAGTGTGCATAAACAGGTGGGTATAAATGACCGAGTATGTGATGTCCAGCACTGGACCTGCGCCTGGTGTTCCAGAATGGAATGAAAGACCGTTCAGTCAATGCTATTCATCCCAGCAGTGCGGGGTTTGGGGAACGCTACGTCCACACAGCATGCCTTAACATCTGTACATGACGCACAAGATCAAACTACCTTAGAGGCTTTGAATGAAGCGATTTGTTCTGCCTACTGTAGAGCAGGTAGCCTGTCACGACCTGCGTAATCATGTGGCCGTAACAGGTGTGGTGGCCACGGACAAAGAGTGTTCGGTTGCACCCTGACTAAAGCTGCTCCTTTTGGGTTTTATGCTGTTATTTAACAGTACGTCTGCTTTTACATCAGACAGACCTGGTGCGTGCACAGGCGGCAGAGTTTGTAGTCTCAGCGTTTATTGGCTGTGGATACTGCACTTGTACCATTGTCAATTTGTGATCTGAGGGTAGTGCATGCTACGTAATCAAAAGCGGATGAAAGGTCTTCCATAGAAAACAGCATCTCCTCACACATTGAGGCAGTTCCTGCTAAATAAATATAAAAAGCTGGTTCCTTTAATATTTTATCATTCAAATATATGTATATTTTAATACAGTGCAAGATTAAGGGTGCACTGTAAAGGCACAAGTGATTAAATATTCTACATGACTACGACACCCCTTGTAATTCACTTGAATTCAAGTGTTTCAGCTGATGATATGCTCCAGCATGACTGTGCTTCTGTGCACTAAGCAAGGTCTATAAAGCTATTTAAAAAAATCTTGGTTTAAAGAAACTCCAGTGGCTTGCATGCTTGACGTCAGCGCTACCAAACAGCTTTGGAATGAACTGGAACATCAGTTGTGGCTTGATGGACCAACATCAATGCCCAGCCATACAAATTCCCACGTCTGATCATATTGAGGTCACTCTTTTGGACTGTTGTACATAGCACATCAGCATGAAATATTTAGGAGCAGAGGTGAGGCGCTGCTTCAGCCAGTCATCTAAAGTGCCGTGTCTCAAACCTGATCCTGTTTTCTAAAACCCTTTCCTGTTATCAGGTTACTTTTAGGTAAACTGTTGATTAGGTCTTTGAATTATTCTATTTTCAACACGTGTAAATGCACTCATTGTGTCCAAGCGGCGAATGATGAAATAACTAGAATGAAAGCAGGTATTCTGTGATGACTAGTCCACCCCCCTCCCCTTAAAAAAAAAAAAGGATCAAATATGAGGTATAATATAATGGAAAAAACTTGCCAAGCATGAAATGGGTTCACGTGTGGACTCTGCACTGCACTGTTTATCAAACCGTCAATAAAACGTCATCTTTTCATTTCTAATCAGCCTTCCTGTGACTGTTTATGCAAATTATTACAAATTATTTGAATTCTATTTTAAACTACTCGTTTTTGGATAGTGGGACTGATAGTGTAGGACAGAGCAGCCGGCGCAGCATAGTTTATTCTTCAGACTAGAATTTTTAAAGTAGTTTATATGTTATAGAATATAATGCATAATCCATTCTTATATATTCCTTTTAAGAAAGATGTTTATCACAAATGTAACTGGTGCTATTGATATGGGAATGTTACACATTTGTGGTATTATTGCGGGGACAAGAGTTCCAATCCCCCCTGCAATGTTATGCTGGAACCACTGTACCAGACAGGGTCCGACACTTATCTGTGAAGTCAAAGAATTTATTTTAGTTTTATCGTTGGTCTTTTTTTTCCTTTTATTAAACAGACATGAGCAGAACTCTGGATGTTTATACAGGTACTTTTTTTTTTTTTTTTGCTAAAGAGACGAGCTTGAATTCTAAACAGTCTGAATATACAGAGAAAGTATTTAGATTTATGAACGGTACTTCTTACATGTTAGAAATATTTCACCAATACACATGTTTTTTTTCTTTCTCTTCTTTTTTTTAATTTGGTTTTTTAAATATATAATTCTATGGTTTATTTATGAATAATGGATTCATTTCATTTTAGGCCATGTGCTTTGAGATGATGTAACCTTTTATTTATAAAAAATTTCCATATAAAAATGTTACAGATTATCCGACTAAAAAAGAGGATCGTTCGAAAGAGCGTTCTCGTCCTGTCACGCCACGCCACGCGTAAATGCATTATATGAAATGTTACGTAACTTATCTATAGGAATATATAAATCCGTATGTTATACGTTCCACAACTATTTTGTTCTGACGATGATTTGTTTTTATTTTTATTGTACATATGTATTTTGAACACTAATAACCTTGTAATGGGGGATTTGTTTTTTTATTATTATTATTAAAATGAAATTTTATATTTGTTTTTAGCAAACTTTCACAACTGTAGTAAGGACCCTCATAGAGAGAACTGGACAGTACTGTTTACTGATCTTTTTATTAACTTTAAAATAAAAACAAGGCTCGTCTGAGAAAACAAAAATAAAGCAAATGTTTTTTATTTATTTAATTTTTAAGTTTGAAAAGTTCTTAAATTACTTCTTTAAGAACATTTTGCTTTTTAGAACTGGAGTGGAAACAGTAATAGTTCCTTTGATGACAGTAACAGTTCCTGATATTGCATATTTGTCACACCGAATGATTTTAGACCATAAAGCAAAACATTGAGGTGGGCGATTGGGTGGCGCAGATGTAAAATTATGCAAGCCCAGTACCACTGGGATCCAGTTGTGCTATTAACTGGAAAGTCGTCTACATTAGAGGCATGATTGGCCAAGGCCCGGCAATGGTTTGTCAGAGGTGTGTTCCTGCATTGCGCCCAGTGATTTCAGTGAAGCCAGACCCACTGCGACCCTCACCAGGATAAACCAGTGGTTATAATAAGTGGTTATTTTAATGTACAAACTGATCCAGACTCCCACTGTTAGCAGTAATGACTATATATATATATATATATATATTTTTTATTTGCTTTGCAATTTTCTTTATATAACTGAGTTAAACTGCTGGTTTCAGGTCACTGCCTATATATATTGGGTTCAAGTCAGGACTTGTCTAATTCGTACAAAATTGTCCATGACTGTGTTCGATATAACCTTGTATAAAGTGATGATAGTGATAGTAACGAGTAACTATCGTTCCTGTCATGAATGTAACCAAAAGTGTCAAACATGACGTTAAAAATCCTAATAAACAAACAAACAATTCCACCTCAGCTTCAGCTCATGGACAGGTGAATCCTACATTAAGAAATCCTGACATTAAGTCAGTGACCCTCAGCAACGAGTTTGTCTGGGTTTTAATGCAGCAAAGCACCCACATACCATCATACTATCCGCTTGCCATGTTCCACTGGAGGTATAATCGATGTACATTAAAAAAGCGTATGCCACACAAAATGAAACACATTTTCTGAGATGCTTTTATCTAAAACAACTTACAGCACTGTGACATTGTACTATCTAAGCAATTGAGGGTTAAGGACCTTGCTCAAGGGCCCAACTGTGACAACCTAGCAGTGGTGGGGCTTGAACCAGCGACCTTTTGATTACTAGTCTAGTAACACGTGTATTTGTGAGAATGCTTTAGCCACAGTAAAGTTGTTTCTGTAGTTTCAGTGTTTGAAACATCTCATATTTAAAACATCGTGTTTGTGGTGCAACCACATGTTGCTTTTGTGCTCTATGACAAATGTAGGGGTGCAGAAGGCCAAATCTGTGTTTGTTGAGCAAGATGGGTGATTATGTAATTATGTAAACTGTCTGGAACTGACTTAGGATACTGGTGAAAAACACTATATGAGCAAAAGTATATAGACACCGGAACATAAGCTTGTTCTACGTCCTATTCTAAAACAAATGCTTTTTTGTTTGTTTTTGACATGTCTTTTTAGACATGGCAAGGTTATGATCTGCAATAATAAATATTTGATTAGATTTTTAAGTTAAATAAAAGCCATAAAAAAATTTCAAATATTTAATATTGTATTGATAGTTGATGCGTTACCTATCATTTAGCCGTGTTCCTTGGGATTAAATAATTATATGTTGTACTTTAGTGTGAAACTGATGGAGAATTTTCAGTTGGTTGTGATGTATGAATGCTTTGCTTTTCTTGTTTTCTCACAAAAGGGCTTCTTTGTTGTGAACAGAACAATTCACAGATTGACCACAATAATACAGAGTCATTTGTGTCTGGGGCAAGACAAACCCCTATTAAATAAGGACAATGGGTTTAGAAAAGACAGAATAAATGCACTTTCAGCCTGTTGTCAGCTGTGCCCATTTCCTTCTAAGTGATCTTTCACTTTTGTGCCCTCTTGCTTCAGAAAGTCTTTAAAAAGGATTTAAAATAAATAATCTGACAGTGTGTGTGCCAAGAAATATTTAAAATACTTGATATAAATAGATGAATTCTGATTCCTGTACATTTCTGCTCTTACTTATTTCATTTTGGTTGGAAACCTCCCAAAGCGAGCTGATGTCATTTATTTACAGTTAAAATTTCATAACCGTCGTAGCTTGGACAGCTCATCTAGTCATCGCAACCAAACACAAGCAGTACAGAAAGAGAACTTAAACATTACACATTACAATTAACAAAGTATTTAACACCCATATCACCATTAAAAATATAATTGCCCTCTGAGCTTAATAATCAAATAATTGCAATCTGGTTCAAATAGCTGGCAACCAATTACTAATATTATTAGTTTTTCAGAAGTTTATTAGAAGTTTTTTCTTTCTTTTTTGTCATTATTGAGGGACTGGGTGCCTGGTTCAAACATTAAAAGCTCCTCGTCAAGCTAATACAAGCATCCTAGTCAAACTAATACAAATCCCAGGTTGTGTAGATTAATTATAAAAAAAGCACACTGTTATTTAATATTATACTGGGTTATACAAGCGGCACACTGACTCAGTGGGTAGCACTGTCGCCTCACAGCAAGAAGGTCCTGGGATCGATTCCCAGGTGGAGCGGTCCAGGTCCTTTCTGTGTGGAGTTTGCATGTTCTCCCTGTGTCTGTGTGGGTTTCCTCCGGGAGCTCTGGTTTTCTCCCACAGTCCAAAGACGTGCAAGTGAGGTGAATTGGAGATACAAAATTGTCCATGACTGTGTTTGATGTTAAACTTGTGAACTGATGAATCTTGTGTAATGAGAAACTACCTGTCCTGTCATGAATGTAACCAAAAGTGTGTAAAACATGACGTTAAAGTCTTAACAAGTAAAAATAAAAGAAATAATACTAAGTTATACAAACTGATTTTATTTTTTTACCTAATTAATTTATTCAGTTTTGTTTGATTGGATGTGAATTGGTGCTCCGGTGGTGCAGAGGTCTATAACGTTATTCTGGCTTTGAATCTTAGCAGTGCTATCGGCCAGCCGGGAAGAAATCTGTTCACGCTTTGCTTTCAAGGAATGATGTATGACTGTGGCTTTGGCCTGTTAATTCCAGCTCTTTAGGACAAATGATTGACAATTGGGGTTACGTAAGGTCAGAAAGGTTCATTAAGGGTCATTAGTGAGTGTTTTGTTAAAGATAATCAGAATTCAGAAGGGTGTACTGGAGCGTAAGGCTGAGGTCAGTACGTAGGTCGGTGTGCTCTAGACCTCCTGCTGTTTTATGGGAAATCTCCCAGCTGCTCACAAATCCATCCATCAGTTCGTGGTTAGAGGTCGTGCTGAATGTCATTTGTCTCCTTCAGGGACAAAAACTTATTAAATCTAACATATTAAAGCCTTTGTTTATGTACTGTTAAAACATTTTAAAAGGTGCACTATGTGACCAAAAGTATGTGGACACTTGATAATGAGCTTGTTTGACATCCGATTCCAAAACTTTGGGCAGTAATTTGCACTTGGTCCCCATATAGACTGTAACAGTGTGTGGACATTTGTGTCTATTCAGTGAAAAGAGCTTTGGTAAGTCCAGGCAATGAGGATGAGCAAGAAGGCCTGGCTTGCAATCAACATTCCAATTCATCCCAAAGGTGTTTAATGTTGATTTAACACAATAGCCAGTGTAAGAGTTCTGAGTACAGGTTGATACCGTGCTATTACTGACGTCCTCACAGTAACCATGTTGACTTTCTGGATGATTCTGTTTAGGAAAGTCACCTAGGTGATTGTGTCAGTTTGTATGATGAAATGAGTCTCTTGTTCGTCTGCAAGATCAGTTTACATTACACACAGTCATGCAAAAATACAGCAGGAGCACAGACTTGAAGTCTAAACTGGAAAATGTGTCTAATTTTATGTGATACGTAGCCAGCATTAAGGCTAGTGTCAGTCTCGGATCAGTGTATTACTATCTTTTTAGATTTTTTAGGACTGGAAACAAATCACACTATATGGACAAAAGTATTGGGACACCCCTTCTAATCAGTGAATGCATGTGTTTCAGCCAGAGCATTTGTTAACAGCTTCAATAAATTAATTATATAAAGTTAATGATGTGCTTTTAACTTTGTGGCAGCAGTTTAGGGGAGGCTCTTTTTCCTTTTCAGCATGACTGTGCATGTGCACAAAGCAAGGTCTATTAAGACATTTAGAAAAGCTTGGATTTAGGAAACTCCAGTGGCCTGCACAGAACCCTGAGCTTTGGAATGAACTCGCATATAAGTGAGACTTCCTTGACCATCAGTGCACAGCTATACAAATGTTCATTTGACTGAACAAGCACAAATTCCCATAGACAAATTCTTGTGAGAGTAGATGTTATAGCAGAAAAGATCACATGAGGTCACTTTATTTTAATACTATTTGTTTTTGAAATAGGATGTCCAACAAGCTCATGGTCAGGTGTCCAAATAGTTTTGACCATATAGTGCATATAAAGCTGCTTTTAATAATAAATATAGTTTAAAACATAGAAAAAAGAGGCATCATAAGGATGCAGCTGGTAAAATGTCTGCTGTACATTGGGTTTCAGCTTTGCCTTTGTATCTACAGTATATGGGGTTCCTCTTGATACTACGGTTTCCACTTACCTCCCTAGAACATACACCTAGATATGAGTAAGAAAATGTGTGATTCTGTTTTCCTGTGATGAAATGTCGTCCTTGTCCAGGATTTATTCCTGCCCTGTGTTTCAATGAATTGTTAGTAGTTTTGGGATTAGATCAGAGCTGTTTATAACTACATAATGACTATGTATAGTGTATGTTTTTTTCTGTATGAATTTAGTTTCAGTGTATTACAAAAAAAACATCCAAATGACTTTATTTTAAATTTTCAAAGCTGTTTCTTAGCAAGTGCACTGAAATCTTTTGAAAATTTCAAGGTAATGTGATTCACTAGGTGATTCTAATGAATTGTACTTGAAGTGATGATTACCAGTTGCTCACTACTAAATGTGATTTCATTATGGTGTGGGGCTTACATGCATTTGCTACAAGTATTTTAAATTGTCTATCTATCTTTAATGTCATTGCATTGTCTAGAATCTCAAACGAATAATTTTGGCTTCCCTGAGGCCCATATAAATCATTAAAAACAGTAAAACGGGTAAGTATTTTTTCTTTCCTAGTACTTTACTTAGTACCTTTCTTTACACTGGTGACAGAAAGAAGTCATAGAGTCATATTGTTTACATATTTTTGTCAGAGGTGTAGATTGAACAATTACTGTATGTCTTTTTCAGGTCAATATGTTGATGATAAGAGAAAATGCCAACCATGTGACATTACATGCCACACATGCCATGGACCACATAGTGATGACTGCCTGAGCTGTTTGCTTACTAGGTAAGTCAATGACAAAAATGCTCTCTTGATGAGCTCTACATATAACTGGGGCCCAGGTGGACTGCCCTGTAGTATGTCATGGTTAAGAAGAATCGGTTTTACAGATGCCAGAACACTACTTGCTCAAATGCACACAGATAACTATGCGAAATTCTAATGCTACAACTTACAGTGGCTTTAATGAGAATTTTGTGCTTTTGTGTACACAGTATAGGAAATTCTAATCCAAAAATAAATGGACCTTAGCACTGGAAAGCCAGCTGAGTCAGGTCATATGGGTCAACACTAGAGCTTGGCCACCCTTAATGCACTCGTTACTGAAAGAAAAAAGGGAAGCCTAGAATATATATGCGTAAAGCCAACATGGGTACTTGGTGGGCTTGATCAATATACAGATATTGTGCTGGCAAAATTGCTTTTGTCATATTTCCCTACTCCACCTTATCTGTTTGCTTACATTGACCCTACACCCACAGCTGTGTGACTGGACGATTGTTGAAGATGTAAACTCTGTGACACTAAATGTGATCTTTTTTAAACAGGTTTTATGATCATGGCAGCTGTGTACTTAAGTGCGGCTCTGGGAAGTATGAAAGGGACAGGCAGTGTCATAATTGCCACCATACATGCCAAGAGTGTAATGACCAGGGTCCTGATAAATGCACCAGCTGCAGCAAAGGTAGCTTCATAAAACATCTAGGGTCACAGAAATCACAGAAACAGCTAAAACTCCTGAAACATTGTAAGGTGTACAGGCTACGGATTAGGGCTGACAACATACACCTCAGTTCCTATTTAACATGACCTCCTTTATGTATATTTTATATACATCAAATAAATATTACATCACAGTGTAGAAGCTAATAGAAAATGTCTGAAACTGATAAAGAAAAATATAATTTATAAAAGTTGCATTAAACACAGATGAAATAGTAGCTAAGCTAGTTAGAAATGTGTCACCAGTCAACTTAGCACAGAAGCAAAGTTACAATAAGCTAGCTGTGCTAATTAGCTTTGCTCCAGTCAACCAAGATCAAAAAAGGAAAAGTTAATGTATTACTCTGATATATGTTTACAGTGAACCAGATTTGTATAAAACATGCTAAAAATACTACAACAAAGCAGCCAAATTAATGAATAAAGTAACTGTACAGAAATATTGTATGTTAATTGTACTTAGCAAAGGACCTACAAATCTGTTAGCACTATGAGCTGGAGAGAATGCAGAGTGAATGCAGCTAAATGCTAGGCTAGTATAGCTAGCATCAATATTCTTCTAGGGGAAATAACATATGGATAACTAGTCACATCACAACACAGAAGCTAATACAGAAAAAAATTTCTAAAACTAATAAAAAATATATATATAATATATAAAAGGTGCATTAAACACGTATAAAACAGTAGCTAAGCTAGGTAGTGTTAGAAAAATAAAAATTGGACACCCCATCAATTAGCAATGTGTAGGTTATAGCATAATAAAACTGAGTTACGATTGTGTTGGTGCGAGGTCGAGGTGAGTAGCTACAGGAAGGGAGTGAACAGATAATTGGTAGCACACAGCTCCATAGAAGAACTCCCTAAATACCTTATACCGATAAGGCCGGTCCGGTGCCTCGGACAAGGTCAATGGCGCTGAGAAAGTAACATCTGAAAGAATTAATTAGGACTGGTTTGAACAGACCATGAGAACAAAGAACTCAGAAGGTGTGGGCAAAATTATAAAAGCACGTTGAACCCTGCGCACGGGGTCTGTGTCTCTCTGACTTGCATTGATTGATCTCTGAAAGCAGAAGTACAGATACCAGCTGGTGAGGCCTGAGGAGAACCAAACCTTTTCTAAATAAACTTTGTTAGACTTGAGGACTTGGCTATTGATCATTTGTCACCCAAAACTCGATTTATCGATTAGTAGGAATGTGTCACCAGTCAGTTTAGCACAGAAGCAAAGTTACAATAAGCTAAAAAAGGCAAAGATATTTGAATGTATTATTCTGATATGGGCTTGTTTACAATGAACCAGATTTGTATAAAACATGCTAATTGTGCTAAAATACTACAACAAATTAACAAATTAAGTAACTGTACAGAAATACTGTATGCTAATTGTATTTAGCAAAAACCTTACAAATCTGTTAGAGAATGCAGCTAAATGCTAGTATAGCTAGCCAAATTTCTTCTACTCAGAAGTCACTTCCTGTAAATATACTAAGTAAAGAAACATAAGATAATTGATATATTAACAAACCAAAAGTGAGTGTTTTTTTGTGCAGACAGGTTTGGACTGGAGCACTACTTGTTTAACGGCGAGTGCTTAGACAGCTGCCCAGCATCACACTATCATTCAGCAAAAAGTACCTGTGAACCCTGCGCTCCAAACTGCATCACGTGTACCAGCGAGAACCACTGCATCCACTGTGCCTCCAACTTCTACTCTAAGAATGGAATCTGTACTAAACTGGAATGTGGAGAGGGTCAGTTTACTGTTTTACTTCTGCTAATTTTCCTTTTTTCCATCATTGTATATATTTAACACAGGCAGTAATTTTTTTCGTGTTTTAAGGAACAATATGGGAAAGATTATGTAGAAAACATAATTTTATACACAGATTCCTGAATTTTCTGATTTGCTTTGGGAGGTGGATCAGGCAAATGACACAAATCGATGGTAGCAATACTATAGACAGATCAGTATTGCACTTTCTGGAAGTGTTTTTTTTTTTTTTTTTTAATGCATTTCCGCTGCTGGGAATTCCGATCACGTCCGAGGAGGGTATATTCGCCCGCCCCACACCCCCTCCGATGCATGCGCAGTCCCTTGACCCCTTTTTATTCACCCATACTTTGGTGGATTTGCACATTAGACCAGATATTGCGCTTAGAGAGCCACGCACCGATCTCCATGACCTCCACTTCTGTATAGGTGTCAGGGTCCTTGCACAGCATTTGAAGACCCCATCCACTTATTTATCCAGTCTTTTCCACCCAGCAGACTGGCACTGCCAATTGTGCCCGCTAGAGGGCTCCCACCCGACCGGTAGCAGAGCTAAGATTCGAACCAGGAGAGTTCAGAATCCCAGCGCTGGTGTGCTAGTGGAATATCCGTTTTCCAGAACTGTTTAATATTTGTAGCTTATGTATTTATTTATATAACTGCAGAATATATAACAGAAGCTAATTAGAAAATCAGGGAGTCAAAGGGCCCGAATAGAGTCATAGGAACACTTTTTAAAGTGTTTCTCCTAGGTGTAGCAAATAACATGTGATATGGCACACATGCTTTGAAGTGTAGTTCAGTATTTGGACACCTGGCCATGAGCTTGGTGAACATTCCACTGATGTCAAGTTGGAAATTTAGTTGATTTTATACACCTGTTAGCAATGGCTCTGTTTGAGACACCTAAACTTAAGAATTAGAATTATTGGCCATATGATGTACCTTGCATATTTCTGTTCAAAGAACACTGGAACTACCAGGCAAGGCCGGTTTTGATTTGAGGTTGTGTGTAAATATTTCTTAGTCTCCACTACAATTGCTTTTATTTAATTTGCATTATGAGTGTGTTTCAATTTAACCTTCTTTTCTTTTCTCATCAGATACGCGTACTGAAAATAATTTGATCTGTATTGCATTTTCTGTATTTATCTGTATCTACAGATGTGTTGATGCTATATAGGATTAAACAAATACGAAACATGTACACACAGAAGTACACAAGGTTCCAATTCTATTTCAGACCCTTCTTTTTTACTGCATCTGCGAGTACAGTTTGTAACACCATCTGACATCATGCAGTGCAGATGATCTAATATCATCTGTTTACTACATATAAAATAAGCAAAACTACGACAGAGCTGAAGTACTCAAATTCTTATCATTATTGGCAGACGTGTATAAACAGATCCTCTGCCATGTCCCACGGGCTTTACACGTCACTGCACACATTCTTACATACATACAGTTACATTCCCGTTCTCATTCTTTACCACACACACAATTCTCCAATACAAACTCACATGTTTGTACTTACAATATAACACCATATAGCCTATTCCTATATCCTATTTCAAAACTGTGTCCATTAACATGTAGTTGCCCGTCTCTGCATGTACAACAGCCTACACTCTTTCAGGAAGGCTTTCCACAAGATTTTGGAGTGTATATGTGGAAAGTTTGTTGCTATTTAGTCAAATGATCATTTAGAACTTTAGGCAGTAATGACAATGGAGAAGACCTGGTCTTCAATTAAATTGACGTTCCGTTCCTTTCCATGGATGGATGGATGGATGGATGGATGGATGGATGGATGGATGGATGGATGGATGGATGGATGGATGGATGGATGGATGGATGGATGGATGGATGGATGGATGGATGGATGGATGGATGGATGGATGGATGGATGGATGGATGGATGGATGGATGGATGGATGGATGGATGGATGGATGGATATACGAGTTTCCGCACTTTTATATTTTAGTTGGAAACGGTGAGGGTGAGAGGAGTAGTAATCTGCCGTGTCTAAGAGAGTTTATAGTCTGGATTTAGCGCCATCTGATTTCCACCTTTTTGGACATTTTCATGTAATGATGATGTGACTTCACCAGTTTAACTAACTATAGTTTATCATCTGTACAGGTGAGGCTACTGACACAGATCATGAGGACTGTGTTCCTTGTGAAGAAGGCTGTCAGAAGTGTCTCAGTGGTAGGTGATAATTCCAAGTGATAGGATGATATGATACTGGTATTGCAAATAATTGACATTACATGACATTATGATACACATTCTGATAATTATGCAGGTATTGTCAGCAGGGTACTGCTGTACATCAGGCTAACATTGTATTTAAGTCTCAGAATTTATCAGACTGTATGTTATATTGACATAACAGCTATTGGGTTTTTTTTTCTTGATGACTATATGCACAAATGAGGTTTACTGCAACTTTTCTTCTAATTGCTTAGTAGTTGTTATGATTGACTATAGCTGTTGATTTTTTCCTCTCTGTATTAATAGGGCTAGTTTGACTGAAGTATGTAGAATTGTGATTTTTTTTGCCAGTGTTAAAACAAACCCAAAAACTCTCTTATGCAGAAAGAAAATGAAATGGGTCTATAATTAAAAAAAAAATAGGTCCGCCTTGAATTAAAACCTGCTGGAACATGGGTGGCAAGTGAGCTTTACATAGCTATGGGCTTGGAGGCTATCACTAAAAAAGAAGCCCCTGTTTCAAATGTAGTTCTTAAAAAGGAACAGTTCAAATCTTATTAAAATCCTGGAACTGCTATAACTCCGGAACTTCCAGTTAAGATCTAAACCAAGATGTTCAAGGTGCCTTAAATGCTGCTCTAACAGTCTCCAATCCTCTGGGAAGAAGGGCAATCACAGTGCATAGCATTGTTAATTTCAAATCTTTGATACTGGCTGATATGAGGGTTTTACCATCATAAACCTTCTTACTTAACTCACACAGTCTGTTATCATACTGAAAGAAGCAAGCTACACTGTGCCCCTGTGTGAGTGTTCCGGGATTGAAAGATAATAGCCATAGCTTGCTGTTTTTCTCACAAGTTCTATTTATCTGTTTGAATTATGGAGCTGGAAAGATGATAAAGATGAAACTAAGTGACTCCATATCATGTGTGGATCATCAAAGTCCTAGACGCCCGCCAGTGCTGTTGGGATAAGTGCGTAACCAAACACAGGACAACTGGATCAGATTAAACATGAGGGAGATGCAGGCTGATGGAGCGCTCCTCAAGTTTCATCATTTCTCTTTTTGGTCTGTGGGGAAATGAACGTTTGAGCTTTTCAAGACTGATCTTGTATGAAAACCCTCTTTGGAGCCACATGGAGGGTTTTCATCCAAAATTTTCTGTCGAGTTTTATCAGATGGCATTGTGAAAACCCAAACCTTAGGCAAGTATGTAAATCCTGAAAAGTCGGGTAAACAAGTTAAGATGTTTTTTAACAAAATAATGACAACATGTCTAGCAATCAACAAAAATCACAGATGTGGCAGATGGCTGAAATCAGGCTTACCGGCAGGTCTGTTTAAATATGCGTTTGCTCATAGGAACCTTTGTACAACTTCATCGCTTCCTACCGCCTCTCTAAGTGATTACCATTGACAATAGCTTCAACATGTTTGCCTGTACTAGTAAAAAGAACAGAAAACCACTTGCAATGGAAGTCTATGAGCATTTTTGATACACTGTGTGATCACATGAATTGGAGCATAATCCCAGCAACACTGCTGCACCTGATACACTCACACCAGTACAACACACACTACCATGTTATTACCATGTAAGTATCATTGCAGTCCTGAGAATGGTCCTCCACCCAAAGACTTGTTCAGTGGAGGTCCCTTCAATTGATAAATTGGGTACAGGAAGGTAAAAAAGTAGACAGAGCAACAGATGGGCTATAGTCAGTAATTATATACCCACAATGTTAATTCAGGATAAGGTTTTAACATGACAACCAGGATAAAGTAGTTAATGACATTCTTACAGCCAATATCCAAACAGTGTTTGCAGTGTTCAGTGTTAACACTGATGCCCTGTGCTGGTAGGTAACTAGTTTATATTTTACTGAACACAATAGTAAGTGCAACCAGTGCAATGACCAATGCTACAATTTTAGTCAGGAGTTCATCTATAATATTTGGATATAATATGTTGTTTTATTAAACCAGGATTTTATTTAAACTTAGTACTAATGAATACAATTGGTGCTTGATATAATCTCCAAACTAATACTACTACTGCTAATACTTCTACTACTACTATTAATAATAATAATAATAATAACCGTACTCTTTTTATTTTCAGTTAATCCTGAGCATTGCATGTCCTGTCTGAGTGGCTATTACAAGTAAGTCTTGTGTAATGTAGGATTATTTCTGCATGATTGCTGCATGAACAGTTATAACAATACATTATGTAACCTGACTTTGCTTTGTGTAGCTAAAGCTAGGAGCAATTTTATACTCAAATGCAAGCCATTAAAACACAATATGTGTTGTATATGCCATTACAAATGCTTAACCTTAGAGTGAGATATTGGTAGCTTGTCCTTGAATTTTTCTATTCAGAATCTATTATACTATAAGGGCAAAAATATGTGGACACCTGACCTTGAGCGTATTAGACTTCCTATTTGAAATAGTGGTCAGTAATATAGAGTTGGTCTCCAAAAGACTTAGAAAGACTTTTCTCAAGGTTTTGGATTGTGTCTGTATCTAGTGTACGTTTCAATTCATCCGAAAGATGTTCAATAGGGTTAAGGTCAGGGCTCCAGGCCAATGGAGTTTCTCCTCAGTGGGTAGCTTTGTGTATGGAGACACATAATTTATTTTATACACAGGCTGAAACATCTAAACTCTGTAATTAGGAGAGGTGTCTATTTTATCTATTTAAGGCTTAAAGCATTAAGCATGTAACTAAAATTACATCTGAGCAATTATACAGGTTATTATCAAACAGTATAGGTATTGTGTGTGCTTTATGACATGGTTTAATATATGTTTTACTGTATTTTTTTCTGTACCAATAATTTTTATTATAATTGTAATAATTTTGGTTTGATTTTTTCAGATTTTGGACCAGTTGCCACAGGATTTGTCCAGAAAAGGCATTTGAAAATACCAATACAATGACATGCACTGAATGTGAAGATAACTGCATCAACTGTGATGAGTCTCAGTGTTACCTCTGTGAAGAGAACTACTATCTCTCAGGTGACAGGATGCATATGCATACATTCCACTTGTAAAAATCTGAGTGTCTGATGGCTGAATGCAAGTGAATGCATTTTTGTCTGTGTGTGTGTGGTATCCTAGGGGCAAAAAATAGAGATTTTATATGATTGGCAGGTGAGGTTGGATAGACATGCTCATACCAGCCCATAACAACCTCTTACCCCAATAACAGCCGAGAGGAGAAATAGCTATGTTGAAACTGTCTGAATACTGTCTGTCTTAGACTGGAATTTGGAATACTGTATTTCATTATGTTGTGCTCTTGTAACATTTTTGCCTTCTTCATCATGTGGTCGGCCGGTGTAGATTATTAAATGTGTTTCTACGTACAAGGTCATCTGAAAAGTGCAAGTACAGGCTTAGACACACTGATAATCTGATAATAAAAGACTTCTGCATCAGTCAGTCAATAGTCAGGTCTACTTATTAAGAATAATCAATTGGATCTGTACAAGTAATAAAGCTAAAGTAGTAATGAAAAACAATAATAAACTTCCATTAAAACATTGATTTTCGCCGTTCAGGTGGTGCAGCGGTAAAACATGCTAGCACACCAGAGCTGACATTTTGAACTTGTCGGTTTGAAACTCAGCTTTGCCATCCGGCTGGGCTAGGCGGCTACGTGAACAACGATTGGCTTGTTGTTCATACAGGGTTGGAAGCCGCATAGGGACCTCATAACTGATACAATTACGACCCCTGCTGGCTGGTTGATGGCGCCTGCACAGGGTCGAGGGATAATGCATTATTCAGGGTGTGGCTCTCCGTACACAAAGCTGATCCGCATATGAACTCGCCTCGCTTAGGTGAAAAGATGCAGTTGGCTACTGCACACGTGTCGGAGGGGGGCGTGTGTCAGTCTCGCTCTCCTCAATCAGAAGTGAAGATCAGTATCAGTAGAGAGGAAGCGTAATGCAATTGGGTAATTGGATGCAACTAGATTGGGAGGAAAATTGTGGAAAAAAAAAATATATATATATAAATATAAGTGGTTGAACACTTGTTTCCTTTACTGTAGCTAAGCAGTAGTTTGTGAGGCTGGCACAGACTCTTCTAGGGCTGAAACAGTTTAACGACTAAGGCTACATGCGCTAATGACCAGTTAGCCTATCTGGCTAAAATCCAGATGTCTAAGTTATTGGATTTCGCTTCTCTGATGACTTGAATAATTAGAATTAGATTATTATTGTGCATCTAAAACAGTTAGTGGTGCAATAATACACCAAATTTATCTGCCTATGTATCTTGTTTACATTTAGATGGCACATGTGTATCACAGTGTGAAGAAGGTTTTTATGCAAATGCCAGAAACGAGTGTGAGCCTTGTCACCCTGAGTGTCGCTCATGTGGTGGCCCGTTCTATGATGATTGCGACTCCTGTGAAGACAACATGCACTTAGTAGAAGGGAAGTGTGTGAGCACTGACATGACTTTGAATTGTGGGCCAATCCACTTTCCCAACAGTAAGTCAATTCTTTCTTTGCTTTAATCCAGGATAGCTGAAAGGCTTGAGGGAACAATTCAATGGTTTAACTTAATCTCCATGTACCTTCTTTTAATCTTTTAACCCTAACAAGTAAAAATAAACTGTGTTAAGGATTAAAGAATGAATTAAATTTTTTTTTCCCCCACTGGCATTTTCCCCAAACGCTGTTGAGACAACATTGGTGCAGCCAAAAACAATCAAAACATGGATCTGACTGTTTTTTAATTATTTATTTTAAAAAACTTTAGTCAGATGCTTGTACCAACTATAGTACCCAGACAGCACTTGTGTGTGTTATGAATGACTCGAGGTTGGTGCAGAGCTGCTCTTACTCCACCTTAGTTCTACATCTGACACAATTCACCACAAAATCCTAATCCTTAGACATAGGAACAGAGCACTTTGGGTCTCTGAGATAGTTTTATAGTGGTCATTTTAATATACAGTTAATTGATACAAAAGTATTCAGACCCCTTGACTTTTCTGCCATGGAAAATGGGATAAACTGCACAAATCGATGCGTGTTAAGCTTGTAAAGATGCATCCCAAAAAACTGCAGGTAAAACTGCAGCCAAAGAAACTACTACAAATTATTGGCTAAATAATTTCAGTACTTTTGTGAGGACTGTGGACAGTGGTAGCCTAGTGGGAGGAGCTTTGGGCTATCAATTAAAAGGTTGAGAGTTCAAATCCCAGCTCTGCCATTCTGCCACTGTTGGGCCCTTGAGCAAGGCCCTTAACCCTCTCTGCTCCATGGGCGCTGTTCGATGGCTGACCCTATGTTCTGACTCCAGCTTCCAAAACAAGCTGGGATATGCGGAAAAAAGAATTTAATTGTACTGTACATGTGTATATGTATATATGACAAATAAAGGCATTCTATCTATTCTATTCTAAATACATACATAATCAAACCTATTACTCAACGCCTACAGTTGCAATCAGAAATACTCAACCCCCTAAAGACAATAACCAATGATGATATTATAATGGTGGGATTTAAAGAAAGCAGTTGCAGCACAAACATCATCAAACCTCAATAAGCTGAGAGCTTTTGCAGAACTAGATGTTCAAAATGATGTTGAACTATGTTATCAGAATTGCTCATATGTATCAATAAATACTCTTTCCTTGATTAGAGACTTCATGAATATTTAATTATGTAAACAGTTAATTGTACTATTACTTAATAATACTCGTACCACTGCAAATAATGCTTTACATCTACCATTTAACAGTAGGCATTGTCCAACTTGGTGCTTTGTTTAATTGTACTATTACTTAATAATACTCGTACCACTGCAAATAATGCTTTACATCTACCATTTAACAGTAGGCATTGTCCAACTTGGTGCTTTGTTTACCTCGTTATGTGTGATGTATAGGTAAAGGGGAATGTGAGCGATGTCATTCTTCCTGTATGCTATGCTGGGGACCTGGTGCTGACAATTGTAATATCTGTGCTGATGGTAAGTGTGCTGAGTAAACAAATCTTTAATCCTGAGGCAGGCTTTAAGACCTGTAGTGGAAAGGTTAGATTTGATGCTTAGTCTAATCTGAATACAGAGATTAGCAACATGTCTGTCATTAAGCCATTGCAAGATGTTGTATGCAAATAAGCAACAGTTACCACAGAATTAAGTGCTAAAACAGTAATGTGACTATGTGACTATGTGACTAGAGCAGTATAAATGGAGGCCCACAGTTCTGTTCTTTACTCTTCAGCTAATACACTGCTGTAAGAACCCACGATCTCCCTTCCAGTCAACTGTAATCTTCGTTTTCTTTGATCGTCTGACCTTATTTTGCCACGACAGACCAAAAGTATGTGCAAACCTGATCATGACCTTGTTGATAGCCCATTTTAATCCACGGCATTAATATGGAGTTGGCTGTCTATGTGTGTCTAACTGTCAAAACTCTAAAAAGCATTTGTGAGTTAGGGCACTCATGTTGATCAAGAGGGCTTGACCTAAAAAAGTTCATCTGAAGATGTTTAATCTTTGTCCAGGCCACTGAAGTTCCTTAACACCAAACCTGTCAAACCACGTCCTTATGAACATCACCTTATACACAGGGGCACACTCATGCTGAAAAAGGGACAGACCTTTCCCAAAAGCATATGTACGGTTTACATTAATGATTTTATACATCTGTTAGCAATGAGTGTGACTGAAACACCGGAACTTTATAAGACTTTATAGAATTATAAATACTATTATAATATATTTGGTCAAATAGTGTATTTCCATTATTTCTAGAATATTTCCAGGGTCTAAAGTGTGAATGTGTCTGTCTCTGTGTGCACAGGTTTATTTCTACTTCCAGACAGCCATTCGTGTGTATCGTCCTGCTCTGCAGGTTTGTTTGGAAACAAGACAAGTGGGCACTGTGAGGAATGCTTGCCAGGATGTATTGTGTGCCAGGAAGCCCAACAGTGCCTTAAATGTAGAGACCACCTCTACCTACAGAACGGTTTATGTGTCACCCAGTGCCAAAGGTGTGTCCACATGCAGTCAATTTCTCATGGACCTGTCTGTCCGTCTGTATTAATTCTATTGTAATTTTTATTATAATTTTTCCTGCATTTTGAGTAAAATACAGTTAGATTTTTACATTCATATACACATATATAAATGTAATACTGGCACAAGTCTAAATCAGACATACCTTGTTGTCCTCTCTACAGGGGTTACCCTGAAGAGGGTAAGTGCCGTAGCTGTGGTGAACAGTGTGCGTCGTGTGAAAATGATCCAAGTCATTGTTTGAGCTGTGAGAAGCAGTACTTGCTCTACAAAAATACCTGTGTGGGGCACTGCCCTCAGGGCTTCTACGTTAAAGAAGAAAGGTGTGAACGCTGCCCACATAGCTGCACCCAATGTGATGAAGCAGGCCGGTGTAGTGGTAAGGACTATGAATCTGTTGCATTTTGGGTGTTAAAAAACTAGAAAATTCTCAAATCACAGCTGTGCTACCGGTCGGATGGGCGCCACCTAGCAGGCCTGCATCAGAAAAAAAAATTGGCCACCAGTCTGCTGAGTGGGAAAGACCGGACTAATAAGTGGGTGGGGTCTTCAACGCTGTGTACAGTCCCTAGCAGCCCGAGGTGCCAGAACAGAAGTGAAGGAGCATGGAGATCGGTGCACAATATCCGGCCTCCTGTGCATACCCAAAGTATGGGCAAATAAGAAGGGATTGAAGGACTGCACACACATCAAAGGGGGCGTGAGGCAGGTAAATATACCCTCCTTGGATGTGATTGGGACCCCCAGCAGCAGAAGACTAATTGGCTACACTAAAATTGGGGAAAAATGGAGAAAAATGAATAAATAAATAAAAATAAATGAAAAAATTACCAGAAATGGGGCATGTAATACTCTAGAGGTGCAATATTGAAAACATTCACTGGTACTGTAGACACTTGACATCTGATATCTAAAACTCTATGAATAAACATTAAGGTTTTCTATTCAGACAAAGTATAATCAATGTGCTTAGCGTGTATTATCAAGAATAAAAAATACAGATTAGACAGTTTAGAAATCGATGTCAATTCAGACACTAGAACCTAGTGCACAAATTCTAACAGTTTAATCACTGCCCTTTTTTCAGAATGTGAGCAGTACAGTTTCCTGCATGAAGGCAGATGTTTGGAAGACTGTCCTAAACACTACTTTACAAACAAGCATGAAAAGAAGTGTGAAAGCTGTCATGATGATTGTGCAACCTGTGATGGACCTGATGCAGACGACTGCATATCATGTCGATCTTCCTCAGCTGTACGTTACAACGGACAATGTCGTTTCACCTGCCCCTGGAACACCTACCGGGAAAAGACTGAATGCAGGGGTAATGTTTAATTATTTATTAGAAATTTAACATGGTTTTTTACACACTTTGGTTACATTCATGACAGAAATGGTAGTTACTTGTTACACAAGATTCATCAGTTCATGTCTTTAATGTCAGACACAGTCATGGACAATTTTGTATCTCCAGTTCACCTCACTTGCACGTCTTTGGACTGTGGGAGGAAACCGGAGCTACCGGAGGAAACCCACGCAGACACGGGGAGGACATACAAACTCCACACAGAAAAGACCCGGACCGCTCCACCCTGAAATCAAACCCAGGAGCTTCTTGCTTTGAGGCGACGAAGATACCCACCAGCAGGGGTATTGCAATCTCAAACATAATCCTGTGTAATCTGGAGAATCTGGAGTGTCCCAAGAAAATTCCTAATAATTATCATTAACTAATGATATGAAGCTGGCTTGACTGGGAATGTGAGTGAATGTGTGAGTGAATGAGTATGTGAAAGTATGTGGTACACAATAATGAATCAGGGTGCATTACTGCAGTGATCCCAGTGGATTCAGGTGGAACAGGACTGACCATGTCCCTGATCAGAATGACTATGGTAGTAAAGACAGCAACAGCATAATATTTTTACACCCCTTTAAATTTGGATGTGAAATTAAATGAGTTAAAAATTTAAGTGTTTTAACATCGATAAACAAACCCTCGGTGGTTAAGAGGGAGTTATTCTTGTGTACATTCTAAGGCTGAAATATTTTAACATCCAGTCTGGAATTTAAAGATCAGTTTTCTGAAATAAAACCTTTTTTTTATCTCCTAATTTGTCATAATTAAATGAATCATATCGGAATATGGAAACCAAACCACACAAACCACACAAGCCAAGGCTGCCACTGTACAAACAAAAAGTTAGACATTGCACAACCAGATGCTGCACAGATGTTGGACAGCTTTCTGTTACAGTCTCTGGCTGTTCATATGGCTTTCAGTGCAATAAATTTTTCCTAGTTTCTCCAAGTACTTGGGTCAGTGTAAAACTGTAAATCATTCCAATGTTTTGTCTCTTCTGATGTTTGTCTTGGTTGACTCATGACTCTGATTGGTTAATTCACTTTGGATGGATTTGTATTTTGACTAAATGCTGCAGTAGAGAATTGTTTAATCAAAACATTTCTCACACTTTTTGATGTGTAGCTGTTGACTCTCCTCACAGAGCAAAACTTCATAACAAACATCTGCATAGTTTTTTCTCTACTGGTTACACAAATACTGAATCTGAAAGGCTGGCTTCAGAAAGCTAGACACGTAGTAAAATAAATAGTGTGCCGCAGTCAAAATAAATCTACAACCTAACACATAAACAGATGAACTAAACATTAGGTACCCTACTTACGTTCAAAATAGTAATCCTGGTCACAAAAGTCAGGGCCTGATTTCATTCTGCACAGGTCAGTGTTGCATGTAATTCTGTACATTAGGATAATTTCTCCTTAAAATAGAATTACATTAAAATAAATGGCTAATACTAACTGTGTCTCTCTCTTGCAGACTGTCATGAGTCCTGCCAGACTTGCTCTGATCCCCATCCCTCCTCGTGCCTCACCTGCCAGCCCGGCATGAGAAAAGATGTTAATGGGCACTGTGAGTTTTATAGCAAATGCTCTTTAAGCATGTTCATGGATGAAGATGAAAAGTGCAAACCATGCCATGTCAACTGCCTCGGCTGTTCAGGTCCAAATGAACATCAGTGTATTAGCTGCCACCCTGACAATTATCTTCACAGTGAGTCCTCCTTTACCTTGGAACACTTTTTACCATTTCAGCTATACTCTATATTAGTATTTTTAGCAATCTCATGGTTATACATCTCATGTCCATATACTTTTGACCATGTAGTGTCGGTCCACTTTGTAGGTAAACAATTAGTGAAATGATTTTCATTTGTATATAGACTGAAAGTGTTCTGGTTTAGTATAATGTATGCACCTTTTATTACTGCCATAGTACCTCATTATATTCCCAATATTGTATTTTAAAAACTACTTGCCCCCTTGATTACTTAGTCAGCAGTTAATTAAATGTAATAGGTACTGAACTGCTTTCAGGTCAGGGTCATCAACTGCTTTGTTCAGGTCAGGGTCACAGTGGGTCCGGTTCCACTTGGAAACAGTAGGTGCAAGTGCAGGGCTCCAATCCATCTCAGGGCTTTAGCCAACCCCCTTTCAGACATAGCCAATCATGTAGTTGTTGGTGGTGACTGTTAATTTTTATTATTATTTTTGTTGTTGGTGGTGGTTGTGGCCATCTTTTTTTGTTGGTGGTGACTGTTCATCGTCATCATCATTATTATTATTTAATTGTTATTATTAATATTAATACTATTATTAATGTTGTCTGTGCAGATCACATGTGTGTTTCTAAATGCCCGGATGGTTATTACAGCGATATAAAAGAGGGTGCGTGTGTGAAGTGTCATGTGACCTGTGCAACATGCAGTGGACATCACAGTAATGAATGCTTTACTTGCAAAGAAGGACACTTCCGGTTAAGAAACACCTGTCTGGAGAGATGTCCTTCCAGGTATCTTTAAATGTCTGCCTTCAAACTGAAAGCATGTTTTCTAATTTCTAATTTGTTTACGTGGTTCATATTAACGAAATGTAGCAGAAAATAAAGTTCATCGGTGCAATTTCATGCTCACAGCAAGAAGGTCCTGGGTTCAATCCCCAGGATGGGCGGTCCGGATCCTTTCTGTGTGGAGTTTGCATGTTCTCCCCGTGTCCGCGTGGGTTTCCTCCGGGAGCGCCGGTTTCCTCCCACAGTCCAAAGACATGCAAGTGCGGTGAATTGGAGATACAAAATTGTCCATGACTGTGTTTGACATTAAACTTGTAAACTGATTAAACGAGTAACTACTGTTTCTGTCATGAATGTAACCAAAGTGTGTAAAACATGACGTTAAAATCCTAATAAATGAATAATATAATTATTCTGCTAGTCAGGATGACAAGCAATTGGCACGATAGCAACACTAGAGGGCGCCACACTCACAAACAACAAATGTGTGTAGCTCTCGTCTACATTACAGCATGACAGGTCTCATATAAAAACGGATTCAGTTAACAGTATATAACACACAGTACAATATAGCACAGTTTTAAGTACTTGATACAATAACGTGTTATTTTCTTCTAGAAATTGTGTTTATTCCTTCTAGAAATGCCACCACACAATTGTGTAAACATATAAATATAGGGAGAATTACTAACATCTGGTAAAGCTTAGTAATAGGGCTATAGGAAATGTATATTTTGGTAAATCAGCTTAATCTTGTTAAAACATAAAATACAGTTATTTTTTATTATTTTTTATTTGAATGTTTTTCAAAGATTAAACAAAACCTTACAGCTGCACTTGTTTAACGCATTGCTACTGATTTAGCCTTATTATTTATATAGGGAAAACAGTGGGTGCAGGACAGGAAAACATTAGACAGGGCGCCAATACATTGAAGGCTTCGGCCAAATGTCAAATATTTATCACAACCAGTTTTTTAGGAATAAAAAAGCTAAAGTCAAATACAATTCAGTGTAACACTGTGTACAGATACAGTGGTACCTTGAAACTCAACATCAATTAGTTCTGGGAGTGGTGTTTAAAAGACGTTGAGTTTCAAGGTTTTTTTCCCATAAGGATGTATGGGAAACCTATTAATTTGTTCCATGGACATATATTTTAGGCATAAGTAAAAAAATGGGGTTGTTTTTGACACCTATACACAAAAATAACACAAATATAATATAAAAAAAACCCCATTAAAATAAAAAGCTGATTCTTAGAATCCTCAGAACCATGAACTGTAACACAAGTTTAAAAGTGAAACGGGAGAAAAATCCTGCTAGACAAAGAGACACGTGGAGGCTTTCAGAGTTTTACCGCACCACTCAAGTTGAGCGCTGAAAAAAAAGGCTGTCCGTTGTTAATTGAAAATAATAATGGAAATTTTTTTTAAAACAAACTGAACACGCTGAGTTTAAGGGAAACGTTGAGTTTAAGGGTACACATTTTTCGATGAAGGGCGTTGAGTTTCAAAGATTTTGAGTTTAGGGGATGTTGAGTTACAAGGTACCACTGTAATTGATGAGGATAATTTGATAGGAACCTAAATGACCTGTGTTTCTTTCAGATTTACCAAGGCCAATATTACATTCTAACACATTTATTTCACCCTAAAAAGGCAATGTAAAAATAACATATTTATTTCGTTTAATATAAATATAATATGTATGTTTATGTAAGAGAAATTAAATAACTTCTCCCAAGCCCAGATAGAAATAGAAGGGTTGCATGAGGCAGGGCATCCGGCATAAAAACTGTGCCAGTCTGATATGTGGACCAGATCCACTTTGGTGACCCCAAAATATGGGGAAAAAAAAGTAGCCCACAGTGCCACCCGAGTGCCTATGAGTGTTGTAATTTATTTATAGGTAGTTATACAAAATGTTAATGATCTCTGCACTTTTTTAATGCAGATTCTTTGGTGACACAGTCAATAGGACATGTGAGCCTTGTGACCCGTCCTGTGAGGAGTGTTCAGGCAGAGGTGACACACATTGTCTGGGCTGTAGTCAGGGTTACTTCCTCTTAAAGCAGAAGGGTACATGTGTGCATGTGTGTCCATCAAACTACTTTGTGGACAAGTGGAAGAGAGTGTGTGAACTTTGTCACCCATCCTGCAAAACCTGTGAAAGTAAGTTACTTCTAAACACTGTTTGATTATCTTTTTAAGTATTCCAGTGAACAAATGAAAAAATAGAAATTTAGAAATTGTTTGTCTGAATAGTGTAATCAATGTGTTTGGATAATCATTTTGCATTGATTCTCTATTAAAACATTCATTTGAAGGTCAGTATTAATGGTAATATATTTGTTTACCCTATTTTGCAGAATCTGGGCCGCTTCACTGCTCATCATGCTACGAAGGCTTCAAACAAATTGGAGGAATTTGCTCGTCACTTTGTCTTGCTGGACAGTATGCTATCTCTGAGGTAATGCAGTCTGTACTTTACATTAAATTTACATGTGAAGTTTTTGAACATAGGTTTCTTCTAAGAATTTCTGTTTTGATTTGTTAATCATGTTGAACCTTTATTTAACTGACCAATGAACAGATTTCCAATGTTTTACTGAAAATATGATGCCTGTAACACACTCAAAAAGTTTTCTAATTAATTTCAGTTTTTAATCATTGGGAACTGAGGATACACAGCACACATTTCCACTGCCATTTGGTCAATCTGAGATGAGAACTCAGCTCAAAATTACTCAGCTCTGTTTGTTTCTTTGCGTAATAGAGTTTCCGGTTGCATTTCCTGATGCAGTGGTAGACTGTGTTAAGTGACAATGATTTTCTGAAGTACTCCAGAGCCCATGTGGCTCTATTTATTACAGCAGCATGATGGTTTTTCATGCAGTGCTGTCTGAGGGCTTAAAAGTCGCACACATTCAACACATTCAGCACATTTCCCTACACTTACTTAGATTTCTCAGGATTCCCTGAATCTTTTGACAATATTATGTACAGTTGACGGTAAAAGGTCTAAATGATTTATAAATCTTGCATTAAAAATGTTCTTTCTGTCTGTTTGTTTGGCTCAAATTAATGAGCCACAACCCATCTTTGCTTGCAGAGACTGAGCCATTGGTAGATTCTCCTTTTACACCTAACTTGAAAATGAACTTGAATATTGTATAACTTTTATAACTCTAGCTCTATAGTTTGAGTGTGTTGCTGGCAATCATTAAAAGTAATTTTATCGATTAAATAAACATTCAAATGAATAAACAAATGACAGATTCTTGTTTTTATTGCATTTTACAAAACTTTTCTGGAAATTAAGTGTTTGATTCAGCTTGACTTGCTTTTAATTTGATTCAATTAAAAAGTTGCTTGTAAGCTGGAATTATGGCTCCATGTCATGCAATTACATAGTAATTCAGATCCATTAGCTTTGTTATACCAAAGACCAAACTTGCTGTCTTCTTGTCATGCACAGAATCCAGAGGTTGAATGTGTAGAATGTGACTCATCATGTACAGAGTGTAAAGGCCCGGGACCCTACAACTGCACTGATTGCCACGCTCTAGAGCGCCGCTCAGAGGATGGGAGGTGTTTAACATGCTGCGGAGAGGACAAACATATGGACTCGACCCCACTTCCCTGGGAATGCTGTCAGTGCCGAGATGGTAAAGTATTGTAATTCATGCTTAATACATTTTGAGTAGGTGTCAAACTCAAAACCATCGGGTGCAAACTTAAAGGGTGGAAGTATGATTTTATGGATTAGTATTAGGTTACATTTATATTCTGAGCAATAAGAATAATGTAGAATATTTAATGAGAGCTCTCCATAATACACAATTTTACAAAATACAAATCTCAGACTTGACTAAGAAACAGGATTTTGCTTTTTTTCTGTCTTAGCATGTTCTGGCCCTCTGATTTTGTTCAAATGTTCTTACTTACAGCTCCTCCAGATGAATGCATACTTGGAGTCAACTTCAACTTTCACAGCAGAGAGGATGTTCCTGCAGGCAACCCTGGCCTTGTCACACTCATCGCTATATTCCTATTAATAGGCTTAGGGCTGCTGGTTTTCCTCTTTATGCATTTACACCTAAAGCTAAAACTGCCCTCCTTCTCCTCTTTCAAATCAAAAGGCTACACAAAACTGGAAAAAGAACCCGCTTTTACCACGGCCACGCTTCGAGACAGAATTCAGGCTGAGTACTGTGACAAGGATGAAGATGATGAAGAAGAGGATGAGGACGACAATGAGGATGAGATTGTGTACATGGGGCAGGATGGGGTGGTGTATCATAAATTTAAGTACGGCCTTGTAGATCAAGAGGAAGAAGATTTGGAGTATGATGATGTAGAACTATTTAACTATGATTTAAGAAGTGCTTAGGACTTATTATTGCAGTTTATATACCTGTTTACCTTTTTAATACCTTGTTGTTGTAACACTTAATGACCTTACTGGATGCACTCAGATTCAATGTCAAACTGAAAAAGTTTTGTGACTAGAACATTTTTACTTTATTATTTAAGCTAAACAATAACATGATGGTGCCCCTGAGCATAAAACAAATCCATAAAGTCACAGTTCTGTGTAAAAAAGTGCCCAGGGTTTTAGAATGGGGTGTTTACAAGCTCATGGTCATGTGTCCACATACTTTTGGCCATATAAGTTATATTAGTTAGATAGATAGTTCAGAAGAGTTTTGGGTTTTGAATGCATAATGTTAAATATACAAATATATAGTGTTTGCCTGCTTGTTAGCTAGCTGGCTAGTCTGTCTGAGGTAACATTAGCTTTAGCTAAAAAGTAACCAAGGTTGTTTGCTAACATGCTCAATTCGTTGAAAGTTTAGCTTTATATGTTTTTTATAAAGTTTTACATATTTCATTTTACTATTACTAATATTATTTATTTAATTATTAAATATTTACTTCACCAAAGAGAACAGAAATGACAGAAAAGCACTCACCAAAACTTGTGAAGAAGCAGAAAGAGAGAGCAGAGTTCACTAACAAACAAAGTGCTCATTTAGTTTAAATGTACAGAATGTTCATGTATGAATTCAAGCTTTTTATCTGTGCTGTTAAAATACAACTTTATTGTAATACATTATTGTACTAAATTAAAAGTTAATAGTTTGATAATTATAAATTTTTAAAACTGATTAATATATATTCAAATGTTATTTCTCATTTTAATCAATCTATTTAAACAATGAGGTTTACAGTGTTCTGGAACATTCTTCTCCTTCAACATCTAACTGGTTATTTGGTCTCAATTCTGTGATGAATAATCTTGTACTGTACTGTTTTAATAAAAGTACAAAAATTAATAAAATAACTTTATTGACTTTATTACCAAAAAGAGCCAAACAAAGTGTTTTACTGTAAAAACTTGACTATAAAGTAAACTTTTAAGTGAAGGGCAAAGCAAAAGGCGAAGCATATTGCCCTTAGCAGGAGTTATTCATTCGACATCTGTCAGCAGAACAAGTTTGATAATAGCTATTAACATTACTGATGATGGTAAAACATGATCACCCAGAACTGCTTCACCAAAGATTTTTGGTAACATTTTCCAAAATAAGATCTAACATGATTTATTACAGATGACTGCATTACATCCAAATCTGTCATAGTCAGTACTAGTGCTTGTAGTTTAGACACCTTTGGTAAAATATTGTTTAGTCTTTAGGTTTAAAAAGGTTCAATATATTCTTTGTATGTACAAAAATACTTTTACAATTACTATGTTTAAAAATGTAGTGCACAATAACAAAAAATGTGTGTTACCTAAAATTTAATTTAAAACACAGGTAACACTGTCTTTTTTCTTGTGATAATTAACAAGCATTGTTCAAGCTTAAAAGAACCACAACCAAACCGGTTTGACTATTGAGTCTTATTAAACCTGGTTTCTCTGGAAAACTGCATGGATACACACTGTATAACATCATTTGAATATGTAAAACATGTTTAGGCCATTCAAAACATATAGTTGTGACATGTCACAACTCAAATTTAATTTCTATGAGTGAATCTGCTTTTGCTTATAAATGCTACTGCTGCTCGAGGACTAATCAGATTATTGTGATGAAGTGAATTGACGTGGAAAGATAATGAGGGGAAACTGTAAGTGCACTGACTTCATTAGCTCATTAGCTTACACAGAATAATCACTTACAGTGATGTCCAGCGTCAGTTATGAGAACTTATCTACAATATCCATTAAATAACTGGTAAGAAACTGTATTACTATAAATATTTGAACTGAATACGGGTCAAGAGACAGAAGTAGAGTAAGTACCATGTGTTAATAGGGTTTAAAATGGGTTTAAAATATGACTTCCAGATTTTTAATTATTTTTTTAAACACAATATGTGATTATTGCAGGTGTTTCTGACTGGAACTTTTAGTTAAGTGTTTTAAATGCAGAATAATGTTATATTCTGGTCACTGGTGTTGAAGGAACACATACCTATTTGTGCAAAAATGTTTTATAGTACTTTTTATGCAGGCGGCACAGTGCCTCAGTGGGTAGCACTGTCCTCGGTTCCATCCCCAGGCGGTGCGGTCCGGGTCCTTTCTGTGTGGAGTTTGCATGTTCTCCCCGTGTCTGCGTGGGTTTCCTCCGGGAGCTCCGGTTTCCTCCGACAGTCCAAAGACGTGCAAGTGAGGTGAATTGGAAATACAAAATTGTCCATGACTGTGTTTGACATTAAACATGAACTGATGAATCTTGTGTAATGAGTAACTACCGTTTCTGTCATGAATGTAACCAAAGTGTGTAAAACATGACATTAAAATCTTAATAAATAAATAACTTTTATATGCTTAGTAATGTTTTTAATGGAATAAATGTATATATTTCCCTCATTTTTCAATTCATTTATATTTTTTTTTACATTTCAGCTTGCAGCAGCTTTTGTCTGTTGGTGCCATTACACTTTTTTAGTAGTGAGTATATTTTACTCAACAACAACAAAAAATAATAATACATTTTAATAGTTTTATTTAATTATCTTTATTTTATTTAATGAGAAATGTGTGGAACTGTGTGTACAAAAAACTGTACTAAAGATATCAATGTTGTGTCTTTAGAACACTATCATATCACACTATCATTCATTTAATAAGGTCAAGATTATTGAGCTCATTGAAGCACAAAACTCACAGTTAAATACAGTCCATGTTATTTTTACATCACATTAACTCATGTTACGAGTGATTAACAGGAGTAAAACACTGTTGCCAATTTATAAGGTTTACACTATATGGTCAAAAGTATGTGGACAGGTGTAAACAATCAATTATACTTACTCACTCACTTTCTTAACCGCTTATCCAATCAGGGTTGCGAGCCTATCCCAGTTTTTTTTTAATAGACGCAAGGCACACAGTAACTCCCTGGACAGGGCACCAGTCCATCATCTTATACACACACCCATTCACCTGTTGGGCAATTCAGTGTCTCCAATTAACCTGACTGCATGTTTTTGGACTGTGGGAGGAAACCGGAGCTCCCAGGGGAATCTCACGCAGCCTTGCTGTGAGGCTACCCACTGAGCCACTGTGCCGCCCTCAATTGTACTTGATGCTTCAAATCTTGTGCCAACAATTTGGAAATGCTAATAAAGACATGGTTTCATGAGTTTGGTGTGGAACTCCTGTACCATCACACCACCCTGACCCCAACCACATGAAGGACTTTTGGGATAAACTGAAACACAAATTCCTTCCATATCAAGCACCATATCCTGCTTATCATTTTGAAGTGTGGTCTCCAAAAGCCCACTGCCTGATGTTCACATACATTTGGCTGTACAATGTAACATATTTCACTGGTTAGTTTGCAGGTCTATGCCATATCAATGCACTGTGTTGGTATTCAGTTAGTTTAACCCCTCTAAATCGATCCTTAATAAAAAGGGACCAAAACAGGACCACTGACTAGATTTTTAGATTGTGTGGTATGTTTTTATTCATTTACTTATTTGCTTTATCAAATAAGAATAAACAGACTCTTGTCAATATTAGCCCCAAGCACCGAGAAGCCAATCCATTCTCCTATTGGCATTTTAATTGTAGATGAGGGAAGATCAATATTATCTAAAGAAAACCAACACAGGTGTTGTGATAACAAGCCAAACTCTACCCAGACGGTAACCAAAGAAAATGATCAAAGAATCAAACCAATAAGCCTAGAGCTGTGCAACATCAGCACACTCTGAATTTTTAAAACATTATTTAAGCTGCTTGGTTGTGAATAGCCAAAATATATTTTTATTTATTTATTTAGATTTTAACATCATGTTTTACACACTTTGGTCACACCCATGACTGAACAGGTAGTTATTCGTTCAAATATTTAATGTCAAACACAGTTATGGACAATTTAGTGTCTCCAATTCACCAGACTAACATGTCTTTGGACTGTGTGAGCAAACCAGAACTCCCGGAGGAAACCCTCACAAACACAGGGAGAACATAAGAACTCCACACAAAAAGGACCCGGACCGCTCCGCCTGGGAATCGAATCCAGGACCTTCTTGCTGTGAGCCACCGTGCCAACCCAAATTGTAAATAGCCATAATAAAATTCATTATCCAGGACAAAGACGTTTAGTTGCTCACTGTACCTCTAAGGTTGGTATAGTGGTGCTAATTAATCACAAATAGTTCACAATGAATGGCAGAAAGCAAACTGTAATACACTCCTGACACTGATTTTGATTTTGTTGTACAGCTTTAAAAATATAATAATAATCGTAGTGTAGTGTGCACTAGACTCAAATATACATTTTTGACTTTTGGTACTTTGATACTTGACTAGTATGGCAACACTTTACCCATGAAATCCCCTCATTAATGATTAAGTGATTAGTGGAGAAGCATGGCTTTCTGTCTGTGCTGTCCACTTCTCATCAAACCCCTAAATATTAAATTGTTTTTTTTTATTTGTAATGTGAGATTTCCGGTTTGAGAGAACGCAGTGCGTGTTGTGGCTGCAGCTTCTCTCTGGATTTTTGGTTTTCCTTCAGCCATTCTTCCTCTTTTCCGTTTTTTTTTTAGCATAACTGTTTCTCTGGTGCTCCTGTTCTTTTCTTACAACTTTACTGTTTACATTCACTGGTTCCGATGGACATTGTTGACCAACTTGGACACTTCAGCAACACCAGAGTCCCACCCGAGCCCTCTAACACCCATCCCGCATTTTATTTTTTACTTTAGCCACGGTGAGTTCCGCTAAGTTTCTCACTAAGTTGTTTGTTGACACTGTTGCTGTGCTGGGGAGTTTATTCACTTCTCTAACTCGGTGTGTTTGGACTTTGGTGTTTCTCTATACCAGCGTTTCTCAAAGTGTGGCCCGGGGGGTTTTTCAAACAGCTCAGCGTGACTGACATGAACTGTGGCCACTGTTTGTTTCATTTGCGGTTTGTTACCATGACTACGCCTCAGCCCGCCCTGCTGAATATCAAAATAGGAACTGAAGTGCATTTAAAAAAGCTTCAAAGCTTTTTTTGAAAAATGATGAGGCCAACTGAAACAGTAGATCTCAAGCCACGAAAGTATGGGCACCCCTGGTCTAGATATACAAAATGGAGAGGTAATGAAGAAAAACAGATACTAATACAGTGGTAAGACTTGAACTCTCACAAATTACTTTTTTTTTGGTACAGATTTAACTTTGTTATCTTTTTTGTAGTGTTTGCAAATGTTATTTCATATTTAATTTTTGAAATAGCAGACTGATTGAAGGAGCAGTTCAGTGATATGTCAAAAAGTGGTTTGATAAAGTCAAGTACAACAGAAATTACTGAAATATAGGTGAAAGGAACATTCATGATCTTTGAAGTTTTTTTAACAAAGTTAAACAAGGGGGGGGCATGAAAATTTTTCATCTTTCAGATACAAACAGGCCGGGTAGAGAAGAGCTGACAAAATGTCTATAAAAAAGTCAGTAACTACACTACTACTACAACTACAATGTGCACCTATAAAAGAAGTAGAAAAGAAGTAAAAAAAAATAGTTACAAAGTATGTGTAAACAAACTATCAACCAAGTTCTTATATAAAATCTTATGTTTAATAACTCTATAATCAAGATATACAGCTCAACATATTCATTTGAACATATGCAACACAATCACTTTAAGATAAAACATAGTCTTCATTTAAAAATTACAATCAGCAGAATCAGTCAAATTGACATACTTAGTTTTAACAAGGTTTTACTTCATCCAGTTACTTCATTTCTCTCAGGCACCCTGGCTATTTTACTCTCATTTGTCCTCAATAACTACTTTATTCTGTCAGGGTCAGACAAGGCAGCAGAGCATCACAAACGTACCCATTTACTCTCTTCCTCATATCAATTTCTCATGAATGTGGGAGGAAATCCCAACATCTGCTGAGCCACTGTGCCCAATCAGTCAGATCAGCAGACTTTCATGCTCAGACTATAAATTCACACAGATAAATACATTTGAAAATGCAGAGTTCGTATCAGAATGTTTTCTGTCCACACAAATGCACACGAGCATAAACATAAACTCAACCAGACTGGGATAAAGCCAGAGGATGAGGTATAACTCTAGATTTTAAATTCTAACTTTACTATGATTGATCTAACTTTAAAGAATCCAAAAAAGAAAAAAAAAAACAGGAGTCTTGGTAATATAAATACAGACATAAGAAGTAAGATGTAATGACCCTTACTTACCTAAACTAACTATTTAAAAAGTTTTACATAGTCAGAAATGGTATTTTTATTTGGATTTCAAACCGAAATAGAGAAAAAACATACACTGTCAAATATACTCGTAGTTTGGATACTAACATTCACATCTACGGACAATTTTATCCAGAATGACTTACAGTTATGATCAAATGCCATGCACACAATTGAGGGTTAAAAGTCTTGCTAAGAGGCCCAATGGTGGCAACTGAATAATAGTAAGAATTGAACCAGTAAGTTTCTGATCACTAGTCCAGTACCTCAGGGTTTCTAGACCCAGCCATAACTCTCAAAAAGTTTCAGTTTTGGTAGGATTTACTCCCTACTAGAAAAATCCCATCCCTTGCATTAGTAGAATGTTTGACATCCCTCGCTGTGGAAACAATTATTCAATTTAGTGTTGTAAAATGGCAGAGGAAACATCACTGCTGTCTTTGACGAAAAAAACAAAACAAAAAAAAACTGTGAAATCCAGCTTCTTCAGGAAGTAACCTTGGAAAAGTACAGGGAGAACCAGAGACAGTCAGTGCCTGCACCAGTCAGAGGCACCAAACTCAAACATAAACAGTAAACCTTGCAAAAAATGCCCTGTGTACAAAAATAACATTTTAATGCGTAGATGCCACAGTGGCTTTACCCTAAATCAACCGATAAAGTGATGGGTTCTCTCTGTTCAGTGACCATTTAAGATCTGATTGCTTGTTTTGGATATAGACACTGTGAAGAAGTTGTCCTCTTTAAGTTTTATATGCTCAGGCAGGTCCAGCTTCCTCTTCGCCTCTTCAATGTCACTGTGAATCGCTGCTTTCAGCTCATCTGGAGAGTTATAAAACAAACATGAGTTTTTTTTGGCTGTTAGTCAGTGCATCAGTACCAACCACCCGTGCCCTCTAACACCCATCCTGCATTTTTCGACTTTAGCCACAATGAGTTCCGCTATGTTTCTCACTAAGTTGTTTGTTGACACTGTTGCTGTGCTGGGGAGTTTATTCACTTCTCTACACTTGCCTAACGTGGTGTGTTTGGACTAAGGCTTTATAACTATAAAAATAGTCCTAAGTCAGTAACTACCCTTCTACAATGTGCACCTATAAAAGAAGAAATAAAATAGAAAAACTTAGCTACAAGGTAGGTGTAAACAAACTATCAACTAAGTGCTTATATAAAATCTTATATTTAACAACTCTGTCATCAACATGGTAAGCTGAACATATTTATCTGAACATATGCAACATATTAATTAACATATCAGTTAACATATCAATTAACATATTAAATGTAATTTCCAGGCAAATGCCATATTTTTGTTTTCTTGTTGCAAGAAAAGGCTATTTTGGAGTTTAAAAATCAAACAAACAACATTAGTGAATGTGAGTGAATTCTACCGAGTGAGTTGAATCCTCTTTCCGGACGAATGTAGCCAACCATAACCACACTCAACATCTGGCCATAGAAATCATCTTTAAACGTGTGGATTAAATGTGTTTCCTGTCAGAAAAATGAGCCATACAAATACCAGCATATGTTAGTGAAACATATAGATGTATGTTAAAAAATAATTTATGTCAATTAAAAAAATGTCTATGTTCACTATTATTATATCACATTTTTTTGCCTTTATAAACTGTAATATGATCTAATAATTTTGGTGAGTGCCAACAAGTTTCTGACACATCTCTCATGTGGTATCGTCAACAATTCTTCTAGTGTCAAAGCTTCCAGCTTTTGACGTTTAATGGCTTTCATGTTGGAACTGCTTTATTTAAACACCACCAAAGATTAGCTTTGGTTAATTTAGAAGTGTGCTTGGGATCATTGTCTTGTTGGAAAGTCCAAATATCAACAAGGTCCAATTTCACCCCAGAAGGCCTAAAATTGCTCCTTAATATGCTTTAGTAGGGTCAAGAATGCCAGTTCCTGCAGCAGAATAAATGTGGAGTCTGGTCAAGAAGGCTTAGTTGTTAAATGATCTTATGGTAGCCCCTGATACATTTATCCCAGCCTTCATCGGGACGTCCTGTAAACTTTTTGCAGTGACACAGGGGTTTTTCTTTGTTGTCCTCATGAGATTGCTAAGCAGCCAAGCAGGTTTGCTGCTGCACTACAAGTTTGGACAGTCCAGACAGTATTCCATGGTATCACTAGGAATGTTCAAGATCCTGTTAGTCCTTTTATACCCATTGCCTTTTTGATGCTACAGTAGCTCGTCTGTTGGATCGGACCACACGGGCCAGCCTTCGCTCCACATGTGCATCAATGAGCCTTGGCCGCCCATGAAGCTGTCACCGGTTTACCACTGTTCCTTTCTTGGACCACTTTTGATAGATACTGACCACTGCAGACCGGGAACACCCCACAAGAGCTGTAGTTTTGGAGATGCTCTGACAAATTTCAAAATCTTGTACAAATCCTTCCCAGAGATAAAAGAGTGGAAGTGCAAATTCATAATAATGCAAGTATTTGGATTTTAAATTGAAATCATACACTCACCATAGATTTCTTCGTGTTTTTGTAGTATGGGTTCCAGCCTATGCTCATCACCATCTTATGGATGTCCCCGCTGTCTACCCGTGCCCAGCCGTAATAGATGCCAGTGATGATATCAGCAGGCAGACTGTCCACCACTGACTCTGGAAAGTTTGCTGTGGTATGTATAAAATAGATATTTAATTATTCACCTGCAGTTTCTCTATAGACTCTTAGACAAAACCTTTAATTAGTGTTTACAATAAGTTATGGCCTGCTTGAAGCTACTCCAGTATCTGTCCAAATATCTGTGGACTAATAACAAACATTTAGGCTGCTTTATGCTAGCGTTTGCACATGCATTCGTCTGTAAGTCTGTAAACATAAACTTTTCATTTAAATAAAAACTGAATGTACTATTAAAACCATCTACAGTTTAACTTAGTGTTTACAAATTAAAAACACAATTACAGTTTAACTTAGTAGGTTTCTCTTCTTATATATATATATATATACAGTGGGGGAAATAAGTAATTGATCCCCTGCTGATTTTGTAAGTTTACCCCCTTACAAAGACTTGAACAGTCTATAATTTTTATGGAAGGTTTATTTTAACAGAGAGAGACAGAATATCAACAAAAAATGCAGAAAAAAAACATTAAATAAAACTTATAAATTAATTTGTATTTAATTAAGGGAAATAAGTATTTGATCCCCTACCAACCAGCAAGAATTCTGACCCCCACAGACCGGTTATGTGCACAAAAGGCACACAAATTAGTCCTGTCCCTGTATAAAAGACTCCTGTTTCTTCCGTTCAAATCTCTCGACCACCATGGGCAAGACCAAAGAGCTATCAAAGGACGTCAGGGACAAGATTGTAGACCTGCACACGGCTGGAATGGGCTACAAGACCATCAGCAAGAAGCTTGGTGAGAAAGAGACCACTGTTGGTGTGATAATTCGAAAATGAAAGAAATACAAGATCACAGTCAATCACCCTCGCTCTGGAGCTCCATGCAAGATCTCACCTGGTGGGGTAAGAATGATTCTGAGAAAGGTGAGGTCAGTCCAGAATTACACGGGAGGAGCTTGTCAATGATCTTAAGGGAGCTGGGAGCACAGTCACCAAGAAAACCATTAGTAACACACTTCGCCGTAATGGATTGAGATCCTGCAGTGCCCGCAAAGTCCCTCTGCTCAAGAAGGCTCATGTACAGGCCCGTCTGAAGTTTGCCAATGAACACCTGAATGATTCAGAGAAAGCTTGGGAGAATGTGATATGGTCAGATGAGACCAAAATTTAGCTCTTTGGCATCAACTCCACTTGCTGTGTTTGGAGGCAGAGAAATGCCCAGTGGGGATGGTGTTCTTGCTCCCAGCTCCCTTGAGATCATTGACAAGCTCCTCCCGTGTAATTCTGGACTGACCTCACCTTTCTCAGAATCATTCTTACCCCACCAGGTGAGATCCTGCATGGAGCTCCAGAGCGAGGGCGATTGACTGTGATCTTGTATTTCTTCCATTTTCGAATTATCGCACCAACAGTGGTCTCTTTCTCACCAAGCTTCTTGCTGATGGTCTTGTAGCCCATTCCAGCCGTGTGCAGGTCTACAATCTTGTCCCTGACGTCCTTTGATAGCTCTTTGGTCTTGCCCATGGTGGTCGAGAGATTTGAACGGAAGAAACTGATTCTGTGACAGGAGTCTTTTATACAGGGACAGGACTAATTTGTGTGCCTCATGGGCACATAACCGGTCTGTGGGGGTCAGAATTCTTGCTGGTTGGTAGGGGATCAAATACTTATTTCCCTTAATTAAATACAAATTAATTTATAACTTTTATTTAATGGTTTTTTTTCTGGATTTTTGGTTGATATTCTGTCTCTCTCTGTTAAAATAAACCTTCCATATAAATTATAGACTGTTCAAGTCTTTGTAAGGGGGTAAACTTACAAAATCAGCAGGGGATCAAATACTTATTTCCCCCCACTGTATATAAACAAGCTAGTTTTGCTTGGTTACCTGACTGGTAATTAATTTACTCGCTAGTATGTGTGGACGAATACTAAATGACACACTGTAGTGCACTACGTACGGCACATAAACTATTAGTTCATACACTACGTAGTGCTCATACACAGTGAACACCAATATATTTAAAACACAGCCCAGAAATTTTCACCGACTTCGACATTAGTCGCACACATCTGCTGAATGACCTGGCTGAATACTAAATGACAAGCCAAGGGAAGATATAGTACACTAAGTAGGGTGAAATGACCGTTAGTTCATGCCCTACGTAGTGTGCGTATGAGAAGAACACGTAGCTATTTAAGATACAGATCAGATAATTATGCTAGCTGTAGTCTTGCCGGTAGTCACTTGTGGTTGATGATTCTGAGAAAGGTGAGGTCAGTCCAGAATTACACGGGAGGAGCTTGTCAATGATCTTAAGGGAGCTGGGAGCACAGTCACCAAGAAAACCATTAGTAACACACTTCGCCGTAATGGATTGAGATCCTGCAGTGCCCGCAAAGTCCCTCTGCTCAAGAAGGCTCATGTACAGGCCCGTCTGAAGTTTGCCAATGAACACCTGAATGATTCAGAGAAAGCTTGGGAGAATGTGATATGGTCAGATGAGACCAAAATTTAGCTCTTTGGCATCAACTCCACTTGCTGTGTTTGGAGGCAGAGAAATGCCCAGTGGGGATGGTGTTCTTGCTCCCAGCTCCCTTGAGATCATTGACAAGCTCCTCCCGTGTAATTCTGGACTGACCTCACCTTTCTCAGAATCATTCTTACCCCACCAGGTGAGATCCTGCATGGAGCTCCAGAGCGAGGGCGATTGACTGTGATCTTGTATTTCTTCCATTTTCGAATTATCGCACCAACAGTGGTCTCTTTCTCACCAAGCTTCTTGCTGATGGTCTTGTAGCCCATTCCAGCCGTGTGCAGGTCTACAATCTTGTCCCTGACGTCCTTTGATAGCTCTTTGGTCTTGCCCATGGTGGTCGAGAGATTTGAACGGAAGAAACTGATTCTGTGACAGGAGTCTTTTATACAGGGACAGGACTAATTTGTGTGCCTCATGGGCACATAACCGGTCTGTGGGGGTCAGAATTCTTGCTGGTTGGTAGGGGATCAAATACTTATTTCCCTTAATTAAATACAAATTAATTTATAACTTTTATTTAATGGTTTTTTTTCTGGATTTTTGGTTGATATTCTGTCTCTCTCTGTTAAAATAAACCTTCCATATAAATTATAGACTGTTCAAGTCTTTGTAAGGGGGTAAACTTACAAAATCAGCAGGGGATCAAATACTTATTTCCCCCCACTGTATATAAACAAGCTAGTTTTGCTTGGTTACCTGACTGGTAATTAATTTACTCGCTAGTATGTGTGGACGAATACTAAATGACACACTGTAGTGCACTACGTACGGCACATAAACTATTAGTTCATACACTACGTAGTGCTCATACACAGTGAACACCAATATATTTAAAACAGCCCAGAAATTTTCACCGACTTCGACATTAGTCGCACACATCTGCTGAATGACCTGGCTGAATACTAAATGACAAGCCAAGGGAAGATATAGTACACTAAGTAGGGTGAAATGACCGTTAGTTCATGCCCTACGTAGTGTGCGTATGAGAAGAACACGTAGCTATTTAAGATACAGATCAGATAATTATGCTAGCTGTAGTCTTGCCGGTAGTCACTTGTGGTGTTTCTGACTGAATACCAAATGATACATTGCTGGAAGATATAATTCACTAAGTAGAGTGAAGTGCCCATTAATTAATTTTTACACTATGTAATGAGAATATATAATAAATAAGAAGCTATTTGAGGTACAGCTTGGATAGCTGTAACCTCGCCGGTAGTCACATGCATTGTGGTGTTTATGGTTAAATACCCAATAACATATTGTTGACAGATTTAGTACACTGAGTAGTACACTTTTTCCTCTACATGGGAAAAATGCCTAGTAGTTCTTACTCTGGGTAGTGTTCATGTATAAAGAATACAAAGCTATTTCAAATACAGCTCAGATGGTTATGCTGACTGTACCCTTGCCTGAGGTCGCTAGTATGTATGCTAAATCCCAAACGACATTCCTTCAGAACATTAAGTGGACTATTTTGGGTGAAGTGTCCGTTTGTTTCCACCTTACTTAGATCACCTTTATAGGCTGCATACAACCATTTGATATACAGCCAACAGTAACCGCTTTGACCACTGTATGATTTACCTGTTGGGATCCCAAGCTCTTTGCTTCCTCTCCCAAATCCACGTATCACTTCTCCGCGGCAAAAATACGGCAGGTACCTCATGTCCGCGTCCAAATAATGAACACTTACTGTAGTAAAAAGTCTTTATAGCCTAGCTTCTGTGTGAGAAGAGAAAAAAACCTTACGCAGCTACTGATGACCCTCTCGATCCTTCTAGAGCTCACCGGTCAATATACTGTCGCAATGAACTACAACTGAAGACGACAATATTAGATAAAACAAATACATCGGCCGACACGGTTATAAGCTCTGAAAAATATCCCACAGCCGTATAGAAACCTTAATGTTTGTATAATAAAGTGGAACTACGGATCTGTAAAATGAACAGACGAGAACTGACAGTACAAAGTTTTCTCCCCGCCCATATTCCGACAGATCCGCCTCATGCGGTAGAGTTTGGCGAAAAATGGGTGGTAAACATAAAGCAGGACATGACGAGCTCCATGTGTCTTTCCCTTCAGTATAAAAGTCCCTAGCCTCTAGTTAGGAGTGTATATACAGTATATATACACACACCGATCAGCCATAACATTAAAACCACCTTCCTAACTGACTGGTTTGCGGCTGTGCAGCCCCATACGCAACAAACTGTGATGCTCTGTGTATTCTGACACCTTTCTATCAGAACCAGCTTTAACTTCTTCAGCAATTTGAGCTACAGTAGCTCGTGTGTTGGATCGGACCACACGGGCCAGCCTTCGCTCCACACGTGCATCAATGAGTCTTGGTCGCCCATGAAGCTGTCACCGGTTTACCACTGTTCCTTCCTTGGACCACTTTTGATAGATACTGACCACTGCAGACCGGGAACACCCCACAAGAGCTGTAGTTTTGGAGATGCTCTGACCCAGTCGTCTAGCCATCACAATTTGGCCCTTGTCAAACTCGCTCAAATCCTTACGCTCGCCCATTTTTCCTGCTTCTAACACATCAACTTTAAAAATAAAATGTTCACTTGCTGCCTAACATATCCCACCCACTAACAGGTGCCGTGATGAAGAGTCAGTGTTCAGTGTTATTCACTTCACCTGTCAGTGGTCATAAAGTCTGATCGGTGTATGTATTTGTGTGTATATATATATATATATATATAAAATTGTTTTTTTTTCAACTAAAACATGCTTTTACATTGTGGTTGAATAAGTGTAGAGTTATGGGTTGTAATTTTGTCCATTCAAAATAAAATCTTAAAAGTGTTCTTACAATACGAGTATGTCCAGTCCTGACATATCACAATTTTACCACCCTAGGGATCCTGGGAGTTCTTCTATAAACATGCAATTAAGAAGAATCACATGGTGGCTGTTTACTGGAGGTCTGCTCTTCATGCTCATACTTTTCAGGGTTACCCATAAAAAAAAGAAGACAGCCCACCGCAGTTGGCTGGACTTCAGAGATAACGAAACTGCAGAAGATGTCTGTGACTGCGAGATGATTTTAAATGGAGACGCTGATGAAATTGAACTCAGCAAGATATTGACCATCACAAAAAGCTTTAAAAACCACACATACATACCTGATGCACAGTACATCGAGCTTACAAATAACTGCGAAAAGTACCGTAGGTCTCGTAAATACCTTTCAGTCCCACTGAGTACGGAGGAAAAAGCATTCTCAGTGGCGTATTCTATTGTAGTCCACCACAAAGTGCAGAATTTTGAGCGGCTTTTGAGGTCTATATACACTCCTCAGAACTTCTACTGTGTCCATGTGGATAAAAAAGCCCCCATGTCCGTTATGACAGGGATAAGTGGCATTGTTTCTTGCTTTGATAACGTTTTCTTGGTCAGTAGGCGTGAACGTGTTTACTATGCCAGCTGGAGTCGCGTGCAGGCCGACATCAACTGCATGAAGGATCTTTACCAGGTCAGCAACCACTGGAAGTACTTCATCAACTTGTGTGGGCAGGATTTCCCAATCAAAACCAACCTAGAAATAGTGCGTGCCCTTAAAGCACTGGCAGGTGCCAACAGTTTAGAGACTGAGACCATGCCCTCTAGTAAAAATCACAGATGGATGAAAAAGCACCGTTTGATAAATGGCATAATCAGGGCAACCAACCTTAACAAAGAGCCACCACCTTTTACCCTAAAAATATTTTCCGGTGGCGCTTATATTGTTGTGAGCCGGGAATTTGTACGGTTTGTGCTTGAAGACCCCAATGCTCAAATGCTAATGGAGTGGGCAAATGATACCTACAGCCCAGATGAGCTTCTGTGGGCCACACTCCAGCGCATACCTGGTGTTCCGGGTTTCCTGCGACCGCATTCAAAATATGACATCTCAGACATTCACAGCATCTCCCGGCTAGTCAAGTGGGGACCCCATGAGCTGGGATTCGATGCAGTTTACCCTCGTTGTCATGGCATTCATATCCGAAATATTTGTGTGTATGGGGCAGGGGATTTACAGTGGATTCTAGAGCAGCACCATTTATTTGCAAATAAGTTTGACACAGACGTCGACCCAATTGCCATCAGATGTTTAGAAAGGTATCTCCGACACAAGGCCCTGAAAATGCAACAATAAAATACAGACTTTGTCCTTATTTAGAATTAAGGTAGGTAAAATGAAAATTGAGAACAGTGCAAGGTCATAATCATAATATCCTCCAATACTCATATATGCTCAAAATGCCCCTCCAATATACTGACATAAAAATGGAGGAGGATTGCCGGGAACTGTACATCGGGGAAACTAAACAGCCACTGGCGAAATGGATGGCCCAACATAGAAGATCGACCTCTTCTGGCCAGGAACAAAATGTATCTCTACAACAAACTTGTGTCCAGATGAACTGATTCAACTTTGTGGATACATTCACAAGCTTTGCGTAATGTCAGGACCCGTCAGTGTTGATATGGCAGGAATGTTTTAGAATGGCAGGAAATGGTTAGATCATGAGTCCCATGAACAAAGCTGGTGATACCCAGTACCAGTACTTGGAGGTGCTACTCAGCAAACCAAATTAAAATGAAAAAAGTAGCCGATAATATGCGCTCTACAATTTTTGTTATATCTTAATATATCTAAAATAATTACATTATAAAATAATATAACAAAATATTAATCTCCAAAGAAAAACATTTTTCTGTAAATCGATCATTTGTAATTATGAAGTATCATATATGCAGTTCTATTATTATTTTTACAAATATGGAATTTATCATGTTTTACATAAAAAATAATAATTTGTGTTTATATATAATAAAACACTGAGCAAAAAACAAACAAGAATCCATCCCATTAAAGTTTGGTTACCCACCACCTGACCGGGTGCTCAACATACACAGTTGGGTGTGTTTGAGGAAGAGAAGGATCGAAGGAGAATTGCCATAGTATGAGCGGTGGATGAATATGGAGAGTGTATAGTGTGGTCCTCTGGACATGCTTTCTGTAAGAAGTCATATCAGCTGCTTTATATGTGTCAGTGAACACGTGTGTTGTTCCTGTCCAGCAAAAAAAAGAAACTTTGAGAGCTCCCCAACATAAAAAATAGAAAAAAGAAAGTAATATCCATAACTTGACTGGAAGTCTGTATAAAATAACTTAGTTAAGCCCATTGTCTGCCAAACAACCACATAGCAACAAAGCCATATGGCAAATATTAAAGTTTATAAGTAGCTAGTTAGCCAATTATAATTACAAAACAGGACATTTTTATTTATTAGGATTTTAACATCATGTTTTACTCACTTTGGTTACATTCATGACAGGACAGGTAGTTACTGGTTACACAAGATTCATTAGTTCAAGCTTGTAATTTTGTATCTCCAATTCACCACAATCGCATGTCAGACCGCTCCACCTGGGAAACAAACCCAAGATCTTCTTGCTGTGAGGAAACAGTGCTGCCCACCAAGCCAACGTTCTGCCCCATAAGGAATTACAAGGAATTTTTGCAACAACAAATGATCACGGTCGTGTTTATACCGTAGTTTGGTTTTCTTGGTCTGGACCAAACAAGAAAATGATACATTGTTACATTTTAGGTTTGCTTAGCAATCACACTCACAAATTTACAAGTGATGTATGACGCATGTATGTTGTATATTTCGCAAGCCATAACAGTTTCACAAGAATAAACCATGATTGGCTTAATGCACTTATTGAGGTTGTGTATACCTAGTGGTATTTTTACCAACTGGAAACACTCAAGATGTGGTAAAATGAATAAAGTCAAAACAGCACCAAATATTCCTTCTCTGCGCACACCAAAGAAGGTATGTTATTCACAGAATGTATCAGATCTATCTCTGAATGTCTTAGATAACTCACTGTATGTGGTTAAAACAGAGTTAAAATGAAGCAAGTAATGCATGGTTAATGAAGCATAAAAATATTCCATCTCTGCTGTAAAGGAAAAGTTATCCGGATCCAAACTGGGATGATAGTCTCTTACCATCTGTCTTGCTCTGATACTCCACAGCAAGTTCAATACAAAACAAAAGATTTCCATTTTTTCTCTGGCAGCATATAAGATGCATTTTCTTCTATGCTAACACTCGTATATTGTTGTCTGTCACTGTAATAAACAATCAGTTCAAGAATAATTGGCACCCTTGGTTGAAGATGGCTAAAAGGGTCACGAAAATGTTTGTATGGTTCAAGCTCAGTCTGAACATACGTGCATATATGTAACTAACGTGTCACACTTATTGGCATTACTACACAGGTTTTTATTTACATTTTACTGTTTTGACTTCAGCTGATTGTTTAGGAACCCTTAAGCAGTCACCATGACTTCTTGTTTCCATGCAGAATAAATATGTAAGACATATTAAATTCCCATTGTCATTTAACAGAAGCACAAAACATTTTATTTTTGCCCCCACATCAAATGAGAAGGAGGCTGAAGAGGCAAAATTTTCTCCAAGCATCTTAGGTTTAGGATTTTGGATTAGACACCACTTTTGTGCCAACATACAATTTGGGACTATCCAAAAGAAAAATATTTCTATTTAACCAACAATGTAAGCATCACAAGTTCACTACATGCTCAATGAACTTTGAAAGGAACCAATGTCATATGAGAAAAAAAACAGAGCTTTATGGCCACCAAGTTGAATTTATTTAGAATTGAATTTACTCCCTTTTTCCCTAAATTGTGCTAGCCCATTACTGCAGGGATCCAGGGTTCAAATCCTCAACTGGGATTTAGCCAATCGGTTGTCTACATATAGACTTGATTGGCTATGTTTGAGGGAAGGAGATGACGAGGTGCTGCAATGGATTGGTGTCCTGTCCAAGGTGTGTTAATGCATTGTGCCTGAAAAAGTTTCTACAGCGATTAATTTATGTTTGAAGGAGAATAGTACATGTACAAATGTTTGTTTGTTGGAAAAATGTGACTTTTATGAGTTTCTTTGTAGGAAACCACAAAAAAGAAATCAACTCCAGTATAATTGCTAATTTTGTTTGTGTATATAGCATAACTGTTAGGACTAAAAATGTTTTGAACCCAATCCCTTTTTCCCCTAAATTAGCTAGCCCACTTCTGCAGGGATCCAGGGTTCAAATCCCCAAATGGGATTCAGCCAATCGGGCGTCTACATATAGACATGATTGGCTATGTCTGAGGGAGGGAAATGGCCAAGGTGCTGCAATGGATTGGTGTCCTGTCCAAGGTGTGTTAATGCATTGTCCCTGGACCCACCACGACCCTGACAAGGGTAAAGCGGCTGTAAAACATTTGTATTCCTTTGTTCAAGACTTCAGAGACAGAATTACTTCCATATAGAGTTGGCCTTTAAAGTAAAAAATTGAAAAGTTGCCCCCATTTGGCGTCAAAAAGTGCAGTTAAATGAAGAAGTGCAAGTGTCAAATCACAGAGAGGGGTAGAGAGAGAGCCACTTTTTGATTAATGCTCCTTAAATTAACTGTTTACTCTGCAGACTCCCAACATTCTCAGATTATGATAATTTTGTGACAGGCAGCTAGATTGATGCTTGAGAGCTTGTTTTAATTAATGGTTTTGTTTGTCTCCGGAGAATGGCTTTCTCTTCCTTCGCCTTGTGTTTTTTTTTTCTTTAACACTTTGTCGTTTGAAGATTGACTGCTATGTAATGGGACCCCCGTGTGTGTTTAGAAAAGTCGAGAAAAAGTATCTACAGCGATTAATTTATGTTTGAAGGAGAATAGTACATGTAGAAATGTTTGTTTGTTGAAAAAATGTGACTTTTATGAGTTTCTTTGTAGAAAACCACAAAAAAAGAAATCAACTGCAGTATAATTGCTAATTTTGTTTGTGTATATAGCATAACTGTTAGAACTGAAAATGTTTTGGAGTTGTCTTAAATAATCCAGTTTTAAATAACTTTAAGGTAGTTTAATTACAAATGATGTTTGTGCAAAATGTATTATTTATGTTTATAACTTGAATATGAATGCTTATGTTTGTCATCCTGGCGCTCGGGTGTCGTAGCACCAAAGTATGCAAGCCCACTACCACTGAGATCCAAGGATTCTGGGTTCGAATCTCAGAAACGCAATCGACAGGGCGGGCGTCTGCACCAATGTCTGTAGGGAGGGTGGTGGCCGAAACAGCCTAGCCATTAAGAGGTACGCTTGTCAGTGCCAGTCCTAAGCCTGGATAAAAATATGGAGGAAGGACATCAGGAAGGACATCGGGGGTAAAAACTGTCTGGTATGTGGACCAGATCTGCTCTGGCGACCCGTGCAGCTAAAAGAAAAGATATGTTTGTCATCTTAACAGTTTCTGTTTTTGATTTAGCAATTTTAATGTAAACATAACTTAGAAATGATCATTTTTAGGGGGTTGATTTTTTGCCGCCATACTTGACGGTTTTACGGTTGTTAAAAGATTGAAATTACAATACAGAGTTTACAATGATACTATTTTGATTTACTCATTAAATAAGAAAGATAATCAAGTTTAAAGTTGGTGAATCACATTTAAAGTTTAAAGCACTGATGGGTTTTATCAGGTTGATTAGAATTACTGCTGTGTTTCAACCATAAAAGACCTTTTACAGTTAGCTCTTATATATGTATCATAAAATATGATTTGGCATTTATATGTATAATGGACTATGATGTGATTTTTGTATGTATAATGTAATATGATTTGATACACTGAATTTTATATAATAGAAAATGATTTAATGCTTAAAAGCTTACAGTCTCAAAATGCACAGAAGCCCAGGTGAGTTCTATACAGGTTATTAACATTAACATCATGTATCAACTGTAAATGAGCTCTATCAATCAGACTATCAGACATGAGGGAACTACACGAGTTCCAACGAGGCAAGTTAAAAGAGGAATGGTAAATTTCATTTACACGTTTGGCCACGACAATAACTTCGAAAGGCAGGGCCTTTAGTGACACCCACTGGCTGAATTCTTACACATTTGTTTTGGAAAAATGAAGCATAATTCATAACAGGTTTGCAACTTCATATGTCATTTGCAAATTGCAAATATTACTTGGAAATTTTATTATGATAAAGCCACTATGAAAACATGACCTAAAAGATTTCCAATGTTTCACTGACTGCCTTAATTGTATTTTGTATATTTAAACACATTTAAAATTTGATGCATGCAACACACTCCAAAAAACAGGTTTACCACTGTGTTACAATACCTGTTCTATTAATTACAGCTTTTAATATTTTAGGACACTAATTGTTGCAGTTTTGCAAGTAAAAGTTTTGCACATTCTTGATAAATACGAGTTCAGCATCTTCAAAATTTTTGGTCAATGTTGTCTGTTTCTCCTCTTCATGATGTGCAATACACTTATAATAGGAGACAGATCTGGGCTACAGGCAGGTCAGTTAAGCACACACTTTCTGTGTTTACAAAGCCACACTGTTGTAGAGCATGCCAAAGAAGGCCTGACATTGTTTTGCTAAAATAGCCCGCAAATAGGCAGCAAAAGTCTCTCTAAAAACCCCAATATATATAATATATAATATAATATATATATAGATTTTGGTTTTCACAACCTTTCACTGATAACAGTCTGGATGGTCCTTTTATTCTTTAGCATTAGCTTTTGGTGTATTCTTCTTTCATTTCCAATTATGTTGCCCTCACCTTTTTGCTGTGATAGCAGAAACCCTGGTGTAACCTCTTACCCACAGATACAGCCATTTGTGTCTGTTGGATGCCAGGTCGGTGACACAGCTGAGATTTAAACTCGGACTTCAGTGGTAGTGTCCTAGCACATTAGATTGATTGTTGGTTCCAGTCCTTGACCAGCCTGTGAGAGTTTTGCCTACAACATTATTTGTCAATAATTCTACAAATTGCAATTATTATCTGGGATTTAATTATAATAAAACCACTATAAAATAATACACATATTTAAAATGATGGGATAGTATGGTGGCATAGTTAGTGTTAATGCTTCACAGTTCCAGGGCCCCAAAATTTACTACTGTGCTTCAATTACAGTTTGTTTGAAGTTTGGTCGTATTACAGATTTTCCGCACCTTTTACTGATAACAGACTGGATGGTCCTTTAATTCTTTGGAAGTAGCTTTTGGTGGATTATTCTTTTATACCCAATTGTGTTGCCTTCACCTTTTTCCTGTGATAGTAGAAACCCTGGTGCGACCTCTTATTCACAGATGCAGCCATTTGTGTCTGTTGGATGCCATAGGATAATTTAAGACATGCTTAACTCCAAAACATCTAAAAAGGGCAGCAGTGGCAAGGAAAAAATACCTTAAAATTATAATAATAAAAAAACCTTGAGTGGTACAGGGACCTATTCTCCTTGCACAACTATTACTAGCATTAGAGTATTAGTACTACTAATCAGGAGCTGGAGTGAATGTATGGACTGTATATAAAATCTTAATAATAAAAACAATATATTTCATTGATCATTGTAGGTAAACTTTTTGTTGTTGTCACAGAGGTATGAATGGATTTCTTTGTAAAAGACAACAATAAGGAATCAGAATCAGACTGGGACTGCAAACATTCAGCACCTGCTGATCAATAATTAAGGTTGCCGGTCTGTCAGTATGATCTGTCTGTCCTCAATACGTTATCTCATCTTTGCCGCCCACTTTATTCTGATCTCTTGTAATGTATTCTCCATCTTTTCCTCTTTTTCTCAGTCTCTCCACAGGTAACGACTGTTAAGCAGCAGATCTCGGCTCCTCCGACCTGTCATCATTATACACATTAATGTAAAATCGCCTTAAGGTCCAAACTCGTGCTCGATAACTCATGTCCCGCGCAAATTCCCAGGCAAACAACAGTCAATGCAAAAACACATTTCCTGCTGTCGACAGCATCGCTGGTGAGAATCAATCAACCGTTCATCCATTTACACTCTTTGCATACCCTTTTGTCAAAGAAAAAAAGAGACAACAAAACAAAACCAAAAAAAAAAAAATCGCTCCGAGACTCTACGGCTCTTCTGAGGCGATTGCTGAATCGTTCTGAAGAATCCATCAAGCCGCGTTTGATTGATAAGTCTGTCTGTGCTCACAGCGGTACGGCTACAGCAAATGGGGTGGCAAAGCGCGAGCTGACATAATGCAAGTCTGCACAAGTTTCTGGAGACAGACTGGGAACGATCATGGGGGGTAAAAGTTTGATGCTACGACATGCTTCTATTTAACACGCTGAGTCTTGGCATGGCCCCGTGCGCAGCTCTTCCAAAAAGATGCAGACCTACGGTAAAGGTTCAAAGTTTCACATTTTCATTCATTGCTTGACTTCAACCCCATTTGCATTTTGACTTTTGGGCAAAAGCTGCAAGCCTATGTGTGTGCCACCGTGTGTGCCACTGATGACATGCTTACAGAGCTTATTGTAGGAATGTGGTGCTTAATCTTTAACACAAAATGGAAATTTAGTAACAGGTAAATCAACTTGAGACACTGTGAACATTTATTTCTTTTTACTTAACACTTAAACTGCATGTTTAGGGTGGTTTTGGGTCTGAAACCTCCAGGAGAAACTGGACTCAAGGCAGAAATACAGTCTGGACAGGGCACCACTTAATCATACACTTACACAATGTTGCCAGATTTTTGCCACAAAAATCCCAAGATTGTACTAAAGATCCGAAGTAATATACAGTATAACGTATTTTCACAATTATTCACAAAAACAAAAATCGCAAGTTAACTGACAAAGAAAATCATCAGTATTAATATTTACAAATTGTAATATTAATAAATTATTAATGTATTTCAAACCCAGAGAGTGTCCAGTCTAGTCTAATTCACTATTACTATCAACTAAACGATGCCATGAGAAAATCCAATTTTAAACTGTTTACACTACAACGATTGACACAGATTTATTCCTGCAATCTATCAACAATTACCAAAAAAACAGAAGTGAAATGCACAGGATGACAACATACGTGACGTCACGTTCTCGCGTCCAAGAAAAGTAAGTAAGGAAATAAATGTACAGTAGCCATCGACAACCAAAAGTTATTATTTAGTAGTAGTACGCTTTGTCATTCCAATTGCTTGAGTGCAAATTAAAAATCCCAAGATTACTTGGCAAATCTCCAAATCCCAAGTCAATCCCCCAAATCCCAAGATCTTGGAGAAGAAATCCCAGGGAGTTGCAACACTGCACTTACATCTAGTGGTAATTTACAGTGGCCAATCCACCGTGTCATATTTTTGGACAAGTGGGGAGACCAGAGTACCCACAGAAAGCCCACACAGATACAAAGAAAATGCAAAACTCAAATCAGTGTCTGCTGGTGCTTTGTCCATGTACTCTGGTTTCCTTTCGTCCCACAGACCATGCAAGTATGTGGATTAGATGCCTTTCTGTATCATTTCATAGATTTGTCAATAGTGTAACCCGTACTATGTAGGGAAATGTTGTTGATGTTGTTGATCAAAGTACTTGATTCATTTTCATGATTTGGTTTTTTTGTGGGGTGACAGCGTTGTGTAGTAGGTAGTGTGGGTGTCACACCGCTATAGGGTTTTAAACCTGTCCTCTGGTCACCATGTGTAAAAGGTCTGACATTTTTCTAGTGTCTATACGGGTTTCTTCAAGGTGAAATAAATTCCTGCACTTTTTAAATCTTGTCATTGGTGTCGAGTATTGTAGCATGTAGAGAAAATGAGTTTGATCTAGGTAAATTATTTATTTAAATATTTTATGTAGGACTTTATTTGGTGAGAATAATCTGAGAGACTGTGGGGTCCATGTTACCCGTGTGTTACCAGTACTGCTTGTGACACCAATGACATTTTATGCACTCTTTATTATAATAAAGAATCGTATGATGCTCGGGTGGCGCACAGTGATCTATTACACTAATTAATTCAAACCTGGATTTCAACGGTGCTATCGACCAGCCAACTAGCTACACAGACATGATTGGCAATATCTTGGGGAGGGCTGCAACCATGTGATGGATTGGCAAACTTAAATGTCTACTTAAGTGTCACTTGCCACCATCAGCTTAACCCATAAGGTGCAAAACGTGGAATTTCTGCATGATGTAAGTTTGTGGTAATATAGTTCCACCAGAGGGGTCTCAGTATGCCCAAAAGTTGTGCACTGCAACTTTAAAGCCACAAACCTGATTAAGATTTCATTCAATCTCAACCCATTAGGCATTGGCCATTATCTCCCAAAAAAACTTTGGAATGAACCAAGGACCGTAAAAGCTTCAAACACTTTTTGATTTTTGTCAGCAAGACACATCTTAATGACCAAGTTGTGTCAAAAGCGAGGCCATTTTTAGGGCACTGTAATGGATCTTGCATTAGGGCAGCTGCACATGGAATACCACCCCTTGTGGAGAGTCAGCCCCCCTGCGTAAAACACATTATTCTTTGGGGGGTATTCTCCTTTGGGGGCGCAAACCCACACACAACCGGATCAGCCTGTGGGACACGAGGGAAGGAGGTAAAGCGCGAGAGGGAAAAGAGCCCCCCTACTTAATCTGAGTCCCTAGGAGGGCCAGCCCAGCACCTGCTAACTCAGGGCAGTGCTCATCAGAAAAGCATTTAGCGCGTTCGCTAACTCCAGGCCATAATTAGGGTGGGTAATTATTTACAGGCGGCGCTGGGCAGAGCTGGCCTAGCATAAACAAACAGGCGGCTCAGAGTCACACGACAAACATCGTTAGCTCTCTGCTCGTTTTCGCCCAAATGGCAAAAACACTAGCAGCATGTACTCTTGTTCCCTGAGAGGGAGAAAAAAAACTTCTGGTCTGAAAAAGCTGTCGATCGTTTCCCAAACACATTTTAAAGATGCACAACTATTGTAACATCTGCAGTCACACACACACACACACACACACACACACACTCATGAATATGATAACGTGTGAAATGACAGATTTATTTGTGTGTGGCTCCAGGCTTTTATCTCTGGCACAGTTCATCAACTCCTCAGCACGAGGACTGCTAACCAACGTAGCGTCTGCACATGCTAATTACTGGACCATGGTTAGCTACAAACCTCACAATCGCTTCCAAACTATCATATCTATCTTTTCCTTTCCATTTCCTTTGCTTCATTTATCTTTTGCTCCATAAATATAGATGCAAAGTAGTAGTTAAATGTTTATAGTAAGGTTTTTTTTCCTACTCGCTAGCAATTGGTGGCTTGCTGCCATGCTGTCATGTATTAAGATCTTTTCCTTTTCATTTATTTTGGTACATTTATCTTAAGCTTTATAAAAAAAATAGATGTTGTAGTTAATCACTTAAAATACTCTTATGTTTTTAACATTTTCTGCTCGAATTCTTTAGCTTTTACAGGAAATTTAATTTTAAAAAACTACTATTAAATGTATTAGAAAATCTAGATGCGTTTTGCTAATAATTTTATAATTAAATGTTTTACAGGAAACACATTAAATCCTTAGCGACCTTAACAGTATATAAATAAATAATAAATATACAGGCTTTTTTGTATGTATTGTACTGAAATGATGTACATTTTTAAAATAATCTACAAACTAGAATTAATAATGTAATTATTTTAAATATATACTTAAGCTAAAGTCAATTAGTGCATTAACTTTATTGTTCTATCTTATAAATCTTATTGTCGCCACACTAATATACTAATATATTATTAATAATTAATAATATTAATTTTTTTTGTCTTGTTTAGGCTACTACATTTATCTTTTCCTTTAAATTATGTAGGCGGCTCTATTTTTAAATTGCATAAAAATCTGAATTAATTTAAATATGTACATTAACTTATAGAGCAGCTTGTTTGTTTACATTTCTGCCTTTTCTGGTCAAAATAGCAACTGCATACACAAACCTGGAAAAATGCACAACTTTATAATAAAACTGTAAAGAGGACAACAGAAATCCTGACATAGTTAAACATTTATGGACAAAAGTTTTTTCCTTGTTGTGCCTTAAAGCTGCTTTCTTTAGCAACTTAAATAATTGATACGTTAGAGAAAACAATAAGAGATTGATTGATTTTTATGCAGTTGTAGCCTAGCGGTTAAGGTGCTGGACTAGTAATCACAAGGTCGCTGGTTCAAGCCCCACCACTTCCAGGTTGTCACTGTTGGCCCTTAACCTTCAATTGCTTAGAGAATATACTGTCAGTATTGTAAGTCACTTTGGATAAAAGCGTCATGAGAAATTGCACCACTTCTTCCAGAAAACTGTTGCAATTGCAAATGTTTTGTTATTAAAATGTATTATTATTGTTAATATTATTAATAATTTTTTTGCTTGTTTTGAATTGCAGAGAAAAAAAACCTAATTAGAAAAAACATTATAATAAAAAAAGTCAATGTAATATACAGTAATTCCACAGAACTCCAAAAATGGACTGGACAAAATTATTGGTACCCTTAACTTAATATTTGGTAGCACACTGAAATTACTCTTAGCATTTCTTACTCTTCTCTACTGGAATTTTGGCCGTTCTTTTGCCAACTGCTGTTTTGAGATTCCTCCACTAGTAATCAATCCACCATTCAAATAATCCCTGTTGCAATCTTCAAACTATTTTTCTCTTCTGTCCACATCCAGGAGGGTCAGTGACAGTGCCATGGGCTGTAAACTTCTTAATGATGTTTTGCACAGTGGGTACCCGAACAGTAAATTCTCTAGAGATGGACTTGTAGCCTTGAGATTGTCCAGGCTTTAATGCAAGGTTTAATTAATTCTCCAAGGTGGATTGGAGCAAACAAAAGAAATAAACATGTAAATACTGGAGCATTCGTACTTTTCTGGGAGAAGTGGTGCATTTTCTAAAAGAATTGCAAGAGTGCCAACATTTTTGTCCAGGACTGTAAATGAATAGTCTTTTTTTTACAGATCTTATTTGCGTATACAGGTAGGTATACACTGCACCTGACAAATTTTCCCTTTGAATTTCCACTCATAAACAAGGACTAGATAGAGTACAGAGAATATTGTATATAAACTCATTTATAAGAAATGTAATAGACCTTCAAAACAAAAAACAACTGACATTATGCTAATAACTTGTGTAAGATGTTTTAGGCAAAACATTTTTTTTAGATTCAACACTTACTATTTTCCCCTCTTCCCACAAAATATCACTGTGTACACTGCGAATATAAACAGTTTGTTATTCTACACATCATGCAAAACAATGAGGCGCAGTTAGCACGGCATATTTACAACGACGGTGCTCGTAGATTGGCGTCCTGACTGGCATGTCGGAGCACGATTAATCTGAACGCTCCTCTCAATGGATGTTTTGGTTGTTGTTGGGGAATAGGAGGCTAATTCAAACAGAAAGTGTAACGCTGTTTACTAAGCAGGGTCTCTCGTGTGTATTTAATTGCACCAGCAGTGAGAAAGATGGAGAAAGTGAGTAGAGGGAAGAGAAGGGAAGAGCACCAGATGGCTCGGATGCTCTGCTGAGAACTCGCTGGAATTTTTTTTTTTTTCAGAAGTTTTAATTAGCCTCGAGAACAAGGGAAAAGTCCTTCCTCCTTTTAAAACAAGTGCTGTGCTGGAAAAGATAAATGAATGTTATTTACCTTTGGAAAAATAACCACTTTGATGTACCTGCCTGAAAGTCATATTTAAGCATGATAATCTTCTGATTGATATATTAAAAACCCGTCATCTATGCCTTAAAATATGGACGGAACTTGTGCCTTGTGACGGAGTAAAGTAAAGTAAATTCTTTCATTGTGTTTATATTGTTTATATTAATTCTACAAGCAAAATTTGACTATTTTTTGGTCTACATTTACATTTTCAGCATTTAGCAGACGCTTTTATCCAAAGCGACTTACACATTGAGCGGAACACAATGAGCAATTGAGGGTTAAGGGTCTTGCTCAGGGACCCAACAGTGGCAACTTGGTGGTGGCGGGGCTTGAACCGGCAACCTTCTGTTTACTACTCCAGTACCTTAACCACTGAGCTATCACTGGCCCAGTCTACAAAGCCAAGCTAGATGTTACATAAGGAGCTATTCGCATACTATTTGTTTGTTTGTTTGTTTATTAGGATTTTAACATCATGTTTTACACTTTGGTTACATTCATGACAGAAACGGTACTTACTCATTACACAAGATTCCTCAGTTCACAAGGTTATATCAAACACAGTCATGGACAATTTTGTATCTCCAATTCACCTTTCTTGCATGTCTTTGGACTGTGGGAGGAAACCAGAGCACCCGGAGTAAACCCACACAGACACGGGGAGAACATGCAAGCTCCACACAGAAAGGACCCAGACCGCCGCACAGGACCTTCTTGCTGTGAGGCGACAGTGCTACCCACTTAGCCACCGTGCTGCCCCGCATACTATTTGCAACCAGTATGCAACATGTAGGGCTAATAAACAATATAGAAGCATTTGTAGCCTCACGGTTAAGGTACTTGACTAGTAATAGAAAGGTCACTAGTTCAAGCCTCAACACTGCCAGGTTGCCACTGTTGACCCTTGAGCAAGGCCCTTACCCTCAATGTTCTGTCACAGTACTGTCGGTTAAAATCATCAGCTAAATGCCAAAAATGTAAGCATTAAGGTGTTACACAGCAATTTATTCAGGGTATCTGCAGGCACCGGGGAAACACTGGGAGCGGAACAGGAATGCACTTTAGATGGGGCATCAATCCATTGCAGTGTACTAGATACTTACTCATTCACTTACATACTTTTTGTGGTAATTTAGATTTGCCAGTTCACCTTTGGCATGTCTTGTTGAGGTAAAGGAGAATCAGGAAGAAATTAACCTGGACACTGGGAAAGCATATACACTGATCAGGCTTAGAACATGACCAACTCAAACAGCAGCAATAGATGAGCGATCGTCTCTGACTTTACATCTACAAGGTGGACCAACTAGGTAGGAGTGTCTAATAGAGTGGACAGTGAGTGGACATTGTATTTAAAAACTCCAGCAGCGCTGCTGTGTCTGATCCACTCATACCAGCACAACACACACTAACACACCACCACAATGTCATGAGAATCATCCACCACCTAAATAATATCTGCTCTGTGGTGGTCCTGTGGGGGTCCTGACCATTGAAGAACAGGGTGAAAACAGGCTAAAAAAGTATGTAGGGAAATAGATGGACTACAGTCAGTAATTGTAGAACTACAAAGGGCAAAAATGGACAAAGAGTGTAGAAACAAGGAGGTGTTTTAATGTTATGGCTGATCAGTGTAAGTCATATATTCATGTTGCATACGTACAGTATATTCTACCTAATAGGCGTATGCAACATTCACCGGAAATATCTTAATTGAAAAGCTTCGCAAAACATACAAAATCCATGTGACGCTCATCTCAGAGATCACTGGTGACAAAACATTAAATATACTACAACGTGGAGCCACGTTCAAGAAAATCACTTCAATATTAAATGTAAATAATGTAAATAATATATAATACAGATTAATCTGTAATCAAAGGGTTATTCCCTTTTAACACTTAAAATCTTATAGAAAAATGATAACACAACTTATTACTAAACAATACATTTGCTGAGATATAATTAATAACTGAGATAACATAGTAGAATGATCACCAGCTCCATCAGCTTTGTACTTATTTTTCCTCATAGAGTGCACATCATTGCTTCTGATCTGCATATTCTCTACACACACACATTCACACACACTCAAGCCATCTCTTACTAATTGAAATAAGTTTGTTTAGTCCTGTGTAAAGCGTTTAAGGCCGTCGTCGTAAATGCTGTGGCCGTGGCTTTGTTCTCTTCTCAAACACAATTAGAAGATAATATATAAATATATACATACTGCAAATGACATGCGTATAACGGCTTCATTTGAATCCTGCGCAGGTCATTAGTAACCCAACAGGGCGCTGCAGAGCCGCCGGTCCCTCGCTGCCTGCCCGACCAGTGGAGATTTATTTGATATTAACTCCCTAATGGCTTAACTCCTTTTCTGGTAAAATATGCACCGAAGTCCGTGGCTAACACTGCCATTCAGTTGAATGCTTATTTATTCACTAAACGAGGATCTAATGTTCAATGTTCCTTGGACACCAAGGTAGTGCCGGGGGAGGTCGGATATCCCCCTACAGCTATATACATCATTTATTTTACACATAGCCCGGTATCGCACACTGGGCAGCGAGGGCACGCGAAACGACTTTTTATGAAAATCTGAGGCAGCAAGAAGGCGAGAGCATTAAGAGTTTAGGCGGAGTGAGAGCTGTGAGCCGGAGCCGTATGAGAGGCCATTGAGGAGATCGTCTCGCCGTCTACGACACTTGACGCCTCATAGCTGGGGAGGCAGTTTTGTAGCGCAGGGGGTTTAAATCTTTTGAACTCTGCAGCCTCTTAGCGCAAGTGCTTATTTTTTCTATTGTTTTCATCAGCGTGTGCTTGATATTCTAGGGAAAAGTTACTTGGAAAAGAAGAGCTAGCTTAATGGGATCATAAAGAAGTGAAAGGGGCAGAGAACAACCAACATAGCGTAGATATAACAAGACGCCACTATTGGCTAAACAAATATAAGTACACAGACTTTTGATTACAAAACTTTTGTCAGTTGGGTGCATTTACCAAATCAGTAATTACAATCACACTTTAATTTAACTAAACGTTGGTTATTAGAATTGTCCTCCAGTAATGTAATTTAATAGCGATTACACTTATAGATTCAAGCTATCAACGTCCAAATTCACATTTAATTACTTTTTTTCTCACGATTTTTAGCACGTCCAATTTTTACCCAATTGCGTTATGCTTCCTCTCTACTGGTGCTGACCCCCACCCCTGATTGAGGAGAGCAAACTGACACACGTCCCCTCCGACACATCTTTTCACCTGCACGAGGTGAGTTCATATGCGGATCAGCCTTGTGCATGGAGAGCCACACCCTGATCGCATTATTCCTCTGTGCAGACGGCATCAATCAGCGAGCAGAGGTCGTAACTGCATCAGTTATGAGGCTTCCTCCCTGGATGAACAACAGCCAAACGTTGTTCATATAGCCGCCAAGCCGTGCTAGCGTATTTTACCGCTGTGCCACCTGAGCAGCCTACTTGGAGCAGTTTTAATGCTAAGAAAGTGTTATCAACAGCACAACATGTGGGTTCATTTACTTCATATTCTACCTATTTCTTTTTCTGTCTGGTTAAAGGACACAGAAAGCATAGTTTGTTCCTCCATACTGATAAAAAGGAAAGTGAGTGTAGAAACAAGGAGGTGGTTTTAATTAGTGTATATTTACTATGTCGGTTTACATGGGAAGGTACATAAAACTCATTTAGGGTTCAACTTTGTATTATGCATATAAAGGAAACGTTTCCAAAGTAACTTAACAATTATGACTGCATAAAATATAAGCAACTGAGGAATAGGGGACTTGGTTAGGGACCCAACAGCAGCAACTTGGTGGCAATAAGCCTTAAACAAGCAACCTTCTGATTAATAGTCCAGTACCTTAACAGCTGAGCTACCACAACAAGCTTATAGTATAATAGTGTACTATCCTATGTAATGTACATAATATACACACTAAAGGTAAAAACATATTTACCCTTGAGGGTACCTCCTAGTGACAAGCAAAAATACATTATACTGCCTCTATTTGTTGGAGTGAACATATTTTCATTGTGCTGTTTTTCTTGTCGGTTGGTTTGAAGCACAATTGACTCCAGGTTAAAGGCAGCTAATGAGCCAGCTCCTGAGTGACTTTGCTTGTAAATATTTGCAAGTTTTTCTGGTTGCTAATTGTGCATAATGCTTTCCTTCTTCTAACTGTCTCTATTTTTATCCAAGAACGAGATGCACATGAGTACATGAGCAGATATAGAAAAACAAAAAGTGATCTTTATACTCTTATGACCATTGTAACAAAGGTGCACTATATGGACAAAAAGCATTGGGCTGAATTTATATCTTTCAGCCACAAAATTGCAAACAGGACATTATATGGTTCCAGCTTTGCAGCAACAGTTTAGGAATGGCCCTTTCCTGTACCAGCATGACTGCGCCCCTGTAAACAAAGCAAATTCTATAAAGCCATAAAGAGAATCTCGGTTTAAAGAAACTCCAGTGGTCTGCACAGAGCTCTGACCTCAACTTCACTGAACAGCTTTGGAATGAACTGGAACATCAATTGAGGCTTTTTTGACCAACATCAGTGCCCAGGCATACAAATGCTTTTTTGACTATATGGACACAAATACAAATTCCCACAGGCATACTTGTTGGACGCCTTCTCAGAATAGTGGTTGTTGTTCTAACTGAAGAGATCACACAGACGTCACTTTATTTTAATACCATTTGTTTTTGGAATAGGATGTCCAACAAGCTCATGATCAGGTGTCCAAATACTTACTTTTACAAATATTTCTACCATTTTTGGCAGAACTGCTACAAATTAGTTAAAGTGCTTGGATTTCAGACATAAAATGCTTGTGTAAGGTCATGTCAGAGCATCTTTGTTGGTTCCAGGTCAAAACTGAACCCTAACAGATTTCAGATGTGAACTTGGATTATTTTGGATCATAACCCAATTGGGTAGAGCTTTTGGCTATCAATTGAAAGTTTAAAAGTTTGAATCATGGCTCATTCTGCCACTGTTGGCCCCTTGAGCAAGGCCCTTAACCCTCTCTACTCCAGAACTGCTTTAAATTAGTCCAAGTACTTGGATTTCAGACATAAAATGCTGGTTTAATGTCATGTAACAGCATCTATTTTGGTTCCAGGTCACTCTGGGCACTCTGACCCCAGCTTCCAAACAAGCTGGGATATGTGAAGAAAGAATCTCGTTGTACTGTACAACTGTATATGTATATATTAAAAATAAAGGTATTCTTTTATCATTTTATTTACACCTCAGCTTCCACCCATGGACAGATTAAGTTACATTTTCCTCCTGTATTTTCTAATTATCCCTGAGAAATTCAGGTCCTGATGTAGCAAAGCACCCCCACACCATCACACTACCATTACATTACCATGTCCATCACAATCACATTTACAGCATTTGGCAGATGCTTATATCCAATCGACCTTAATTGCTACGCTATGCTATGCTATTTACATTTACAGTTAAAGTAATTGAGAATAAGGTTCTTGCTCAAAGACCCAACAGTGGCAACCTAGTTCTGTACCTTAACCACTAAGATCTTACTACTGTAATACAACATTAACATTGTGTTGCATCATAAATAATAACCTATTTTTAACAGTGATATATGTGCTGGATAACTTTGCTCCTTAATTGAAAGATTTGCAGACTGTGTTTTTCTGTAGGTTTTCCTAATGTGTTAACACTTTGTTGTTTAATAATGTTTGTTTGTTTGTTTGTTTATTAGGATTTTATGTTTTACACAGATACATTAATGACAGGAACCCTAGTCACTCACCACACAGGGTTCACCAGTTCACAAGGTTATATTAAACACAGTCATGGACAATTTAGTGTCTCTAATTCACCTCACTTGCACGTCTTTGGACTGTGGAAGGAAACCGAGCACCCAGAGGAAACCCACGCCGAGACATGGGGAGAACATTCAAACTCCACACAGAAAGGACTCGGACCTCCCCACCTGGGGATCGAACCCAGGACCTTTTTGCTGTGAGGCGACAGTGCTACCCATGTTAAATAATGTAAAGAGATTTAGTGCTAAACATGCTAAAACCCGAATGTGCATATCAGATGACTTTAAATTCAATACTAAATATAGATATTAGAGTTTAATGTTTACATAAATGACTAACTAAATAATTAAGTAACTTGCTAAATTATTGAATGAGAAGTATGCATGCAGTGTTTCATGGCACTCAAGAAAGAAATATGAAACTGGTAAACACTGCTGTTATATAAATCTTTGTCACAGGTTCTTGAAAGTGGTACATTAGCCACTTGGCAAATATCAGTCTGCCTTTACTTATGCCCTTTAGCTGTTTGGTTACAAAGCTTGGCACCCCACTCGGGTTTGCAAATGTATTCTGACACACAGAGCGTCCTAATATCTTTGAAAGATATTAAGAATGCCAGCAAATTCATTTTAGTGTTTCTTTATCTAAAACAACATTATTTGGCATTGTGCCGTAGGCGTTTACATGTCGGTTGAATCAGTTGTTTGTATTAATTTTAGCCTTGATGACTAATTAATGTCTGCTGTGTTTTATTTTTCTGGTAAAATGATATTTGGCCGAACGTTTGACAAGTATGACACCAGACCTTTCCAAAATCATGGGCATTAATGTAATGTAGGTCCCTGGCTATGGCAGCGTTTACTGTTTTGGGAAGGTTTCCACAAGATTTTTAAGTGTGTATGGGAATTTGTGACCAGTCATTTGAAAAAGAGAAATTGTAAACTCAGGTATTGATGTTAAAATCCCAAAGGTGTAAGATGGGCTCTGTGTAGGCCATTGGAGTTCCTAGTCACACCACGTTCAGTGGTTAAAGTACTGGTTGCTGGTTCAAGCCCCACCACTGCCCGATTGCCACTGTTGGGCCCTTGAGCAAGACCCTTTAAGGCCAAATCGATTGTGATGTAATCGAATGAATTGCGTCAAGTCATTCTGTGAAAACAGGCCTCACAGTGTCCCTGACCAGAGTAAACCGGTGGTGGTAAAACATGAAAATGAGGGCCGCTCAGGTGGCGCAGCGCTAAAATATGCTAGCTCACCAGAGCTGGGATTTCGAATACATCGTATCAAATCTCAGCTCTGCCATCTGGCTGGGCTGGTAAACTTTATGAACAACGTTTGGCTGTTGTTTCATACAGGGTTAGGGAGCTGGATCGGGACCTTATTACTGATGCAATTATGACCTCTGCTGGCTGGTTTATGGCGTCTGCACAGAGAGAGGAATAATGCTGATAAGGGTGTGGCTCTCCGTGCACAGGGCTGATTCGTATATGAACTCGGCTCGGCAGGTGAAAAAATGCAGTCGGCTACAGCTCACGTTTCGGGGGGGACGTGTGTCAATTTGCTCTCCTCAATCAGGGGTGGGGGTCAGCACCAGTAGAGAGGAAGCATAACGCAATTGGTTAAAGATTGGACGCGCTAAAAATTGGGAGAAAAAGGAAGAAAATGCATTTAAAAAAACCCATGAAAATGAAATACAAATTTCATTGAAAACTTACAGGTTTGAATATTGAAATTTTTTTTCAATATGATATTTACCTATTTATGCATAAATTCACACAATATGGCCAAAATTATGTGAACATGCTTTCTTATTATTGAGCTCAGGTGTTTTTGCCCCACCGTTTGTTAGCAGGTATTTGAGGCCAATTTAAAAAATCATCTAAATGCTTCCAGATTTTGGCAACCTTTTAGGCAAAACTCCTTTATGTTCCAGCACGACCAAGCTAGAACATAAAGCTTGGAGGAACACAAGTGGCTTGCACAGATTTGTAACTGGAACTTCTACTGTGAGCCTGAACTTTTTTTCCAACATCAGTGCCTGACCTGACAATATTGTTTGAATGAATGGGAACAAATGACCACAGACACCTCCCAAACTCATGTGGAAAGCTTTTCCAAAATAATGGTGGTTATTACAGCTGCAAAGAAGTGTCTATGGATTTAGAATGAACTGTATGACAAGCTCATGGTCAGGTGTTCATGTACTTTTGGCCTTGTAGTTGCCAAAAATGTTTTTGTATGATCTGACTGTGTGTGAATAAATTCGGAGGCTCCCTGAATATTTTAGCCGGACCTGTGCAGAGTCTCTGTGGGTTTTTGGTGTTAGGTAGAAGTAAGTGAGGGATAGTGATGTTATCATTAGATGCAACTGGAGAGAATGAGTTGTAGTAGATAAGGGCTACTGGTGCCCCTTAGGGGTGATGGGTGGGGGGCGGTAATGGAGAGAGACAGACTGGAACTCAGCCAACTGCACGATTCACTAAGCTCCCACCAGGGGAGAGAAAAGAAACAGAGGCCGTGCGTATGTGTGTGTGTGTGTGTGTGTGTGTGTGGAGATAGAAAAGGTGGGTGTGTGTGATCAAAATTCCAGTAAGCCAGAGTGTAAGTATATATAAAAGCACACGTTGATTTATTTGTCATAGTATATTTCTTGACATTGTGTGTGTTTAAGTGTACTTTCTCTCCATACAGTAAGTGTGTGTTTGGTGACAGGGATAAATTTTTTAGGCTTTAAACATATAGACGAGGGGGCAAGTGAGAGATGGACTCAGACCTAAAAATCTTAAAACTGTCAGAAAAAATGACTATATGACATTCATTTGTTTGCCGGGTGCCAGACAGGAATTCACAGGGCATCACAACATCACAGGGTGCAGGGCATCACACATCATCTAATTCTTTTACTGACAGACATGTTTTGGGAGGTGAAGGGAAAACTGAGTACCTGAAGCAAATCCACAATTCCCATACGCAATACATGCAACTGAAAGTGAGGCTACCAGCTGTGCCACCCGATATGGTTCTTCCGTTCTAGCAAACAATAAACATTATAGAAACACTCAGATCAGAGATTTTTTACATCAACACTTTAAAACATCAGTAAAAATGACTTGAAGTTAATAAGCTCAAAAAAAGACATACAGTACATGGCCAAAAGTATGTGGACACCCGACCATATGCTTGTTCCAAATCCTTTGCAGCTACAACAACCTGCACTCTTCTGGAAAGGCTTTGGACAAGATTTTGGAATGTGTGTTTTGGGAATTTGTGCCCGTTCAGTAGAAGGAGCATTTGTAAGGTCGACTAGAAAGCCTGGCATGCAAGGAAAAAAAAGCTGAAGCAAGTACCTGAAGCAAATCCACAATCCATATATACAATACATGCAACTGAAAGCGAGGTTCGAGAACCCATGTTACTGTGAGGCACTGGCTACCAGCTGTGCCACCCGATATGGTTCTTCCGTTCTAGCAAACAATCAACATTATAGAAACACTCGGATCAGATCTGATTACATTTGTCAGCCTTCTTTACATGAACACTTGAAACATCAGTAAAACTGACATCAGTAACATCAGTAAAAATAAATGTGTGTTTTGGGTTCAGTAGAAGGAGCATTTGTAAGGTCAACCACATGAAACTCTGTTGGATGGACTAGAAGGCCTGGCATGCAATCATTTTATCCTGTTAAGTTATCTTAGAGTGGATAATGGGGTTGAGGTCAGGACTTTGTAAGTTCCTTTATACTATTTTATCAAGCCATGTCTTTATGGGCTTTGTATTTGGCACTGCTATGCAATAAGGAGCTCTTTATTAAGGAATGAGTGCAGTAGCTCAGTGGTTAAGGTACTGAACTAGTAATTAGAAGGTTGCTGATTCAAACCACACCACCGCAACTGTGGGCACTTGAGCAAGGCCCTTAACACTTAGTGTCTTTCACTGTAGTTAGTCAAAATTGTAAATAGATTTGGATAAAAGTGTCTGCTAAATTTTATAAATGAAAATGGAATAAATAAACACTGGATATCATTTCCTTCTAGCCTTTATAAGAATCTCCTTTAAACCTCTTTATCCTGGTAGGCCGGGAGGGGATGATGTTTGTCAAGATGCCTTTTTTTAGCATCTCTATTTTTTTGATGATACGCTAGATTGTATAAAATCAGGATTAATGTGCACACAAAATATGGTTTGGAATTAATTCTGTGTAAATATTGTGCTATTCTCTGCATATAGGCCTACAGTAATGTTCAAATTCAGTAAGCAGTAACAGGAAGTGTACGCCTTTAAATGTGCTTTCGAAATTAATGGAAGATTCATGGACTTTTAACATGGAGTTAAAGGAGCGTCTATGTCCCGAAACATTAACCTGGACATTTAAAGCTAGTGGCAGACCATACGGAGGATTAAAGGCATCACAATGGTTATGGTTATTAATAAATCAAGAGGTGGCCCTGAACACTATTTCCCAGCAGGACCCCTCTAATTGATTTAAATGCCTCATGATCACTTACTGAGGGGTCCCTGCCATTATGATTGTCTCGGTGATTGCGGCTTTTCTTCACCTCCTATTCCAAAATGAGAGTTGCAGTCTTTCGCCCAGAGCTGCAAAAATAATTATTAGCATCTTTGGAACAAACAGACAAACCCCCCCACACCCTCTACATCACACACACACACACAAACACAATGCATGCACACACACACGCCTCGCGGCCCCAGTGCAGACCCCCCTCCTCGCACACTCATCTCCCACTTTCCTTTTTTGCCACGTTCAGCCCTTTAATTTATGCCAAATTAATTGATATATCTTTTATAATTGATGTGCTGTAAAATTAACGAGTAATTTATGTAATTAGTCCATTAAGGATAATTCCAAGCATATGCTCGATATGCCCAGAAGGTGCGCTTTACAAGTTGTTATTTGTCCAGCACTTGAATGCTGCTTTTAAAAAAAAAAAAAGAAAGAAGAAAAACATCTAATTAATTTCTTATGCGTATCAGCAGCGTGGTGTCTACTTAACACTGCGCTTTGTGGGAAGCAGGTTTAATATTGATCTAAAAAACACCAACAACACGGCCAGGCCTCGCGGTGACAAGACAAGAAGCAGCGCTTGGCAATCATACGTCTCTCATGTGCTTTTATAAATACCTTATTGGTCAAGGGACAAAAAGCGCCTGATGCTACAAGGTTTCTTAAGGCAACGATAAAGGATCACGTTTATTGCATTATAATTACCTACAGAAGCCATGTAGAAAGTAAGACTCTTACGATATATTAAAGAAAACGAACTTCCCTTAAACAGATATATTAAGCTGTAAACTACTTAAAAAGTGAAGAATCTAAACCTACAGTTGGCTCCAGAATTAGCACTCTTACTTATGGTGGGTTAGTGCCTTATACAAAAATCCTTTCTGTGTGGAGTTTGCATGTTCTCCCCATGTCTGTGTGGGTTTCCTCCAGGAGCTCCGGTTTCCTCCCACAGTCTAAAGACATGCAAGTGAGGTGAATTGGAGATACTAAATTGTCCATGACTGTTTTTGACATTAACCTAATGAATCCTGTGTAACCAGTAACTACCGGAGTAACTACCTGTTCTGTCATGAATGTAACCACAGTGTGTAAAACATGACGTTAACATTCTTATAAATAAATAAATATACAAACCTACGATTTTAATATTATATTTAAAAATGGCAACCTCCGGATTTATAGAACCAAGTCTTTTATCGTTATGCATGATTATGGTGATGATGATTAAGAACTTTAAAAGCACAACTCAGTTAGAATTGTTCCAGGTCCTCCAGGCAACTGAGTCATTTCTTCTTAATTTTCCTCCCCAGCTAGCCCAATGTTTATTCAATAAGGTTAGCCCACCACCGCAGAGATCCAAGTGTGAATTTCAGTCGTTGGCACTCTGTACATGGTATATCTGCCTTGTGCACAGTGTGTCCTGGTAAAACTGGGCCATTGCAACCCTGACCAGGATAAAGTAGTTGATGAAAATGTAATGAAAATGTCATTCAAATTGCATCTAATTGTAGATTTAAAGAATTAATGTTGTTAACAAGTGTTAACATGTTAACAAAATGTAGGAATGTAACATACAAGGATCCAGGATTCAAATCTCACTAGTGCTATCAGGCGGTCAGGCGCCTGCACAGACATAATTGGCTAAGGTCCGGGAAGAAGGCCAAAACAGCCTAGCCATTGGGAATGACAATTGTCAGTGCGCTCTTGGTGTATTAGGGTTGTGTCAGGAAGGGGAACCAGCGTAAAACTGTGCCAAGTCTGGTATGCAGACCACTGTGGCAACCGCTAAAAATATGGGAAAAAACAGCGAATATGAGCATTGTTATATACCTGTTTTAGTCAATGCATAATTAATGAAGGTTAACACACTTGTCATTTCATTTGTGCATTATCTTATCTAGCCATATTGCAGAATGCCATGGATGACTACTTTCTAGAGTTTCTAAACATTCTAAACACTAAACAGTGTTTAGATCTTCCTTATCCATTAGTCTTTTTGTCTCTCCAGCCCATTTGACTACCATGGGGTCTAGAGCTTTTAGCCGCTTGGCCCCCCGTCTCTGGAATTCCCTCCCACCAGATATTCGTAATATTGACTCTCTGGACATTTTTAAATCACGCCTCAAAACTCACCTGTTTAGGACAGCATACAGTCTTTAGCCTGCTCCCGTGACTTTATATATTTTTTAAAATTTCTTCCCTGTTTTTATTGCTGTTTTATGTTGTTTGTATATGTTTTTTGCTTTGATTTTATTCTTTTATGTACGGTGACCTTGAGAGTCCTGAAAGGCGCCTATAAATAAAATTGATTATTATTATTATTATAATCAGTATACAAAATATATACAGTAGAAACATTATTAATAAAAATGTCTATTTTGCTGATTATTTGTGGCAAATGAGAATAATTTAGTGTGTATTGTAGTGTGTTTAGTTTATTGTCAATAATTATGGAGCTAACTGAATATAAATATGATGGTAATTGTGTGGTCATGATCACTTTTAGTTAGAAACATATGGGTTAATTACAAGTGCATTATTAAAATAAAAAAAATATATGAATTAATTAATTAGTTTCATACATTGTGCTTGGTGTGGCTTAAATTTCTGAATTTCTGTAAGAAAACAGTTGGCAGGTCACTGTGTTATAATAAAGACCTAAAGCATAATAGGCAAAAACTGACAAAGACAAAGAACTGGCAAAACATTTCACAGTGATCAGAGCCGAGGATTTTATAGTTCTTTGTGGCACCCACTACACCAGCTGCACCACCGTGTCAGACTAAAATCAATTAAAATTTTAATTTTATTTTTCTAGCCCACTCTTTTAAGATCAGTGTTCGAATTTTATCTGTGCTGTCAGCCAACTGGGCACCTACACAGACATTGGATTAGTACCCTGTCCAGAGAATTCCTGCCTTGTGCCAGTTGTTTCCCAGTAAAACTGGATCTGCCATGACCCTGACTAGGATAAAGTCCATGTTTTGAACTTGAGCTTTACTCTTTAAAAAAGATTCTAGTATCTGTTTGTTTCTCTGGAGAAATATTATATTTGCTATGTACAACAAAAGGAATTTAAAGGGACACAGCAGGTGTTGTTGTTGCTGCAGAGACCTGAGGATCTGGGTTCAGTCCTTGCGGCAAGTTCTTCTCTGTGTGGGGTTTGCATATAGTAGCATATATTGCAATAACCTGTCACAGGTTCCATCCAGACCAGGTCACTTTAGAGTCAAGGTATCTATAAATGAACAGCTTATACTGATAAAAATAGCCTAATTTCTGGAAGCCCAATGTGATATTGTGTCACATAAAATTTCAGAAAGTTGCTAAAATTGCATAAAGTTAAATGAATTTACTAAGATTTGAGAAGTGCCTGGCAGCACAGTGGCTCAGTGGGTAATGTTGTTGCCTCAGCAAGAAGCGCATGGTTAATATTCTGCGACTGGGCAGTTAGGATCCTTTTTTAAGTTTGCATGTTCTCTTGGAGTCCAGCTTGCTTATAACGTTGGTTTAGCAACTGACCTGAAGTATTTTCACCCCGTAAGACATTCCTGGAATCCAGTGTTTTAGTTATTGTTCTGAAAGCTTCTTTCTCGACTGTCTGTAGAGGAATAGTGTCCTTACTGCGTTCATAATGTCGTTGTTTGCAGCAGCCGTGGCTTGACAAACCGTGCAGTATATAGTGTTTTAGTCTGTTCTAAACTGCTGACTCGCCTCATTTTCTTGGCAGGTTCTTCCAGTACATATTTGGTCTTCCTCTCTTCATCCTCCATCTGTTTTTTGTGTATTTTTTTCACCATATTAAGGAAACCTCTGTTATCTGTTAACACTGTCATGCTAACACTACCTGGCTAACTCGGGAGCTGTATCTAATCTGCACGGCACTTTATAGTGCTTTTAGCGGCGAACAATATTATATGATTTGCTGCCTACTGAAGCCTACAGCTGATGAAATGAACTATGCTACGGTATTGCGGTATATGAAAAATCGAATACCGAATGTACTGTCATACCGCCCAGCCCTAACTGGAAGTATATCAAATTACAAAACAAAAGTGGTTAAATACTGGTTTCTTTTCTATGTAAATCTTAGCACACAATGTTCAGTTACTGAAATGAATATTCTGATTGAATACTGAATGAATGGGCAGTAGGTGTTAATCTCATTAGGGCACTTGTTCACCACTGACCCTTTAAACTGGAGGACTGAAACACTCCAGCAGCGTAATGAGAGAGATCTGCTGCAATTAATTGACACCGCTTTGAATATTCATCACATAATCTAGGCCGAGAGCTTTTAATTTGGGTCGATAGCTGGACTTTTCTCTCAGGAAGGTAAATCACGGCAGGTCTAATTATTCTAATGTATTCCTCGAGCCGCCGGGAGTCGCGAGCCGAGGCGCGCGCGCGCTGAGTCGGGCTACTCAGGTCTTCTGTTGTTTACTCCCTCACGTGACTTATATTATTTATTTACCTGTAAATGTAAATGTGTTATATGGAATTTAACACCTTAAACATTAGTATTTTACTTTTCTTTTAGATTAAAAGGATATGTATAGGCCAGGAAGAAGGAGGTGAGACGCACTGGCGTTGGTTCGCGTTTTATCTGTCGGTCATATATACATTTGAACGCCTTATCTATAGTACACAATAATAGATTATAATGATCATTAATGCGCAACAATATGCGCAACAATATTATTATTATTGTTGCGCAATAATAAATGATTATTTTTATTATTGCGTAAAATAGCGCAGATATTGAGTAAAAAAGTTGCCTGTTAGGGTCATTCCATCCACTTATCACATACGTTTTATTAAATTTACAGCCCTTTTTGTGACGTTAAAATGTCTAATTGAGTTAGTTTGGCATCTTAATCTATAATAAAATTCATACGAGCAGCTGTAAAAGTTTATAGCCATCTCAATTCACGGTTATTACTGAAATTAAACGCTTTATCAAAGGTCGAAAATTTTTACAGCACAGCATTTATTCTACTGTTTGTAATTTGTGGCATATACAAGAATGAACCTGCATTATGTTAATTAGAGGATTTTTTGTTTAAATAAAATACATAGAAAGTCAGTTTATCTTGGCTGTTTTGACAAACTTTAAAATAAAGGTGTCAGAAAAGATCATGTTACCTTTCTATATGTACAATTGGTAACTGATTGTTTTCTTTGTGGCACCAATAAAAAAATAATTATAAATAATAATTATACTAATCTATAATATCCTAAGAAGTTATTTATGTATAGGCCATGTTTACATATCTGTCACTTTTGATAGCAGTACATTTTTTTGTGATTTAATATTTTCCAGACTTTAGAAACAGCTGACATGTTTACATAATTTAAAACTGACGAAGATGCTACAAAGTGGAACATTTTACTGTTATTTAATACTGACTATATTGTATTTATCTTATTCTGTTCAGAATCCAGACTTTGCATATGGCACTTCTGGCAAATCCTAGCTAGGTTATATAATGTGTAGTAACAATAAGGTTAAAAGGCAAAACCTTTTCTATTCTATTTATGATTTACAAATTCAAGTGACGTTTTTGGATGTTCTATATAGTCCACCAAATGTCATCTTTTTCAGCTTTCCCCTTTATTAGACTGAGGATGCCATGTTTATGTATCTGTCACTTTTTATAGCAGGACCTTTTAGTGTTTAAATATTATACAGTTTCAGGAACAGCTGACATGTTTACATAATTAAAAACATAGAAAATACCTTAGAAAAACATGTTGATGGCTGGTTTTAATAAGAATTTTGGTGCCACAAAGATTAACTTTACTGAATTGTCAGTGACAAGGTTAGTAACAATTACAGGCTGCTTTATTTTTTTTTAAGTAAGTAAAGTAGATTTAGTTAGTTTACAGTTATTGTACGCAATATCGGTCTATTAGCCTATTTTATTGTACACAAACTGTTAAGTGATGTTATTCACATCTATCCCAAGGCGCATGATCATTATTAGCGAGGTGATTTGTCGACAGCGCTTCTGATTGGCGCAGATGAAGTTGCCTATAAGTGCATATGCAATCGGATCCTCCCCCTATTTCACAACCCCCCCTCCCAGACTCGCAGGGGGTCGGAACCTCTAATATTCATCGGAAGAGGGTCGTGGAGGCACAAGCACATAAAAGTCAGGCTTGCGGGATGCGGTGGATCTCTGGTAACTTTGCGCGCATCAGGACGCAGGTGAGGCGCACAGAATGCGCAACGAGGTAACTTTTAAACTTTGAACTAGCGATATGAAATTTTATTTGAACACGAATTAATTTAAAGTAGTAGCAGAGTAGTAGTTTTTTATAGGATTTGTATAGGATTGCATAAAATCAATGAACAGGCCAGAGAGAGATGCTGTGCACCTGCAAATGATGGATGCCTTTTTAACTCCAACGGGAACATTTTTAAAAGCTGATTACTTTCCATTGAACTGACTCATCTTGACTCAACTGACTCAAGCTGAAATATTCTAAAAGAAAAAAAAACAGTAAGAGCCATGCCACGACCGGGCAAGAACTCGTACAGTGACCAGAAACCTCCATACTCATACATCTCCCTGACCGCCATGGCAATCCAGAACTCATCAGAGAAGATGCTCCCCCTCAGTGACATCTACAAATTCATCATGGACCGCTTCCCTTACTACCGTGAGAACACACAGCGCTGGCAGAACTCTCTTCGCCACAACCTCTCCTTCAACGACTGCTTCATCAAGATCCCACGACGCCCAGACCAGCCGGGCAAAGGCAGCTTCTGGGCACTTCACCCAGACTGTGGCGACATGTTCGAAAATGGAAGCTTTCTGCGCCGCCGCAAGCGCTTCAAGGTCCTCCGGATGGAGCACGCTGCTTGCAAGAGTGCTCCTATTCTGCACCCGTATCACCCTCACGCCCAGCATCATCACCCACATCATGCTCACCAGCATGCAGGAAAGTTCAGCATGGGACACCCTGATTACCTGGGCACCATGGGACGACTCTCACATTTCCAGAGCTATGCCCTGGGGGGTGGACAGACCGGAGGTTTCAAGCATCCCTTTGCTATTGAGAGCCTGATCGGACGAGACTACAAGGGTGTGATGGCAGGTGGGCTTCCTATAGCTTCTGTCATGCATCACCTGGGCTACTCAGTGCCTGGAGTGGTCAACTCTGTCTGGCCGCATGTAGGTGTCCTGTCTGAGGCAACGCCTGTGTCATCTGAGTACCCACCGTTTGGGGTGACAGTCAAGGGGTTGTATCATCATTCAGGTAGTCCTACTATGCCAGCCGTGCCTGTTCCTATCAAGCCCACCCCAACATTAGGTGCCATGCCTTCTTTGACAGGCCTGGCATCTGGAACGGCTCAGTTGTGCAGCAGAATGGACAGAGAAGTGACAGATCTGATGGAGGACAAAAACGGAGGACTTCACGCATCTCTTCTTTAGTTTTGAAATACAGGATAAAGGCAGCCGTGTCATGACGGTATGTACTGCTGCATTCTTCGGCAAGTGAGTGGCACAAACGATGGCATGCGGCACTGACGAAGATGCCACAAAGTGGAACATTTTACTGTTATTTAATAGTGACTATATTGTATTTATCTTATTCTGTACAGAATCCAGACTTTGCATATGGCACTTCTGGCAAATCCTAGCTAGGTTATATAATGTGTAGTAACAATCATGCTTAAAAGGCAAAACTTTCTCTATTTAATGGGATTTATCTTTTTTATGATTTACAAATTCAAGTGACATTTTTGGAGGCTCTATGTAGTCCACCAAATTTCATCTTTTTCAGCTTTCCCCTTTATTAGACTGTATGAACAATTTGTAATGCTGTACTCAGTTGTATAAATTCAGATGAATTTTGGGATATTTGTACAGATCATGGCATGCCTGGCATGCATGTTTGCCTTTGTAAAGATGCTCTTGTGGAATGCACTGCGTTAGGAAGAAATCACATCCAAAGTAAGACATGAGTAAATTCTGTAAAATGTTTGAAATGTTTTATGTACAGAAATGTTAACGTTTATGATGAGCTTCAAACATGTTGGGAGTATTTTATTGACTCCCATAAAACAGCCTTAATGCTAGACACATTGTATAAACTGCTAAATTATTAAATTGCCTAATATATGGGAATTGTTACAATATATTTGTATTATTTAATAATTTATCATGATGAAACTGAAGCAGAGAATAAATGACTTGAGGCTTTTCAGTGAGAACAATATACTTTTAAATATTTATGACACCTTTTTTTAAATAAATTTAATTTGATTTAAAGTCAAATTCTTTGCATTCTTCCTTTACACACATTATTTTTTATTAATTTAGAATTTTGTGTACACAGATTATTAACATATGTTGCTGCAGAAATTTCAGAACTTATCTCTTTAAAGATTTTTAATTACATATTTTTACAAGACAAATTTATTTGAATAATGTATAGTATGGTTACTGTAATGCACTTTATTATTTTAAATATTTAGAATTTCCTAATATTGTATATAAAATATTATTTCTGGGCTGTGTTTAACACTTTAAGTTTTATCTACAATTATAACTATATTCTTTTCAGTCAGACTCTAAGTATTATTCTATTATTAGAAAAGCCTGGAATCTATGTTTTATAATTAAGACCAGCTAAAACTTGTTGATCTCATCCTTATTTTTTATTTTTATGTTTAATTCATGGACTTGGTTTATTATTCAGTTATATTTCCTATTTGTTAACTAATTTTTTTACCCGTTTATTATTAATTTAAAACAGAAGGAAAAAGAAGCAAACATAATTTATAATTATAATGTAATATAATACAACATAATATTTATAGCCATAGAATAATTTGCAATATTTGTCCCTAGATCCATATTTTTCCATATTTTATAAAACACTATAGGTTAAGATTAGTTACATTTACATGAAACCTAAAGAGGTTTCACCATTTCTCCAAGAATTTGAGGAGAAAATTACTAAAACTTCCTGTATTTGTTCATATTGAACAGTATTTGAAGTAAACATAATAAATAAACAAAAAATAATAAGCTGTTAAAGAAAGACGGAGGATTAAATGCAATGGTCGGAGCTAGTGATCAAGGGTAATTGTAAATTTAAATAGCAAATACAGCAAATTTTAAACTTTATTGATTTATTGATACACTTATTTATTGGTACACTAATTCCTAATTTGATACCTGCAGCACATTTTTAAAGTTGGGACAGAGGCAATTGGGAATGATCAACAATTACAGGTAAATATATAACAAGTGGTGCTGTTATAACTCTGTCTAAGCACAGAATTTAAAAAAACTAAGCATAAGGCTAAAATTTCACCAATAGTCTAACAATTTTTCTTAACATACACATGGACATTTAGGGATTTAGGGATTTTACTCTCTACGTCATAATATTATAGAATTAAAAACCAAATTCAATGCTGGTGACCTTTCCTCAGATGGTGCTGCATTTAAAACCAACATGCCTTTGTAATGTACATAACCACATGGGCTCTACATGCAAGTTATCACTGTACTGCGCAAAGAAAAACCCATATATCAAAGCATCAAAATATGGCATCAAATTTTCTGGGCTCAATCTCATCTGAGATGGACTGATGTAGAATAAAAAAATATGTGCTGTGCAAGGCTATAATCACATGTCCCCCCAATATTCAGATATGGTCAAAATGCCCCCCCAATATGTACAAATTATAAATAAACATATTCCACTCACTAGCTTTGTGTAATGTTAGGATTTGTCAGTGTTCCAATAATTTGGTAACATGGCAAGAATATTGTAGAATTCCCCTTCCTTCCCTTGTAGATTTGGTCTCCCCCAAATTCAGTTCATGGCTTCGTCTTTGGTGCTGTGGTAAACCTATCTAATATTTTTTACAAAATGGAAAAGGACCATTCAAGTATTACTAGTGCAAAGATAAAAGGTAGTAATCTGGCAAGATATGGGAATATGTTGAGAGCAATGACATTGCTAACTACAACCATACATGATGGGTACAGGCATCCCTGCTTGTTTTAGCAAGACAATTACAAGCCACATTCAGCATGTCTTACAACAATTGAGTTTATAGTAAGTCTGTACAGATGCTAGACTGGCCTCCCTTTAGTCAGACATGTGGCCCAGTATAAAGTGCTATGAATGAAACATGGAAAATCTGGACTGTTTAGCAGCTTAATTATTCTATAAAGCAAGAATGGGAATAAAGTTCACTATCAGAACTACATCATTTGTGAATGTTGTTGAAAGGTAATGTAACAGTGATACACCTTGGAGCGAATTGCAGCCAAGGTGCAAAATTTGGAATGAGAGTGTACACCGATGAGGCATAACATTATGACCACCTTCCTAATATTGTTTTGGTCCCCCTTTTGCTGCCAAAACAGCCCTGACCCATCAAGGCATGGACTCTACTAGACCCCTAAAGGTGTGCTGTGGTATCTGGCACAAAACAAAATTGGGGTTGTATTTGTCATTGCGGAATGAGGTGAAAAGGAGCTAAATTTTCAGACGCCATTCATTTTTTTTTAGCAAACTGGCATTTAATGCTTGATAATCAGAAGTAATCTTTTACTTTTTTCTAGTGGCTGGGACCATTTCATTTCAGTTCTCTTTTAAACAAGAGTGGGTATTAAAAATGTTATTATATTGATACAGATAAACATACATATACTACTGTTTTAAATTATAGTCATATTATTTTTCTTCACAGATACCGTAAGAGCTATTTGTTGGTCAGTATGTAAATGTTTTTAATTGCTTGATGATTTTCTAACCACCAAAAACATATCTGCATGGCCTTACATAAGCTATATCTATATTATATGTTGACTGGATAGCATACCTGCTTATAAGGTCAAATTAGAGAATATAAAAGAGTAGTTATATTACAGGCTTATATATACAGATTATATACTGTATTCATAAACACTAATAAATGTGCACCTGTGTACAAAATGAGTTCTACAAAGACATGTTTAATCAGTTCAGTATGAACCAGTCTCAACCATTCTGAATACTATTGGAATAAATAATAACTAAGATTACGAGCCAGGCCTTTTGGTCCAACATCCTTGGAAATCTAGAGAAAAGGAGGCTATTGTATATAAGTGGATGGTTAATTCCAAATAAATGTTCTGTATATGGCTTTGGAAAGGGATGACCAAGCTCATGGTCAGGTGATTAGATGCTTTTGGCCATAGACTGCTGCAAATCTTTATCATGGGACAAAAAAAAACAAGGGCCGAATAGATATCAAAAGGGAGACAAAGTTAAACACAAATGAGCCACACATACACAGTTTAAAAAAAAATCCAGACCTGATTTATTATGTCTTCTATTAATATTATTACTATGAGCTTAGATTGTATTAATAGAAAAACATCCTCGTGTGGTTCTAATTACAGTCACATTATTTCTCCACGGAAGCCTTGGGAACAACAATATACATTATTAGTCACTACTGAATGTGTTGTAAACAGGTGTAGCATTTTATTGACATGATTTTTTTTTATTCATTGACTAAACTAGTCTAAATAATATTATTGATAACATCTAAATAATTTTAGTGTATTCATAATGGATTGAAATCTTAATATATGCTTCTAGGTACACCTTATGTAGCATACTTATTGAGGACAACTTACTGCTAATATGTCTAACCTAATGGTTTATAATTTACATTTTAATTATAAAACATTAATGAATGTAATTACGGTGGTACAGTGGGTAGTGTTGTCGCCTCACAGCAAGAAGGGTCTGGGTTTAATTCCCCGACTTGCGACCAGGGTCCTATCTGTGTGGAGTTTGCATGTTCTGTCTGTCTCTGTATGGGTTTCCTCTGGGTGCTCCAGTTTCCTCCCACAGGTCCAAAAACATGTGGGTGAGTGTATCAGTGAGTGGGTATAATACCCTGGGACAGATTTGTGCCCTGTCTGGGACATTCCGTCTTTTTACTCAGTGACTCTGATCAGAATAAAGTGGTAACTAGAATAATGAAATGATGTAATTTAGTGCAGTGGTGAATCTGATTAAAGGTCATGTTCGAGTGTGTGTATGAGTGTGTGTATGAGTGTGTAGGTGAAGAGGTTCAGGTTTATGGCTTGCGTGTGCTGGACAATTGATGACTGCTGCCGTGGACGCAGAACACCGAGGTTGATCTTCAAAAGCCCCTGTTTGATAAAGTCGTTTTGTCTTTCTCATCTTGACATAATTTTGGCTTTGAAGTTCAGAAGCTGGTCCTCTTCAGAGGACAAAAGCTGCCGGTCTGCAGGCCATTGAGAGTGTGACTGTTTAGCATGGCAAAGGCGCACTTGTACACCTACAGTCGCGCGCACACACACACACCCTAGGAGTGTACAGAACCTGCTTCTGAACAAATAATTTAGATGCACAAGCAGCCGAGTGAGGTAAAAAGTACACCCACGGAGCCAAGCTTAGTCAATATTGATGAGGACAAACTTGCCATGTCTGTGTATCTATACATTCTTCTGTCTTTCCGTCTATCTGTCCATTCATCCATTCTTATTGTCTTTATATGACATAAACAATCTGAGTAAACACAAAATATAATTCTTAAATTGTAGCTTTTTTTGATTGACGAATGTTTGCCAACACCACCTGACCTGTTTTTTTTTAACTTGTATTGTATTTACCTACTAAGCTGGGCGGCACGGTGGCTAAGTGGGTAGCACTGTCGCCTCACAGCAAGAAGGTCCTGGGTTCGATCCCCAGGTGGGGCGGTCCGGGTCCCTTCTGTGTGGAGTTTGCATGTTCTCCCCGTGTCCGCGTGGGTTTCCTCCGGGAGCTCCGGTTTCCTCCCACAGTCCAAAGACATGCAAGTGAGGTGAACTGGAGATACTAAATTGTCCATGACTGTGTTTGATATAACTTGTGAACTGATGAATCTTGTGTAATGAGTAACTACCATTCCTGTCATGAATGTAACCAAAGTGTAAAAAAACATGACCTTAAAATCCTATTAAACAAACAAACCTACTAAGCTACTCAGTCATTCAATGAACTCAATTGATAATTTGCTTTAAATACACTTGACCCACCCAGACTTGGTTACTGCCAGTCCTGTTTAATCTAACTTGCACTTAAATAGAACATTTTCAGCAATGTGCACTAAAATAAAAGGCCTTTATAAGCAATATATATATACAGTGGCATAACATTATGACCACATCCTTGTTTCTACACTCCATTTTATTAGTTCACTTACCATATAGAAGCACTTTGTAGTTCTAGAGCCATTATTGCCCAATGAAAAATAAACTTAAACAGTAATGAATCTTCCCAAAAGTGGCTACCCTGTTAACACTGCAGAAGCTTGTAGTAAACAACTAGGTTAAAATCCAACAAGCCTCTGTGGTGCGTGTAAAAATGCTAGGCAGGATAGGATAAGCAGTGCAAAAACCAAAGATATGTATCTGCACAGATGCAGAAAGAAGTAATCAAATGTGTGCATATTCTCAACTATAGTGCACATTTGGTGTTTGGAACAGTAGGGGTTTTGCTGACATAGTTAAGATTAGTTTATTATCGTATAGCATAGATATTCAATTAAAATTAAAGGTCCAGACTGTCGGTTTACTTCCTAAAAGTCCAAATCATTACAGTACTCCACTATGTTTTAAAAGGCTTTTATGTTTTAAAGTTTAATAAGCAGTTTTAGAATATTGATAGTAAAATTGTGTTCATATATTTAAAGTCTCCAAATAAGGTTCTAATCATTCTAAATAAAAGTGTTTATTTTAAAAATTAGCTAACTTAAAATTGTTCAAAACTAGAATAGAGGAATACATGTTTTTTTAAAACTAAGGCAGAATTAAATGTAATAATGCAGAAAATAAATGCCTTTTCTATTCGGGTTAATAGCAAAACTACTTAAACCCTATCTGACAACAGCTCGATGGACTTGCACCCTACCCAGGGTATTCCTGCCTTATGCCTAGTGTTTCCCTGTGAAACTGGACCCACTGCAGCACAGAACAGTATTATATTTAATAGAGTACATCATTTCAGAGCCTTGTAGAATTTGTACCAAGCAACATTACCATTGTTTTGATTAAACATCATTACAATGTAAATGATCACGTTATTTTTGCATGTTTAATCCTTTCATAATAATTACCTGAAAATGATGAATAGAATAAAGTCTTGGTTAAACTGGTGCTCCAATCCCTGCTGACAGGGTGAATCAGATATGAGATATTAATTTTAATTACTTTGACTTAAACAGGCTGGAGGTGACATTCTATGATCGCCTCTTAATAACCTGAAAGACCCGTCCCTTATAATTAGCAGCTTAATTCATTAGGTTCCTAATTAGCAGTAGCAGCCCAGCAAGTTGGTAAAGTATTAGGTTCCATATTCCAGCAAATGTGGTGCAAACTGGTGTATCTTAATTTCTTAAAACACTTAATTGCAGTGATCGATTCATTGTTTAATTTATTGTAGCTATTGCTTTAGTAACGAGTTTAATTTTTACACACATAAATAATTTATACATACAAATATTCTGGATGGGAATGCCTGTCTCAGATTCATCGTTTCAAATTATCCCAAAGGTGTCCAGTAAGATTTAGGGCAGGGCTCTGAGCAGGCCACTGGTACTGTACCAAAGGTCAGATTTTCTTTGGTCCTATTCTTTCCATGGCAGCACATGTTCAGACTTTGAAGTTCAAAGCTATTGTTCACTCATTATAAGTCTCAAGATATAATTTTAATTGAAACATTATATTAAATAAATATGTAAAATAGAACAATTTTATTCCGAAATAGAACGTGTAATTGATTTAATATAATTGATCATTTACATCTGTTAGCAATGAATGTGGCCAAAACGCTTGGACTTAGTAATTAGGAGAGGTGTTCACATACTTTTGTTAAACTCGCTCACTCACTCACTGTCTTAGCGGCTTATCCAATTAGGGTCGCACGTTTGTCATGCTGGAGCCTATCCCAGCTTTTCAATGGGCGCAAGGCACACAGTAACACCCTGGACGGGGCGCCAGTCCATCGCAGGGCAGACACACACACACATACACACACCCATTCACCTTTAGGGCAATTCAGTGTCTCCAATTCATTTGACTGCTTTTTGGACTGTGGGAGGAAACCAGCGCTCCTGGAGGAAACCCACGCACACACAGGGAGAACATGCAAACTCCAGAGAGAGGACACAGACCGCCCCGCCTGGGAATCAAACCCACTGAGCCACCGTGCCACCCTTTGTTAAGCTGAACATGTCAATTTCTTTGTACTAAAGGTCAGATTTTCTTTGATCCTATATAAATTTTAAGCTATTGTTCACTTATTATAAATATGATCATACCAAATAGTAAAATGTAAAATTTACATTTACAGCATTTAGCAGACGCTTTTATCCAAAGCGACTTACACAGTGAGCGGAACACAATGAGCAATTGAGGGTTAAGGGCCTTGCTCAGGGACCCAACAGTGGCAACTTGGTGGTGGCGGGGCTTGAACCGGCAACCTTCTGTTTACTAGTCCAGTACCTTAACCACTGAGCTATCACTGGCCAATTTTGTAAAGATAACACCAATTTTGTAAAGATAACACCTGTTAGCAATGGATGTGGCCAAAACACTTGGACTTAGTCATTAGGAGAGATGTCCATAAACGTTTGGCTGTGTAACTCTCAAAGTGATTCATGTGTGGCAGAGGTTTGCTCGACAGCCACCAGCTGGTAGTTCTCTCACAGCTGAACTCTGTTACTGAGCATGTGTCTTCTGCCTGTCCTCTGTATCATTATCCAAGCCAGCTCCAATAAAAACCTCTTCCAGCTTGCATTAGCTAGAAATGAGGAGAGGTCACCTGGACAGGAGAAGGAGGTCATAATAATTCTTCCTTTCTGCATTTTGGTTAATGAAATAATTTTCATTTCTATGCGTTGAACAAGGTTCAATTTGATGGCTTTTAATATACATAATTATTACAGAATAGGCTACTTTCAGTAATGAAGTCTCATGAATTATTAAAGTAATGTAATAAATACAGGGGTCACTTTAGTTTCTAGATCTCCTTTGGAGACCTTAGAGGAAAACTTTAGAAGCATTTAATGCAGCGATGTATTCAAGACCATATATATATACAGTGATGCCCAAAAGTCCAAGACAAATAGTGAAAAAGCAAGTGAGCACATTTGGGAAAATGACCATGTCACTTGCTTTGTATAAAGGGTCAGATTTTCTTTTTATCTTATTCTTTCAATTGCTACTTTAAGCAAATGTTAAATTTTTAATTAAAATATTATATTAAATAAATATGTGAAATATAACCATTTTTATTAGGGGTCTCAGACTTTTGGTGTATGTATTTGGCAAATGCTGATTACATCATAATATGTCAAACCAGTCTACATAATCAGACATAATACACAGATCGGTGTCAGTAATTACCAGTTTGTTTTTGAAAAATGTTGTTTAACAGGGAGTCGTCAAACCTCAATAAGCTGGAAGCTTTTTTTTTTACTAGACAAAAGGATAAAGATTAAACAAGAGAGGTGCCAGGAGCTTATTAAAGGTTATGCTCCACCAAGCACTGAGGCTGGGGGTTGAATAACAGTTTTTCATTTAAACTCAAAATTATTTCAACTTATAAAAATTGCTTAAATGTATCAATGAATATTCTTTCACTGTCTACTGAGACTTGATGTTGTCTATTTTTATTCTGTTCTATACACGTCACCATAATACCATTTAACATGGGGTGGGGGTTGAATATTTTAGATTGCAACTATATATTTAAGAGGTGTATAAACCACACAGCTGAGGCTTAAAGGATTAAATACAGAAGACTTTGTACATTGTAAATGTCTTAACAGTTTCACATTAATCTATGATAAAATAAAGAAAGTTTTACTCTATTGAAATACACGTGTGTGCATTTGAGTGTTGACGTGTTTGCGTTGATTTCTGCCATGCTAATCCTTCATTTACGCCAGTGATGAGTGTTCGAAGGTGCCCACATGATTCATTTTGTGCTAATTGCCTGTTTGACAGCGGTTAACTCAAAGGTCCTCTGTAGCTTCCCCTGCACATTCATCTGTCCATTAGAACAGACACTTGGGGTTTTATTGGACTAATTAAGAAGGTCTTTATTCCTGCTCAGTGCTGCCCTCAACCTAACATGTACCACCTCATAAAGCATGTGAGCCTGCATACAGGTTTGTATATCACTGTGTGAGTACGGGTCAGAATTAGTGATAATGTTTATATGCTACACATGTTAATTACGATTATCTTTGATTAAAGAATGTAATTTCAGATAAGCAGTTTTTCATCCATTCAACTTTTGCCAGTGCAGGGCTGGTTACAGGAAGCTCATGTCTGCCCCCTTGTGTCAACATGTTACACCCATAGTACTTCTAATGTTAAATACAGTAGTGAATATTAGATATAAAGTTATTGAGCACATACATTCTAAGCACTGAATGTTATTTTCTTTATTTTCACTTTACATCGTTTTGTATTCCAAATAATGGCAAAATATTTTCAGTTGCACCTATGGCTAATGTTGCTCTCCAAAACAAAATTACCATACACAGTTGGGGTGGGCGGATCGATCCAACATTACAGGGACATTAATATGTGTATATAAAAAATAGTTTGACTTTATTATATTAAATTATTTGAATTAAGTATTATGGATTTATTGATCTTAACTATAAATAAAAATAAAATAAAAATAAAAGCAGTATCTATAAAACAAGGTTTGTAGGATGTGAGGGACATTAATATGTGTATATAAAAATAATTTGACTTTATTATATTAAATCATATCAGAGTTTAATAAATTTATCTCTGATACACACTTATTATGGATTTACCGATATTAACTATAAATTAAAATTAAATAAATATAAAAACAGTATCTAATATAAACATAAAAACAGTTTGTAGTAGATGAGAAACATGGATGTGTTTGTATAAAAATAGTTTGACATGAATCCATCAATACATTACAAGACTTTAATGGATCTATTTCTCTGTAATAAGTGCAGAGTAAATGTTTCCTACGTTTCTCTGTTAGTTTTATGACGCTCCCTAACGCGTCAGCTGAAGTGGGAGCTTGATCAGCGGTTCCATTTTAATCTTTCTTTAAATAAATAGATGTAATCTTAAAATTACCATAAAATAATTTTTGTAGTATGTTGCCTACTTTAATCTGTGTAAAAATTCGTAAAATAAGTAGGTGTTAGGTGTTTTTTTAACCATTTATATAGATCGGAATGGCGAATGTCAAACGAATGTTGAATATTAAACTAACTTTACCGCAGTCGATCCAAATATAGATATTATCGATACCAACGTTGGTATTGGAACCGGATCGATACTAGTGTGAGGGGACTTCGGTTTACTTTAGGTTTACTTTTCTCAGCAACATTCAGCACATTTCTCCCATTTCATCAGAAAGTAAAGATGATGTGTGTACAGACTGTAGCAGCTCCTCTCACATCTTACTGCTCACCTCGCTCCTCCCCTCCTGCTCTGCTGTGTTCTGTTGTGGTACCGTCATGTTGTTATGCTGTTAATCCTAACAGACATCAGTACATTGGTAGGCACTGGAAGATTGTAAGTTTTTGAATACTTTGCTTTGCACATACAGAAATAGGGGCAATTTTATGGAAATATTAGTGCAAACTAAACGTACGTAAAGTACGGAAGCACCTTACGCACTTTGCGCAACCTACGCAAATCTGAGGCTCTTAATCCGTGTTTGTGTTTTGGTGAATAAGTGCACTTTTCTTTTGACTTTGTGCTTATAAATATAAGGGTGATTCTTCAATTGGGGGCTCTTTTGACCATCTTAACTTTTGAAAAATAAAATTAGGAATAATTTAGTTTTAATTCTGTCAAGATAATGCTAGAGCAAAGACTTAATGATGGTTACAATTGAGCTTATATAGAATTTTAATATTTCATATTTATTTGCGAAGTGGCATAGCAAAATGTAATTATGTGTTGGTAATGACGTGTTGCGGTAATGACAATTTTTACTTTTTTAAGAAAAAAACTAGATACGCCATGGATTTGCTAAAACTAGTCAACAGCTAGTACAAGATGCACTTTAAATACATATAAATTTCTTTTTTTTTTTGGTAAAGTACTGCCATACTGATGTAAATGGTAATGACACTGAATAAATATACTCTATGATCAGGAGGAATACATGATTAAATTACTCACATTTCCAGACATTAAAATGTTAATCTTCTCTCATGGCTGGCATGTGCTTCCTTGCAAGTCTTTGTTTCTATGGTTACACCATAAACAAGTGTTACCTTCAAATTATTCCCTACAGAAACCATACACTGTTGCGGTAATGACGATAATGCTGGGGACAGTAATATATTGCTCAAAAATATGCATAGGTTGTACAAATATGAAAAAAAAAACCATTTTGTTTCTTTTTAAGTTATTATAAAACTCATATTGTGATTTTTATAATGAATTGATCACTTTTTAGCATTTTATTAGAGCAGAGAAGTTTTAAAATCTGGGTTGGGGACAAGGCCAAAGTAGCAAAATACTGATGTTTAAATCATCATAAAAAATGAAAATCATAATTATTTTGGTATGTAATTGTTTTTAGTGATGCAATGAATGATCTTTTTAATACCTAAAATATTTGTTTTGTAATAAAGTATTTTTAACACAAATTTATAACTTAGGGACATAAAAGTTCCCCCAATTGAAGAATCACCCATAAACAGAATAGCATCTTTTTTTTTTTTTTAAATTAACAAGGACACATGTATTCGGTCATTAATAAAAATGTACAAATGTATTCACCCAGCAAACACAACTACATGGTATGAGTTAGCCGCTTGGTGGTGATACGACATGATAGTAACGTTGTGAGAAAGTAAAGCACCAGAAACAAGAAATCTGACCGCTTTAAACAACTTTAAACAAAGTGGGGTTATTTAATGTTAGTGCACGATAAACCACATTTAATATTAGTGCACGATAGGGCTGCAACTAACGATTATTTTAGTAGTCGACTAATCTGACGATTATTTTATTTATTTATTTTCGATTAGTCGACTAGTCAGCGATTATTTATGTCATACCCTCCATCTCTGCCTTAACATAAAACCCTGTTGTTATTTAAGTTCCAATATAAAATTAAAATAATGACCCATGAAACATGAATATGAAACTTAAGCTTGATAGTTTAATTAAATATATTTGAAACATTAATACACAATCACAATAAAAAAAATTCAATGAAATAAGAAAGCTTTGGACAGCATTAGAAACTGTTATGTTTCAGAAGTTATCACTCTGGAAGTCAAAAACATTTATAACATGTCGTTGAGAAACATGTGAATGCTGTCTGTGAAGATCTCAGCCATCTGAGGGGTGCATGAAACTCTTCTCTTCTACGTCGACTAATCGTTGCAGCCCTAGTGCACGATTTTGTTTTGTGTCCTTGATGCCACTTAAAGCTAGCAAAAGCATGTATCAATCTCCATGCTGAAACTTTCTCTTGGATCTACTTAATGTTTTCATTCTTCTTTTATTTCTGACAAAAGATTGTACGTTTTTGAAAATGCTTTTTTGCACATACAGAAATGGGGGCAATTGTATAGAAATTATAGTGTAAATAATACACAGGTAAAGTACAAACACACTTTACGTACTTTGCGCACTTTACGCAAATTCACGAAACGACCCTGATGCGTAGATCAGTTTCGTGAATCGGAGCATGCGTAGTGAGGCTCCCATTCCATCTGCGCATGCGTAGTGAGGCTCTCATGCCGGGTTAGTTTTGATGAATTTCTTTTGACTTTGTACTTATAAATGTAAACAGAATAGCATCTATTTTATTTTAAATTAACAAGAACACAAATATTCGGTCACAATAAAAAATTTACATATTTAGCAAACACAACTACGAGTTAGCCGCTTGGTGGTGATAGATACTTTATTTATCCCGAGAGAAATTACACCATGATGGTAACATTGTAAGAAAGCAAGACACCAAGAAACAAGAAATCTGACAAAAATGTATTACAACATTAATATGATAGAGTTATAAACACAGAGTGATTATAAAAACAGAAATCACTGCAATTAGCTTAGCAGCTAACACTAGCGACTAAGCTAACAAGTACCCGTGTTTACCTTGGATATGAACTCACAGCTGTAATGTCTTTCGTATAGTTAGAATACTGCACATCTATATCGATAGTATTAATACTTCAGTTTTACTTTTCTCCGCTACATTCAGCACGTTTCTCCCGTTTTATTAGAAAGTAGAAACCATGTGTGTACAGAGCCGCTCCTCTCACATCTTACTGCTCATCTTAGTCCTGCTGTGTTTTGTTGTGGTCACGTGACTAAGGACACTGAGAGGCCGAACACATGCAGCAGTGAGAGAGAGAGAGAGAGAGAGAGAGAGAGGAGCTGTGTGTGTGTGTGTGTGTGTGTGTGTGTGTTGGGTGGGGGGGGGGGTTAATTTCAGAACAGGGCTATGAAAAGGATGAATTATGTTTTGTTATTATATAATTGGTTCTGAACAAAAACCTCAGACTTAGTTCATTATAGTAATAAATGTCTTACTCATAAATCATGTCACACTGCTCTCCCTTACATAAAAATAGTAAAAAAAGTATCGGTATTGGTTTCAGATCTATACCAAATTTTGCAGTATTACACACCACTAATACACCGCTTATTCCTCAGTTGCACTTTATTTTCTTGTAATTGTTTTGAATGTATTTAATAATTTGACATTTGGACATTATTTGCTTTAAACAATGTAAAAACAATCCATCTATCTTTCAATCTTTAGTCATGCAACTGTATATCAATTTACAGAAGACCATTTGGTTAAAGATTGATTTTATTACAGTTCGTTTAAATACATCCTTTAAATATATCTAAATACACATTTGTGTAATTAAATTCATTTTAACTTACAACTAATAACTTGAATGTATGAAATACTATAATGGTAAATTACTATATATTACACTTATAGCTAAGAGCTGGTTACATTCACCAATATAAACAAAGATATCACATTAATATATCAACTTCTTAATTATGTCAATGACACAACTGGACACTTCTGCAGTTTTTTTTAACCCATTTCTAAAACAGAGAGGAAACATACAATAACTAGATCAAGGCAACAAGCAAAAAGTGAGATTTATAAACTACCATGCCAACTACCAGAATTCAGGCCAAATCTCTGACAGACTGGAGAGGAGGTTTACATTTCCCAGAACACTGCTCAGTGGCGTAACTAGGAGCTCATGGGCCTCAGTGCAAAAAAGAATTTTGGGCCCCCTCAACAAATTTCATATATGTTGGTAGCTCCAGCACCTGAACTTCAATGCTGGAGCCATACGGCGAGTCTCATATACAAAACTAACTGACTGCAGAACGTCCAAATGCACATGTATAAATCAGGTGCTGCATTCTGATTGGCTGAGCTGAATGTCACTCACATATCGCCCCCTAGTAGTTTCGCCCCTGACGCTGCTGTTATGTAGCACCCACGCAACCTGCTATTATGTGCTATTATACGTACAGTGGGGGAAATAAGTATTTGATCCCCTGCTGATTTTGTAAGTTTACCCCCTTACAAAGACTTGAACAGTCTATAATTTTTATGGAAGGTTTATTTTAACAGAGAGAGACAGAATATCAACAAAAAATCCAGAAAAAAACATTAAATAAAAGTTATAAATTAATTTGTATTTAATTAAGGGAAATAAGTATTTGATCCCCTACCAACCAGCAAGAATTCTGACAGACAGAACCGGTTATGTGCACAAAAGGCACACAAATTAGTCCTGTCCCTGTATAAAAGACTCCTGTCACAGAATCAGTTTCTTCCGTTCAAATCTCTCGACCACCATGGGCAAGACCAAAGAGCTATCAAAGGACGTCAGGGACAAGATTGTAGACCTGCACACGGCTGGAATGGGCTACAAGACCATCAGCAAGAAGCTTGGTGAGAAAGAGACCACTGTTGGTGTGATAATTCGAAAATGGAAGAAATACAAGATCACAGTCAATCGCCCTCGCTCTGGAGCTCCATGCAAGATCTCACCTCGTGGGGTAAGAATGATTCTGAGAAAGATGAGGTCAGTCCAGAATTACACGGGAGGAGCTTGTCAATGATCTCAAGGGAGCTGGGAGCAGAGAAATGCTGGATATGACCCCAAGAACACCATCCCCACCGGGCATTTCTCTCCCTCCAAACACGGCGAGTGGAGTTGATGCCAAAGAGCTCAATTTTGGTCTCATCTGACCATATCACATTCTCCCAAGCTTTCTCTGAATCATTCAGGTGTTCATTGGCAAACTTTAGATGGGCCTGTACATGAGCCTTCTTGAGCAGAGGGACTTTGCGGGCACTGCAGGATCTCAATCCATTATGGCGAAGTGTGTTACTAATGGTTTTCTTGGTGACTGTGCTCCCAGCTCCCTTGAGATCATTGACAAGCTCCTCCCGTGTAATTCTGGGCTGACCTCACCTTTCTCAGAATCATTCTTACCCCACCAGGTGAGATCTTGCATGGAGCTCCAGAGTGAGGGTGATTGACTGTGATCTTGTATTTCTTCCATTTTCGAATGATCGCACCAACAGTGGTCTCTTTCTCACCAAACTTCTTGCTGATTGTCTTGTAGCCCATTCCAGCCTTGTGCAGGTCTACAATCTTGTCCCTGACGTCCTTTGATAGCTCTTTGGTCTTGCCCATGGTGGTTGAGAGATTTGAACGGAAGAAACTGATTCTGTGACAGGAGTCTTTTATACAGGGACAGGACTAATTTGTGTGCCTTTTGTGCGCATAACCGGTCTGTGGGGGTCAGAATTCTTGCTGGTTGGTAGGGGATTAAATACTTATTTCCCTTAATTAAATACAAATTAATTTATAACTTTTATTTAATGTTTTTTTCTGGATTTTTTGTTGATATTCTGTCTCTCTCTGTTAAAATAAACTTTCCATAAAAATTATAGACTGTTCAAGTCTTTGTAAGGGGGTAAACTTACAAAATCAGCAGGGGATCAAATACTTATTTCCCCCACTGTATACATGTGCTATTGTGCCACCTTACTGTATAAATGTTAAGTCCTATTAGAACAGTATGTGTAAAAAATGACATTTGTTAAGATATACACAGAGACTTGGTAATAAAAAAAGTATTAATAAATAGTCTAGTCCTAAACAAGGACAGGTTTATGCTCACCACTTTGCTAAATAAATGTGTCAGCAACAGTAAAAAAACATTGCTTAATGATTGAGTGTATTTTATCCTTTACGGTGCACAATATTATCAAAAGATTCAGGGTATTCAATGGAAACACATACAAATCTCTGACCATAATCTTTGTTCTATCAGACATCACTGCATTTAAAATCTACATTCTTCTGTGAAGGATATCAGCACATAATTTGACCAGTGTGGGTGCTAGACTGGCCTACCTGCTGTCTAGATCTTTCTCCCATTGAGAAAATTCAAGGAGCTGAATCAATACAAGGACAATTATTATTTATTTATTTATTTTAATTACTTATTTTTTTCTGTTTGGGCATGCCATTGCCAATGGACCACAAAGCAAATCTCTAAAAAATGTTTGGTATGCTATTTGACTGACCTGCTCTGTTTTGCTGACCTGAACCCTATTTGACTCATTTGGGCTGAATTGAGACACTGTAAGCTATAATGATAACCCAACATAAGCAAGGCAAGCCTTTCAGATAAGTGGATGTTGTTAGAAAAGCAAATAAAACATGAGGGCTGTGTCGCTATAGTGCTAATAGCTCAGTGAGTGGTTTGACCACAGCCCCTAGCACTGTTGCTCTCCCCAGTCCACTGCTTTTCTCCAGTACTTTTACCCTTAGAGAGAAATCCTGCAGTCCTAGCTCCTGTCCTTCCGGCTTTGTAAAGAAGAAGTCCTCATTAAACACTGGGTTGCGACAGTTCCTAATTATGGCACTATGCTGACGTTGTAGCTTGCCTGGGCTCAGGCACAAGTTAAGCCCACAGTGAAGGGGTCTGGGGTCACCGGGTTCACGCATGTCCTCCACCGAGATAACGCGGATTCGGATGGTGACTTGATCTCTGGTCACACTACAGGCAGAGAGACGAATACATCCTCTGTGTGGAAAAAGGAGAACATGCTCGCTATGGAGTTGCTCCTGACAGTGCAGCATGTCCACTGGGAACTGTAGGGGTGGGGCTAGGGTTGATGAGGTAACTTTATCAACATGATTTGCCTTTGTAATACTTTCAGACTTAATTCTGGAGCTCTGTGGAACTTCTTTTTGAAGAGACTCATTGGATGTTGAACATGACAAGAAGCCTTTATCATGCTTGCTCCTGATTGTAGGTGGCGAGCTGTATGGAGAGGAGTCAGCAGATAAACTGGTGTCACTTTCCAAACTTTTCACCTTTAGCACTGTTATGGAGGGCAGTCTTGGCACCTCCCTTTTGGTTATGTGTTTCAGCTTGTAGTTGGAAAATGTTGAATGAAACAGTGACTCCTTGCGCCGTGTGTTTGGACTCTCAGAAAATCCAGACTCATAACTTTTTAATGAAAATGGAATTGATTTTTTTGGACATAATTGCACCATGATATCCTTGTTCTTAGCATTGCTTTTTATTACTGTAGTCATGTTAGGTTTTGGTAGGAAGTTCTGGCTGCAGTTGGCTTCATTTTCACAGAGGTAATTAGTAACAATGTTCTCCACTGCCTCAAGAGAGCGTCTGCTTAGCCTAGGAGGCAGGAAAAAGTCTGGGATTTTGTCTGGAGTCAGGACGTTGCTGTGAAGTTTGTTGAGTAGGTTTGCCTTAGCTGAGATATCCACAGAGCTCTTACCTACCAGTCGACTGATCTCCACTGGCAGGCTCTCAGCTCTGTCTTGGACTTTTTGAAGGATCCACATCACCTCTAGTAGCAATTCAAAATCTGTGAACAAAAAAGAGAATATTTTCAGCAGTTCTTGATTTCACAATGCCTGTATTGCAGTTATTTATTTTAGCTCTGATTTTCACCTCATGACACCCATATTAGTATTTGATGGATGCAAATTAATGTGAATGTTCCTGAATCCAATTTACAACAGGTTGCTTGGCTTCACAAATGTCGCTACAATGCTTTTTTAACAGCTTCTCACAGGTTCTACACCAGCACTGATTTTTGTTACTTCATGATTCCCAAATATTAGTCACTGTTGGATGCTCCTGCTTCAAATTAAAAGCTGATTGCTTCTTTATTTACATGCCTGATTTTCTTTTATAGATATTCATGATTTATGATGTTTTGTGCCAGTAGATGTGTTTCTTATTTTTAAGAATGGGTTGTGGCAGACCCTTGGTAGCTATATCAAAACTGCAGATTTAAAATAGCTGTCAACAGGTCAAAGCCTTTTTCAAACACATTAAGACAAAAAAGTCCCAACTATGATTATTGATTTTCTCTCATAATTTATACTGTACATCAAAACAACAACTGAAACAATACAAACTTCTATTTTTCAGTTAAAAATTTAAAACAATAAAAAAGTATATCCCTGCATTGTCAATGCAATATCATAAGTTCACATGCTTTGGTTCTTACCTCCTTGATGACTTTTTGAGTAGGTGAAATTCTCACAGCTGGGAAACGTTCTGCATCTTACTTTGGACGTATTTATGTTCTAGTAGACCTGCACATCCTGCTGTATTAGATCCATGTTAGCCAATCACATGTCTCCCAATTCCTGCCCCCTCTTAGTAGGGACCATCCTTTTAATCTAGCTGCCCTACTGACAGGTTATGGACTGGGCTGATCAGCTAAAAGGTTAAACTGGGTTATTCTAGGGAAAAAAATCACATCTATCTGCAGGGCAAACAGACATCTGAGTAACATCAAAACGCTTTTTTAATCCATCTCTTTGTCTCTTTTGGTTAAAGGCCATCTGTGACATCATCCACGACCTTTAAAGAGCATATTCCAAAATCTAGTTCCGGTGTGTGCATCAACTGATACCTTGGATCTTAGATGCTTTCATATTGATTTGGGGACAGTTTCAACTATAAAAGCAAGAAAAAGCAAGTAGTGGAAAATATTTTTACATCAAAAGGGCTCATATTGGGCCTATTTATTCCACTAAGTAGTACCAATTGGCACACCATTCATACCAGTTGGCACAATAAAGAAAATGTAACACAGGAAAAGACACGTTGAATTTTTTTTGGTAATACCAGTGACCAAAATATTTTGAGAAGATGGTTTTAAATGTTTAAAATAAATGTGTTATTTTAGTGTATTATGGTATACCTTATGCATTATGGTATGGAAATGTGGGAGGTGTATTTTTTGTACATCCTGGTGAATTATTTTATATTTCTGTGCTTGTCAATACTAACACATTTGCTATTCATTTGCTCATTCACACTAAAAAAAACATTTTAACCAAAAATATGCTTTACTCTAAATACACTTGCAGATTTTTTTGTAATTGTAATTGATGTGCATTTAAAATTTTTTAAAGATAATGCTTTCTTTTAGTGCATTATACTTTGAATATACAGATGAGTCAAAACATTAGGACCATCACCCAACCTTTGCATGGCAGTGCTTAATTTGTAACAACATAATAATTCTGTAATTTAAGAATGTTGTGCAGTTGTGGCTCAGTGATTAAAGTACTGGACTAGAAAGCAGGCTGGTTTAATCCCCACCAACTGTTGGGCCATTGAGCAAGGCCCTTCACCCCCAGTTGCTTTCAAAGGGGTCTGCTGAATTCTGGTAATGTCTGCTAAATGCTGTAATTGTTTTGGCCCATTAGTATATGCAGTATGCTGCATTTTGCATACTTTAGATGTATTTCCATACATTTTAAAATATGTGAATAATTCACGACTGAGGTGGTCATTTACACAAAAAAAAATCATTCCTCTTCCTGTGGTCAGTGGCTGTACATGTGTGCAGCCCGAAACAATACAGGAGACGCTGGACTCTTGCCATAATTTAGTAAAAATGAATATATAAATAATTAAATAAAACCGTTATAATACGTCAACCACTAGATAGCGGTCGCACACTTGTCTGAATTGCACTCTCTTTTGTAACCGTTTTTCAACTATCTCCGCCTCCTGTACTTGAAGGAGGTGGGACCGACACAAATATCTGCACTCTGATTGGGTAGTTTACTTGTCATTAGGGTCTCAAGTCAGTTGTAAGCCAATCCCAACCCAGATAGCGTTTTTTGTCTGAAAACCGGTGGGGAAAAAATGAATTTGTGGACTGAAAAGAGTCTTTACTCGTGCCGGTTCTGTCCGGTGGAAAAGGCTGAAGTGAAATCGACAAAACCGGTAAATAACTAACTGACAGCCGTTACACCAGCTATATGGCCGCCTTTACTTCACCTGGTAAGTGTTACATTACTTCTACTCTTACTTTCTATAGCGGCAGTGGAACTGAAATGTCAGCTGTGACAACGTACATCCATCCTCTCTAACCTCCTAACAGCCTCATATATGTAGTAATAGTAATAATTATATATATATATATATATATATATATTGCTAAATATGCATTTTGCTTATGTGCCCAGACTTTAGGGACATCCTATATATACAGAAGTCTGGACACATATATAAGTATAATAATAGTGTTATTAGAATACTATTAAATATCTAATACTAATTTATGTTTAATAAATTACTACTTTATGTCATTTACATTTAAGTGTTTAGTTAGTGACCAACTAAGTAAATATCCCAAAACCTGGTACAGCACTAAATTATTGAACCCAGATGTACATAGACTGTACACAGACAAACTATCGGGAGCATTATACTTTGCTGTCCTGTTCTTTTGAGGCGCAGCACAGACTACAGAGAGATGATCACGTGTGTAGAGAAGCACACTTTTCCATTGATTATGGAATCCTTAAAGGGACAAAAATACACTCAATATGTAAACACATATATCAAACATTGTAAACACACTACACCACAGAAAATTCTGTAACACTAACTTAATTGCTAGGACCACCTCATATTGCATAATGTGTCTCATATTACATACACTACACGGACCTTAATTTTAAATTTCACAGCAAAATTGCATAAAAACAGGGCCTTACACGACACTACATTTCCCATAATACCTTTACAAAAGCCGACATCCTCTCCATACCAATAAAGCTTACATTTGTTTTAAAGGTGCAGTCAGAATGTTTTAGTCAGGAGGGTATGGATTTTGGGCCGTAGTGGTCGCATAGTAAACTACAGCAGCTGAGTGTTAACCACCACAACAATACCATACCATGCTGTCCATTTGGCAAGGGAGTCTGCCAACTTTTTATTTGTAAACAGCACGGATCACAGTGAAGTTATGGCTCGTGGGGGCATGTCTACAACAGCTTTCAAATGTTTTACCTATCCAACTTTGCTAAGACTTTCCCCAGACATAATTGCTTCAGAGATCATGGCTGGCCTTGAGAGTAAATGTACAAATGTAAATGTAAATGAGAGGCTATACCATATACAGAAAAATAAACGCCTACATTCTCTTGCATTCATTAAATACAAATTAGATGATGTGCACACAACATTCACTATCATTTTGCTTGCTGAACAACACATTCTTGTTGATCTGTTCTTCTATATGCGGTGCTATCTTTACCAACAATGTAAGCTCTGTGGTGCAGAACTGCATGTCCAGCTAGTGTTAAATGAATGGCTTCTCCGTTTTCATTCAATGCTGGATTTATGGTAACACGGCAGCCTTCTCCCATTCCTGGAACTGTGGGATGCCACAACCTCAAATAGCTCCTTGTTCTGATCCCCCAAAGCCAGTTAGAACATAACTTTTAACCAGATTGATTCCACTGTTACTACTATTTAACTTTTTGTATACAGTTGTCACCTAGTGTGTGGGGCGCTTTAACATGATTTTTTAAAATCAGTTAGTTTGTACAAGCCATGGTGATGTTCTTTATATTAGAAATTGGATAGGAATCTAATCCCAAGATTGTCATGCTATACATGATATACATACAAGTGTATTCAGCTGTACTTTATTCTACAACTCTTATTTCACTACTGTGCACTAACTGTATCTTTGTGTGTTTTCCTTTGTTTCTAGGTCTCAACATTTCATCCACTTCAACAAAGTATAAGAAGCTGTTTTGTGGGTATCTTTTTATCAACAGTGTACACCCTTTCACAAGTTCTGCTGCTGCAAACTAAAGGAAATGATACAAGCCTTGTTATTGTGTTGAGGAATGTATAGTGGAAGGCCACTTACCAATACTGGAGGCAATTTTCCTACACAGCAGAAGCTAAGTGGACCATTGGAAAAAAGGCACACTATGGACCACAATTCTTGGACATACTAAATCTCATTTTTGACATGTTTTAAATCATGCACTGGAGACAATAAACCCAGACCTGGGTCAGAACAGTCGCTTCCTGAGTAAATTTTTTTGTAGAAGCGTTTCCCCCGGTCCTTAGTGTTTGCAGCAATGGGCTCGTTTGGGTTTCCTTTTGATAATCTGCTGTGCATGCTGCTCGGCATCTCGTTCACTGTGTGGTTTACTCTGCTTCTGGTTTTCTTCATTGTGCCAGCCATTTTTGGCCTGTCTTTCGGCATCCGAAAGCTCTATATGAAGACCCTGCTCAAAGTGTTTGGGGTGAGTATCAAGCTGTGTATGAAATTTTAGGATATATGTAAATTGAGGATATTAAAAATATTGGTACTTTAATGCCAAGTTGAGTCAGTGGGGTCACACAGTGGTAAAGTACGCTAGTCCACTACTGCTGAGATCTGGGGATCCAGGTTTTGAATATCAGCTGTGCTATTGGCCGGTCAGGGCATCAGCATGGACATGATTGGCTAACGTCCGTGCCCTGGGGGATAAAGCGTGGCTGAAACAGGGTGCGCTCTCACTGCTGGTCCCAAGTCCAGATAGAAATAGGAGGTTTTGTCAAGAAGGTCTTCCAGCGTAAATACTGTACCAAGTCTGGTATGTGGACCAGATCCGCTGTGGCAATTCCTAAATACAGGAGTTGAGTTAATGCAACACTTTTGCCACAGGTTAACATTTAGGAACGTCCCCCTGCAGATTGTCAGATGAAACACTTTCCATTCACTAAGTTTATGTCTGTAGTTTCTTAATTTTTAATCTCTGTGAGTGAGTCTGTGATGCCTGCTTCAAAGTTCACAAGACAAGAGAAGTATTCACTAAGCAAAAATCATTCATAAATCATTCATCTTTCAACCATCTTTTCCATTGTAACTCATAAATTGTCCAGTATGGACACTATACAGCAAAAATACACTATATGGCCAAAAGTATGTGGACTCTAGATCATGTGCTTGTTTGACATCCTATTCCAAAACTACTGGCATGTCTGAAGTTGTCCCTTTTCTTTTAATTCTATTTTTTTCGGAAGGGCTGTGTTCTGATGTTACATGAGGGCTCTTTTGCTCAATGCTCTCTTCAAAACACTGGAGTTCCTCTATATCACAACTTTGGAAAGAGTACGTCATGGACCTTGCACAGGAGCACAGTCATGCTGGAATAAGAAAGGGCCTTCCCCTAACTGTTGCTACAAAGTTGGAACACAAAGTTTTATTGATCTTTGGGGTATTGAAGTCTAGCATTGCATGTAGGTCAGCTTATACCAGAGGGACCAGACTGAGTGAATGAACTTGGCATGTGCTTATTTATAGTACCTGAAGCATCAAATTGCAAGACATGCAAAAGTCTAGGCATGTGCTTCGTGGCATCATGTGAATGGAAAAGCTTTAAGAAGTTCAGTCGTTCATGTCAGATGACACCTGACTCAAATATTATTTCATCGAATCAGGACTCAGTGGCGCAACCGTGTACTGATGTACCAGACTGTGGAGTTGTGTCATGCCAGTTTTATTGCAGAGAGTGTTGCAAAATCGCTTTCTTCAGGCGTCTGAAGCAGTTTTGTAACATTGGGAACATCAGTGTAACCAGTGCAATTTAAAATCATAAAAAACTTGTATAGATTTATTGCCTAGCATTTTCAACAAACACAACCTGAAGCAGCAGTAAGTAATAAATACATTGGAATGAGATGCAAAAATAGCATTCGTTTCAAATAATCTTTTTGTTTTCCATAGTTTATGCAAGTAAATTTCAACCAAGTTAGTTTATTATTATTTTAAGTGCTATCAAGTCGATTTAGACTCCTGACGACCATATGGATAAGTGTTTCTCCAGAACATCCTCTTTTCTTTGGATCTTCAGGCTTTTTAATGGCTTGCTCATTATTCCTCTAATAATATTTATCCATCTTGTTGCTGGCCGTCCTCTTCCACCTACAAACTTAAAAGTGAGCCAGCGGAAAACATATGATCATGATGTATTTAATATTCTTTCAGAAAATCAATATGGAACACTAATTACTAATTTACCCGACTAGTTTAGTGCTGTAGGATTGTTGGAATACCCCCCTCCTCCTCCTCCAACCAGCTCAGAATTAAGTCGATCATCGACTAATTGCACTAATGAACAGCAGTATTGGCCTAAAAAGACTGACCGGTCGATCATCAATCAATGAACTTCTTTTTATAGGGCTTGTAATTATACACATACTACAAAACACATTTAATACAACAAAATACAAAAGTCTGGGCTAAAATAATAAAGAATTGTAGTTGCTGACAGTGTTGGGTGTTTTGCAGTGGGCTACGTTAAGGATTGAGCGAGAAGCTAAAGAGAAGAATCATCTGGTTTATAAACCCTATGCCAATGGTGAGTTCCTCATCTTGAATTCTCTTATTTTTGCATATTTTTTAGTTTGTACGAGGGATCTTCAAAAAGTTTCTGCACTTTTATATTTTGGTTGGAAACCAAAATGAGGGAGGGAGGAGTAGTAATTGGTCATGTTTGAGAAACTGAGAGAGAGCTTATAGTCCGGATTTTGCGTCATCTGATTTTCACCTTTTTGGACGCTTAAAGAAGCTTTTAGGGGAAGAAGATTTTCATGTGATGATGATTTCATGTGAAAGCAGTGGTGCATCAGTGGCTACGCACTCAACTTTATTAATAGAGTTTTAAAAAGTGTGGAAACTTTGTGAAGAACGCTTGTAATTGCTTCACTTCTTCAAACTAAATCTATTGTTTGACAAACAAAACTTAAATAAACACAAACTTTTAATAGATCATTTTATTTTGTAAAAGGAAAAAGTAAAAACCATTCTAGTGCCAGGGTGATAGTGTGGGGATGCTTTGCTGCTTTAGAGCCTACAGTAACTGAGGGAAAAAGAACTTTTGCTCTCTACCAGAAAATCCTAAAGGAGAACGTATATTTATAAAGGGGCAGCGTATCCTTAAAAGCCTTTAATATGGCTGAATTAAATCAATTTAACTACATTTACATAGTTATTAAAGGTATTGCATAATCTTTCCTTTCATAAATAACAAAAAATTAATAATAAAAAATTACATTCTCTAGCTTTAAACTGCCCTTTCTGATTATATAAAACAGGCTATGGACTGGTTACATTTGACTGTGTGTTTAACTGCTCGTTTTGTTGTTTGCTTTGGTGTTGACCTTGTGTTGCGTGTGAATGTACAGTATGTTTCTGCTCTGCTGTTCACTGTGTGTTTACCTACACACACATAATACATTATGTACTCACTACAGCAGACATACTGTAAAGTAAGATTCAAAAGTTCTTAAAACTAACCTGGATTCCTAGATTCATTTGGACACATTTATTTGTCACATTTCACTGCAGTCATTAAATAACACTTATAAATTGACTGATAGAATAAATGTAAGCTACAATACACAGCACAGCCTACCTTAATAGTTAACTGTGATAGCGACTGTCTCAAAGATGAAAGTACTCGTCTGTGTTTTGACACACCCCTTTTTGCATCCACAGAATGGGTTGGGAGTTTTCCAAACTCATGTACCCACGTCGTGTTTTTAGCTGCTTAGACTTCAACGTCTTGGACATTTTGACTAACCGATTGCTAACTGAATTGCCGTAGGATTCCTAGGTCCGTCTCATGGTGCAGATTAACCTTATAATGTCTGTATTGAACAGCAGTGAACCATTACTCATAAAAAAACTTCTGACCCTCCAGATCATTTGTATGGCTGGGCATTGATGTTGGTCAAGAAGCCTCTATTGATGGGGAGTCCCAATACTTTTATCCATATTAGAGATGCATGAGTACCGATACTGGTATCGGGTATTTGCCCGATACTGCGCTCATTAACTTGTACCTCGCAAACGAGGCTCCGATACTAAACATCCGATACCGTGTGCCTAGTGCACGTTGCTGCGTTATGCCTAGTTCACACTACACGATTTTTGCTCGGCGACTGGTCGGCGCTAGATTTGCCGGCTCGGGAGCAACTCGGCGTTCGCTCGGCGATCAAAACTCGGCTCTCGATCGCTAAGTGTGAACTATCCAACAACTCGATTCGACCGACTCGCCGAGCGCTCGGCGACCGGATCGAGTTTTCTAGCACGTCAGATATCTGATCTGAGATGTGCGACTGGGAATGAGTGACATGTCGAACAGCCAATGAGAACGCAGGATACGGTGTGAGGGGAAACGCAGGAGAGGAGTGTAAACAGGTGGGACAGGGGGATAATATAGTTTATATCAGAATACACCAGCACACACACACACGTTTTACAGTATTTCTGACCTGATCGTTTTCTACAAAGCATAACAACAAAACACCAACATTGCAAAAATATTTATTAACCTCCAACTCATTAACTCATTAACTCCATCATTCTAAATAGGTATTGGTATCGGTATCGGCAAGTACAAAAATACATGTACTTGTACTTGTACTCGGTTGGGAAAAAAGGGTATTGATGCATCCCTAATTCATATAGTGTAATCTTTAAATCTGTGCTTGTTTCAGAAGGCAGGTATTATTTTGTTTGGTGTTGTGGCTTTGAAAAGAAGGATGACAAAAGTCAGCATTACTGTACTTCTGCCTAGCTATGTCTTTAATTGTGCTTATTTTAACTTAACCCCCTACCAGTCTCATAATAGTCAGTTCATATTATTCTTTCATTTAATTTTAGGCATCATTGCCAAAGAGCCCACCTCCCTGGAAGAGGAGCTTAAAGAAATCCGACGTGTCGGCAGCAGCCGGGACCTGACTACGTCCTCCCCAGGCTCTTCCCCTTCCTCTGCAGAGTTTGCCATGTCGGACATCTTTTATTTCTGTCGGCGTGGTGTGGAGAGCATCGTGGATGACGAAGTGACCAAGCGCTTTACCGCAGAGGAGCTGGAGTCCTGGAATCTCCTGACCCGCAGCAACTACAACTTCAGACACATCAGTACCCGACTCACGGCACTGTGGGGGGTTGGCCTGGTCATCCGCTACTGCCTCCTGCTGCCTCTCAGGTGATGTGTACGAGTGTTAAAAGTTATTAGCACCTTTCTGAGTCCTGTATGTCAGTTTGGATGATTTTTGATTATGCTAAGCTGGTATAAAGTGAAAAGAGAAGAACAATAAATTGCATCTATACACAGGCAATAAAGCAAACACGCTTGCTCACACCCACACCCACACACACACACACACACAATACACCCATTCTGTATTGGTTTATTAAGCCAACAATTTCCAAGCTGGAATATTCAAATCGAAACCGGTTTAGTACCAGTTCAGTCAATACAGAAGCTTATCTGGAGATGGTCTGTAGGCAAATTGAATTTTGAGCTAATTCTGTTTCTTCTCAAGGCTATGTGAAGCTTCAAAGGGATTACAGGGTGCCAGACTGTGACCTTAACCTACATTAATTCCCTAATATACACTAGTGTGTGTGTGTGTGTGTGTGTGTGTGTTTGGTATCTGAGACAGTAGGAAGGAAGTTTGGTGAGCTTGTGTTTGAGGAAGGTTGAGGAAGAAGGTTTGATGAATTGAGTTTGGGGAAGGTTGACTATCCTATTCCATGTTTTATGGCCTTACAACCAGATCTCAACTCGTTAAACATCTATGGGAGATCTTAGAAACACCTGTTGAGAGAGGGTTTCTTCATTTTATTTATGCATTTTCTCCCTTTTTCTCATGATTTAGCATAGCCAATTAGTCTTTCACTGCTGGAGATCATGACTGCGTCTGAGAAGGTTTTATTCACTTGGCCCACGTCCCCTCTGATGCGTGCGCAGTCCTTTGACCCCTTCTTTTTCGCCCCTGCCTTGGTGGATTTGCACATGAGGCTGGATGTCACACACGGAGAGACACCAATCTTTATGCTCCTTTACTTCTGTACTGGTGCCTCTGGCTGCTAATCAGGGTCCTTGCTCAGTGTTTGAAGACCCCACCCACTTATTGTGCCCCTTAGAGGGCACCCAATCAACCGGTAGCAGAGCTGAGATTCGAACCGTGGAGTTCAATATATCCCGCTGTGCCACCTGGGCGGGCACCCTCAAGACACTTTACTAACAGAATGTTTTTGTTGCAGACTGACATTAGCCATCACCGGTGTGACACTGTTGGTTGTCCTCACCACCTTAGTTGGATTTCTGCCTAATGGGAGGTAAGAATGAGTTGTAAACATCAAATGTATTCATGTTAGTTAGTGAGTGTATCCACAAAATCACTGTTCAAAAATGGTTACCAACTGTTGTATGTGCTTGTAGGATGAAGAATTTTCTGAGTGAGAAAGTGCATTTAATGTGTTACCGTGTCTGTGCGAGAGCGCTAACTGCAATCATCACTTACCATCACAGGTAAGCGAGCATACACACTATATATGTACTAATGGTATTCTGTCCAGGTATAATTGAATAAATACATTGCAGCTGCCTTATTATGTATTTTACCTTGTCTGATCAGAAACTTGTCAAAAATCATTTAAAAAATGACACCACCCATTTAAAAAGTACTGTTACCTTGCTGACAAAATTTGCCCTGATTGTAATCAAAGAACTCCTTAAAAACTTAAAACCCAACTACTAAATGGAAAGTGATAACAAAAAGTGATTCTATATTCTGTTCTTAATATTATGCTGCGTTGTGGAATATGCCCTTGAGTTGCAGTTTTATAGACATGGTTTAAAAACTTGTGCTGGCATGTAAGATATGAAAGGAATTTTCCAGGCTGTGCTCTGCCAGGCACCACCAGCATTCAGTGTAACATCCTGTCTCCCCACAGCTCAAGTTTCTACTTAGTATTTGAGTTATGGAAGTAATATTATGTTAATAATAAAATTAAAACTTCATTGAAACTGATTGAAAGAAAGTCAATGAGTCCTTAACTGAGACTGACAGGCAAAGAGACAGTACCCTTTTAAAACTTCATTATTGGGAATAAAAGGCAGGGAGGATAGGCCACCCTCACTGAGACTGCCAGGCACAGACCACATCTCCTTCTGTGGGACTGTCAGACACAGCAACCACATCTCCTGGGCTCTTCTATATACCAGTCAGCAGTGCACTTGAACATAAAATACAGGCTTTTATGTCTGACCAGGCCGTGGGCGTGCGAAGACTCAAACTCAGTTTCTAATTCATCGTATCGAATCTCTGCTTTGTTTTCCGACTGGGTTGGGCGGCTGCATGAACAACAACTGGCTGTTGTTCAGGGTTAGGGGTAAAAAGTCGGATCATAGGTCCTCATAACTGGTGCAGCTGCGGCCCCTGCTGGCTGACTGATGGCGCCTGCACAGGGCTGAGGAATAATGCTGATGGGGGTGTGGCCCTCCGTACACAGTGCCCGTCGGTGTATGAACTCGACTCGTGCAGGTGAAAAATGCAGTCTGTACTGACTGTACGTGCCGGAGGGGGCGTATGTCAGTTGAGAGGCGTCCTCAGTCAGCGGTGAAGGGTCGAACCAGTATAGAGGACACAATCAGGGTAATTGGACACGACTAGATTAGGGGAGAAAATTGGGGGGAAAAGTGGAAAAAATTATTCACACAGATTTCATTTACACAGATTTTAAATGTGAAAGGGATTATATTCCTTTTAGATATTTATGTACATTTTTGTCTGTCTGTGCTTAATTTCATCTTTTAGTGAGAACAAGCCTAAGAATGGAGGAATCTGCGTCGCCAATCACACATCACCCATCGACGTCCTCATACTAGCCAACGATGGTTGCTATGCAATGGTAAGAACGTGTGATTGTATTTATTTTAATAGCATTAGTGCCTATGTGGTTTAGCATCTGATAGTGCAGCGTTGGTTAAACAAGTGGGTTTGTGGGTTTGTATGTGTGTGTTCTGTCGAGTTGAACACATGACATGTGTTTCCAGTGCTACTCTTGTAGAGATCAAATGGCCTAAAAAGGATAAAACGAAATCACACTTCTGTGTGCAGTGCTTTTATGTTGTACTGTTTATCACAGTATGTATAAAAATACCCCTGAACTATACTTGGTATAGTAATACAGTACTCTGTGTGTGTTTGTGTGTGTGTTAGGTGGGGCAGATCCACGGAGGGCTGATGGGAATTATTCAGAGGTCCATGGTAAAGGCTTGTCCACACATATGGTTTGAACGTTCTGAAGTCAAAGACCGACATCTGGTGGCCAAAAGGTAGAACTGCACCTTCACGACCTACACTTTTCTATGTTAAAACAGATCCTATCTGGAGCTTATTCGGTCTTCCCTGTAATGAATGTGTATTAAGCTGTTGTGTTCTCTTGTAATATCAGTAAGCTACAATTACAGTGAGTTTCAAACAACTGCTGAATAAACTCAGACAGAACTGGAAAACAGCCAAAAACACAAAGCTCTAACATGGACAGTGTTATTGGGCTTTTTTGGTCCTATGTATGTTTATTGTCTGACTAACACATACACTGTTGAGTCTCGTTATTTTGACCACCAGTTAATATCTAGAGTAACCGCCGTGTGCGGCACGGACAACAGCTAGACAGGCTAGTAGTGACTCAATAAGATCCTGGTAGGTTGTCACAGGTATCTAGAGCCATGCTGACTGATGTGCATCAATAGAGTGAACGCAGTGATCAAAGTGGTCCCACAGATGCTCAGTTGAGTTCAGGTTTGGGGAATTAGGGGGCCAGGGTAGTATTTGGAAGTCTTGGTCATGCTCTTCCAATCAATATCGGACATTTCTAGCCATGTGACATGTCACATTGTCTTGCTGTATGGGTGTGCGTGATCTGCAAGGATGGATTCCTGCCCAGATTGGTTAAGAGTGCCTTTCACATGGATGTATGGGCCCAGAGAATGCCACAAAAACATTCCCCAGACAATAACGCTGCCACAGCCGTTGAAAGTAGGAAGTGGTCATAATAATGTGACTCGATGGTATATTTCGAGAGGGAATGCAAAACATTTGCGAGGGAAAATAATATTATTACATTTTTGTTTTTAAACCACAGCATCTTAGGGTCTGAGTAGTATTATATTATCTGGCGGATAAAAGGATTTGTTATCACTGGTATTATTAATGGACATTTTAAATAAATCATGTATGGCCAAAAGTATGTGGACACCTGATTATACAGTTTTTTCTTTATTTAGATGATGGCATTTCAGGTTTTCCCACTAGGATCCACATTTTGGATACCCATCATTGCTATTAACCATTTGGCTGTCTGTATGGGGGGGGGAGGTGTTTAGGGGGTGTGTAGGGGGTTGGCTGAGGCTTCACAATGGATTGGCGTTCTGTCATGGGTGTGGTACTGCGTTGCGCACACTGGGACTGTTGTAAAACATGAAAACATAAATGGAAAATTTAAATGCCAAGTTACCAGTGTTGGTCCCCTGAGCAGGACCCTTAACCCACATTTGCTTGCATTGTATTCGGTTACAATTCTAAGTTACTTTGCTTCTGCTAAATGTTGTAAATGTAAATGCATGAATTTCAAGTCAGCATAAAGCTACATTATAATTGCAGGCTAAGTGATCACGTTGAGGACAAGAGCAAACTTCCAATCCTTATTTTCCCCGAAGGTAAGTGCCAAGCCCTTTTCCATTATGAAAATGATTTGATTTTAAATCAGTTCATGAAATCACTGCCAGAAATGCTCTTCTAAGGGATTTTTAATTTTAGGTCAGGTTCAGGTTTTTATGTGCTCTTATGTTGTGTGATTTTGTGGTAGGTACCTGCATCAACAATACATCTGTAATGATGTTCAAGAAGGGAAGCTTTGAAATCGCTTCCACCATCTACCCAGTGGCCATCAAGGTCTGTATTTCTCCAACCCAGCACAATTTACTCAAATAACTGAAACTAACTTAACTAACATTCTGCAACTGTTTTTTTCTGACTGAATTATTGGAACACAATCTTTATTGTTCAGGAAAACAAGTGTTTGTGAATTTGAGTTTTTGTAACCTTATTGTGGCCTAAAGAATTAATTTATACAGTTTATATAGGGTGTCCCAAAATTCATGCAAGAAGTAATTTTGATAGAGAACACAGGTTTTTAATTAAAAATTGTAAATTTTTAATTGATTCATAAAGTATACAGTATAGGGTTATGTATGGAATAGCATATCGGGTAAATGGCCTCCACGGCTTTGCTGGCACATACGCACTCTTTTGTCGAAATGAAGTTAAATCACTATTCTGACCATATTTTGTACGAAAATTGCGAACTGTAGCTGCCAAACCTTCATTATTTTTAAAATATTGCCCAACAATGAAAATGCGTTGTTCTTTCGTGAAGCGCTCCATTTTTAATAACCCTGAACTGTGAGCTGTCTTTTTTTTCGTTGGCAACACTTTACCGCACAAATGGCGCCAAATTCAAATCTTGCGTGAATTTTGGGACACCCTTTAGAAGATTATTATTATTTAAATTATTATTATTTTAATAATTTATAGAATAATTCATAGAATAAATAAATTATTATTTTGATTATTATTTGGTGGTGTTATATTTATATAATGTCAATTAATGTTTTGTTTTGGCCCACTGAACACAATCTTTATAGTTCAAGATAAAAAATGTTTGTGAATTTGTGTTTTAGTAACCTTATTGTGGCTTAAATAATTATTTTTTAGAATTTATAAGAGAGTGTTATTATATAAATTATTATTATCTTAATAATTTATAGAATAATTCATAGAAGAAATTGATTATTTTTTTTATTTTTTATTTGGTGGTATAAAAATTATGTAATGTAATTTTGTGTTTTGGCCCACTTCAAGAAAAAAATGATCTGAGTGTTGTAACTTTATTGTGGGTCATAGAATTAATTTATAGAATGTAGAATTTTATTCTATATTTTATTATTATTCTAATAATGTATAGAATATATAGATTATTGTTTTTATTATAATTAAATAATTATAATTATTAATAAATAATTATGTTATTAAGTAATGTAATATATAATGTCAATTAATCTTGTGTTTTGACTCACTGATTCCTTATTTGTTATTATGAGTATAGCTGGACTATAGCTGGTGACTTCTGTACCTGGTGATTATGTATTTATTGTCTGCTATCGATGTGTGCGCAGTATGATCCTCGTTTTGGGGACGCCTTCTGGAACAGCAGCAAGTTTGGCATGGTGAACTATCTCCTGCGCATGATGAGCAGTTGGGCAATCGTCTGCAGCGTGTGGTACCTGCCCCCCATGAGCCGACAGGTGAGCATGACACACGATGCCCAGATTTTGTAGCTGCTAACTTGAATGCCCAACCCTCTCTTTGCATCAGTGCTTCTGGTACTCAAATCATTCCCAAATCTATCCTGAGCGAGACAGTCCTTTTCCACCACAGTTTGGAAGCCAAGGTCCGGTTTTGCATGAACACATGCAAATGCACCTCCTGCTGGTCATGCGTCTTTAAACCAGTGCATGGAAAACAAGCAAAATAGATGTGGTAGCCAAACAGCCTGGTCATGGAGGAGGGGCAGTTTAAATATTACAGAATGCTAATGGAAAAAAACCCAGTGATCCTCTCTTGCTGCTGGGTTTGGCCTTGACATGTCTGCTGTACTCTTGATTGTACTGAATGTCACTAGAATAGTATGGCAGATGATGAAAGAGCTAAATTATTTGTATCTTGCATTGAGACATTTTTCTTCTTAGCATCTTTGCTTGTAAATACTGACCATTTGTGTAATTCTCCAGTTATGCCCAATTATGTACCAATTCTGTAAACTTTTCACTCTTTTCACTCAAGGACCCAACAGTGGCTGCATGGCAGAGCCGGGATTCGAACTTAGTTGATAACCCAAAGCCCTATCCACTAGGCTACCACTGTCCCTATGCGTGTGTTTGTGTGTCAGTATGACCTTTCGTCACGCTGATTGTATTGTGAATAACAAAAAAAAGGCAGACACTCTTGCCTCCATCAACGCTCACAAAGTACTATTTATAATGCTGCATCCAGCAGGTGGTCATGATCTCTTACACTGTGAAACTGTCACACAAACAAATCTAAACACACACTCTACGTCTCCAAATTTACTCTGTTTGTCTGGTTGTGTTTTAATAGGAAGGAGAAGATGCCGTGCAGTTCGCCAACAGGGTTAAAGCTGCAATCGCCAGGCAGGGCGGCCTGGTAGATCTGCTGTGGTAAGTACTCTGTGTACCTAAAACAGTGAAACTGTCACTGACAAGCCTGAATTTGCAAACAAATGACCCGTGTACACCTTTATACAAATTAACAATCAGTGAGAATTTATTTACATTTGAAAAGAACTCTGTTTGTTGGTCTGCATTCGTCCGTCATATTTGTCATTTTTTGTGAGAAAAGTTGTGCTGCACTGAATGCTGGGATTGCCTTCATCGCTAAGGAAGCCGTCAGATTATCGCTTCAGATTATCACTAAGGCACCTTAGTAGGCAGCATTTTAAGCATCTAAGAATTTGGACAGTGTGCGTAGGATGATGCAAAATGCTGTCTATGTAGAGAGCTCACTAGGTTTTCGTACAGACATAGTAAGCAGCTAGTAGTCAGCAGCTAGTCCAGCTACTGACTTGTTTTAAAAGGTCGGAGAAAACCCACATGGACATGGTGAAACATGTCAAGTCCTCATTGACATTACCCGGAGGCGAACAAACCCCAGATTCTAAGGATCCATTTTACTGTACAACACTCACTTTTCTATCTGTGACACTCACTTACATTGTAAGTTTTTTTTTATTTTGGTTAATATGTTAGCTTAGGTGCATCTCTGTTTGTTTACGATGTCTGCAGGGATGGCGGCTTGAAGCGCAGCAAAGTGAAAGAGACGTTCAAAGAAGAGCAACAGAAACTGTACAGCAAGATCCTGGTGGGAACACACGAGGACCGCAGTCGCTCCTGAGGCGATAAATGAGCTGAGGCGATTGAAAACTGGAAAACAAATGGCAAGCAGTCACGTCTTATTGAGGTCCTGCTTTAGTTGCCTGAAGGTCCTGCTTTAGTTGCCTGAAAAAGGATCTGGGTGTCTGCAGTCTGTTCTGTTCTTATTCATGTCTGTGTCACCAAATACAAAAAATGTCCAGGCATTAATGAATAATGCTGCAGCTGTGTGATGTTACCATGTGCACATCTTCAAAACTAACCTGGTTGCTAAGAACATTGTAATGAATGTCAGCATGACAGCGAGACTAATTCTTAAAAACACTGATGTACTGGGGTTCTTCTGGGCTGTGAAGTATTCGTACACTTTTGTTTTTGTTATTGAATGTACTTCTGTGCATATATTCATTCTAAATATTCACATTTTAACATAGTACCGGGCAGCACGGTGGCTCAGTGGGTAGCACTGCCACCTCACAGCAAGAAGGTTCTGGGTTCGATTCCCAGGCGGGGTGGTCCGGGTCCTTTCTGTGTGGAGTTTGATATAATGATAAGAAAGGTGGAAAAGCAACAGTTACCGGATGGCCTGAAAGCAGCAGAAGCAATAGTTATAGTGAATGAAATTAAAGAACTGAACTGCAGTTTTTACACACCAGGTAAAAAAATCTCACAAAAATGCATGTCAACTGTGCAGATGAGCATTTTGGCAAATCAGAACAATGGTCAGTTTTTTAGGCATTGTGTGAAATTTGAATTGAATATATGCACTGGGATTACATTAAATTACAAACAGTTTGTTCTCCTTGTCTTACCTTTACAATTAAATGTGTACCTAGTCTCCATTACAGCATTACTTACTCCAAACAACCACATTTCAGCAGTTTGAAAGCTTCCCAACACATGCAAAGTGTGCACTCTTTCCACAAGGTTGTAATGCACAGTGTGTAATGGACTAAAGCACCTCATCTGTATTAGGTAGTTTGGTTGTTTTTGTAAATCACTGCCATTTTAAACACACAGCTTTTATTACTACATTATTTAAAACAATGTAGATGTTGTTCACATAGATGTAACACAGATTTATTTTTATGCAATCCAGTACCATCTTTGTTGGTGCAATTTCTTACAGAGCCTGGCAGCAAAATTAAGGAGGCACACACACATTATTTACTTTTAATGCATTTTTACTGGTAGCGACATTGTGTACAGTTGATTTACTGAATATGTCCCAAACTGCATCCTGTGTGCCATACTTTTATTGGAGTACAGAATGGTAGAATTTGGAGACATTATACTACATCTACCTCTTATTTAGAGCTTAGCTTAGTGCTAAATGGTGCAAAACGTTCCCGTACTAGTTTACTTGTGCTGATAATCTTTTCCAAGCTGCACTTTTTTTCCGGGCAGCTTTTTGTATGATCATTCGTTTCTGAATCCTCCTTCTGAAATGCACATGAATTAAGATTTCTGTTTGGATTCTGTACTATGACACACTCCAGTGTTGAGTTCAGCTTTTTAAATAGGATAGAACATGTAGTGATCATGTAGTAGTCAGAACTTATTCTAATCCACCAAACCCACACAGTTGCATGAAAGACTTGGAGACTGCAGCAAACACTTTTAAACATGTTCATCCTTGGGTTAAGTCCAGGCTAAATGTAGAAAGAATGTGTAGGAAGCATAAGTTTGCTGTCTGTTGAAACACAGCCAATGTACACTGGCTTTATCCTTTTAGACATTGTATTGACTATGTTTATATAATGGTTTTCTTTCAGTGCTGCCAGTGACTAGACTGCTGCCAGGCTCATAAAACATCCCTGGATCAGTTTTAAGCTATTGTCAAATTCATCAGCTAAATACATCTCAGTTCTATTGATGAATCTGTCTGAACTGATCTGTCAATAAAAATGTTCTAACTTATGCCTTGTCATGCGTGATGTCGTACTAGTAAAGCTTTATTTTAGGTCCTGTGTAGTGGTATTACTAATACTGATGCATATTTTATTCTCATTTCATTTTAATTCAGGGTCAGAGTCAGGGTTGTGGTTAGTCCATAGTAGTTTTCTTGGTAAACACTGGGCGATAGGCAGAAAAAACCACCAGACAGGGTTCCACTTCATCACAGGGCAAGTAAATTTAGGCTGTATAGTACTTTTAGTATACATCATTTCATACATTGTGCTTGTAGGAAAAAGCTTATTGACTATTTTTAAAATATAAAAAATAACTAAATAAATAAATAATGTTTCATTCTGGTCAGGTTTATGGGTCCGGAAGGACTGCACATACACATTTAATTAATAAGTTATTATTATGTAATAATATGATCATTATTGTTATTACAGTTATACTCTACATCTGTCACATTATTCAATATGTTAATGAAAATGACATGTGCACATACTACATAATGAACATATATAATGACATGAATCTGTAGTCAGAAATTATTAACATGGTATATTGTCACTTTTAATTACATACATATGTTTTGGTCATCTCAGCTTGGGTATTTAAATAATTTCTGCAAATATTTTTTCCTGACTGAATGACTGTAATGCAGTTCTACCATAAGTTGAACACTTCTCAAACTCGGTTGACTCTGACCATAGTCAAGTGAGCTTTACACTGCCATGGGCTTGAGACTGGCATGCAAAAAAGGCATGCCTTTTTTTCTTTGTCCAGCAACCTCAAAGCTTATGGTAATGTTAAGCTTGTTTGACTGTGGACAGTGCCATCCACATTCCAGCAGCTTCTCATTCACGGCAGGTTGTTTTTAGAGTGTTTTGTATACTTGATCTTTTAAACAAATTGCCTGTTACCATAATGTGGCAGTTTGCATTTTCTTTTTGACTTTGACATGAGAACAAGAGAGGTCCATTTATTTTTTAATGGGTGTTCTCAAACTAACTCTGTTGGGCACAGGAAAGTCACAAGCTGTAGACAATTATATTCACTAATGAGGTATTAGGATTTACATTTTCGGCATGTAGCAGACGCTCTTATCCAGAGCGACTTACAGAAGTGCTTCCATAGTAAACATTACCTTACTCTAGTTTAAGTAAACAACAGTCCAAGAACACAAATCTGCTAAAACCTGTTAGAACCAAAGTTTTTGGGTTTTTTTTTTAAAGAAATGATAGTGTTAGTAAGTAAGTACAAGTCAGCTTAAGTGCTTAGTAAAAAGATGGGTTTTTAATCGTTTTTTAAAGACAGCAAGAGACTCAGATGTTCGGACAGAGGAAGTTTGTTCCACCACTTGGGTGCCAGTACAGAGAAGAGCCTTGATGCTTGTCTTCCTCTAGTCCTGGGTGGAGGATCATGTCGAGCGACATCACAAAGTTAAATGAATTGCTCCTGTATGCTCATTTTTTAAAAACCTGCCATAAACCTATTATATAAGTTACATTATTTAGACAAAGGTGTGTGTTTTAATGAATTAGTTACTAAAAAACCATCAATACTTCCATGACATACATGTCCATTACATGTACTGTATATAAAACATTTAACTTAACTGTGTATAAGGCCTATTTTATTTACATTTTACATTTTAAAATGTGCTGTATTTCTGGTTTTATTTAAAATGATAAAATAAATGGTATAAATCATATAAATGTTTAAATAAAGTGCTGTTCTAGGTTTAACAATCGTTGTTAAGCTCACATACTATTTATCACAGCTTTTGTGGGCGGGGTTAGCGATTGTTGAAGGCAAGTGGGCGGAGTTAAAGACCCGTTTGTGTTCTGTGTACAGTGTTTACATTACGTGGTGGGCGTGACCAAATACAGTTCGGTTTATAGTAGGGGGCGTGATCTGACGCTTACTAGGCATAAACGATGGCAGACAGGAGGTTGATGTAGTGCTGTACTAACGCTGCAGTGCTTCGTGTTAATGCCTGTAAGAACCGGTCGTCCGAGTATGATGAATGCAGGAGGAGACAAAACGCTGTCGAGCTCACAGTTTGATTTGAAAAGTTAAAGAAAGTGAACAATGTTAACGGCGACACTGAGACATGTCGGTTTGAGCAATATGAACTATGTGGTGAAGATAAGATAGAGCCTCTAGTGTAGTCTACTGTAATCGGTAAATCGTTTTACTGCTCCGGTTGTGAAAGACACTCCCGTTTATGAGCTTTTACTCGGACTAGTTTCTTTTTTTGGAATTCATGGAGAACATGGAGACGTTGACGGACGTTTTACTAGTCACTGCAAATGTGGGCTCCTTGTTTGACAACGTAAGTAGGCATCACTACACCAATGCATATTTATTTGCAGGTTGAGTAACAGGTTATTTATGGAATAATACAAGTGCTGATTTAATAGTGTAATGTTTAAATGAATAACCCTTATCAAGGGATAAGGTGACAACTGGATGTGTTGTACTGATTTTGTATGATATTTGGGATGCTTGGTGGGGTCCATGTGTACTAAAGTAGAAGTTTGCTATAACACCTGCTATACCAGCTCTCTAAAACTTAGCAACGGTTAGTGCGACTGTGCTAAGGTAACCAAAATACAACAGCAATTTAACAATAAACAAGCCAACAAACATTATAATATCCACAATTGTATATTATAATATATATTATAACCATTATAAAACATCATTGTTGCATTAATGTTCATACACCTCGATAATATTTGTGCGTTCTTACGCACTTCGTTATCATTTTCAGTCGCTAGGCTACGAGCCGTATACTACCGTACTGCGTAGTATGGACGCTTCTAAGCGTACGTACTATTTTAACGTACTAGTTAGTATAGTAAATTCGGCTCTGCCTATCATTACTTTCGAATCCTCGGACTGGAGTTGCAGCCTCTCCCCGGGTTTTGGGCACCTGTCACTGGACTCGCTGTGGAAGATTCTCCGCCCATTACAAGCGCGGTTGTGTTTGTATTCAAATTCAACAGGAAGCCGACCGCCAGGGTGAGACGTTTAAAAGGTTCAGTGCAGTGCAGCACTGTAATGTAGACAGAAATGACTTTACATTTTATTTTAAACAGAAAAAAACCCCAACACAAATGTATATACTTTACACTAACGTATTTATTTAATGAATATAAGTATTAATAGAAACTGACCGGCGGTCATCACAGACGGCAGTTTTATGGCCGCGTTCCAAACTGCATACAACTGTACTGAAGAGTGTTTACTAAAATACTACTGACTCACTTTTTGGCCCACTGTTATGCGATTTGGAACGCAGCCTGTACATACAAATCAGTTTAAACGTTTATAAACCCTTGAACTCAGGGTAATCCAGGACAGATTGAAACTTTCATTTGTCATATACACATGTACAGTACAGTGAAATTCTTTGGAAGCTTCTTTATGACATGTTTTATGACAGAATTGTAAATTGGGTATTCAATGCAGACACTGGTTGCCACACAACTTCAGGTTCCTGAGGAACTGGGTTCAAACCTTGTTTCTAGTCACTGCTTGTATATACTTAATGTGTACTCCAGTTTCCCCCACCCCCCTTAAATATGCAAAAGGTGGATTGGTTCCTTTAGACTGAGCCTGGATGACACTGAGTAAGTTGTGTGTACTGAGCACTGTTTAAAGTGTCTTTGCCTTGCATTATTCATTTTGCATGTTTGTGGTTTTCACAATTACTATAGACTTCTGCGCCACCCAAGCGCCTTATCCGAAGGAAAAAAAAAAGAATAAACTGTGATTTATGTATTAAACATGTAAAAACTTGCTTAATATAAAACAAGTTTTATTTAAAAATGTTAGAGGGGATGCCCCAAACTGCAAGTAAACCATTTATGCATGATGAAAAAAATTACAGTGTTTATGGAGCACTTTGGGCTTTTCTGTCATTTTTAACAATTAGATTTTAGATCGTTTGTAGTAATTTTTGCATTAAAATGTGTTTTGTCTGTTGCTTTTTGCAGAATTCATTGACAGGTTTCAGGAACCTTAACCCATAACACCTGTAAAATTTGTACTGTAGAATAAGCCAAAAATTAATACACGCATAACTTTTTAAATAACTTTTTTTTTGCAATATTATACAATGCTTTCTTTTACTGAATTACTTGTCCTATTACCAAAAAACTTTACTGTATGCTGTATACACACAAGTACCTTTAACTGCTGGAGCAGCTTGTTTGTTTACATTCCTGTACATTCTGTATATAATATTGTAAAGTAGGTTGATGCCGATTTACTTAGGCCATGTGTTGAAAAGTGTATAGGTGTCCACTATAGATATAATGTGATACTGACAATATTTCTAAAAGGCAGTCTATAAGGAAAATACCCAGCCACAATGCCTAATTTAAGTTTTATGACCACACATTATAATGCCTGAGTTACAGGTTAAGAACCCCCAGTACTCTAAAAAGTAAATAATTCATTTAACTGTAGTCATTGGAATGTTTTTAGAGGTCCGCCAACAGATCATTCTGGTCCACATACTTGATATGACACAGTTCTTAAACCAGATGCCCTGCCTGATGTAACTCTCCTTATTTTTATCCTGGTTTGGGACTGGCACTGAGAGCACATTGTGGTGGGGCGTGTACACATTCATGACTGGTTATGTCTGAGGGGAAAGAATAGTGATCGAAACATAGAAAAGCTTTAGAGGTGCGTAGGGTAAATTTTTAGCTTAACCTTTTGAGACGTTGCCATTTAGTAAGGCAGTCTGACATGTTAGCGTTTGTGAGCAGTAAAGATTTTGGTGAAGTGAAGGCCTTTTGTGTGAATGCCTTAAGCGTGACTAGCAGAAGGAATGTAAACAAGCCAGTCCAGCTTGGTGTTTTTCAGATGTTTTCTTAGTTGTGTAATACTTTACTTAAATAGGTTTAATAATTCTATTTCATCCTGTTCTATTAGATACTCTCACCTTATATAAAACTGTAAGAATATTTGATTAACCAGAGCTAAAGTAGTAGTTTATCCTATTATTTTATGCCTTTTGTGCATGTTTTAGTGCATATGTGTTTGTGCATACCAATGTGTGTGTTTTGAAGTGTGTTTGATTTAAAGTGTGTTTTTCTTATTAAAAGAGTATAATAATAATACTGATAATTATAATAATAAATTGGTAATAAATCAGTTACAATAAAAGGTCCTACACAGGCACTGCTTAACGAAAACACCACTTGTGTTTGAAAAGAAAACAAATCTGAAAATGTGAACACTTGGAAACTCTGATACACTGACAGTCATTTGCTCACAGCTTCTCTCCCCTCCAGGCAAATTTGTTCATTTACTTAGAAAACCTTTTGGAATGCTTTTTGTAGGCTCTTGGCTTGAGATCACAATCTTTACTCCATTTCAATATCTGATATTTGTTGTTTTAATAGTTTTGTCAGGGCATTGCCTCCACTATGAAGTGTTTGTGTAGACTTTGGGGTGATTGTACACCAGTGGAAATTTGGCTGTGTGCCAGGCTTCCTCAGGCCATATTTGGGAGAGAGTGTTCATGTTTGGGTTTATTGTGATCATAAACAGATGAATATCTCTCCCCAGAGAATTTCTCTACTCAACCTTTCTAAATAGATCAACTCTGACGTACGATCTGTGAAAACAAGCTTCCAAAAAGAAACTCAGAAACTCTCCAATTCACCTCACTTGCATGTCTTTGGACTGTGGGAGGAAACCCACACAGACACGGGGAGAACATGCAAACTCCACACAGGACCGCTCCACCAGGGAATCAAACCCAGGACCTTCTTTATGTGAGGCGACAGTGCTACCCACAGAGCCAACGTGCCACCCAAAATAAAGTAAAGCAAAAAACTCGACCAACAGATTTGAACTGAACTTTACCTGACATATTGTTATATGTATATAGTTCAGTGTGTATATAAGCAATAATACATTTAATGTAAACAATATTCAGCCAAATGTACCTAGACATCCAAGCATACGCTAGTTAGACATCCCATTCTGAAACCGTGAGCATTAATACGTAGTTGCCTCTTGTTTGCAGCTATAACATGCTTTACTCCTCTGGGATGCATTTGTGAGGTCGGACGAGAAGGCCTTAGCTTGCAGTAAACACTCCAAAATTCATCCCAAAGGAGTTACGCCCCAACAAACTCATCAGATCATTTCTTAATGGACCATGCTTTGTGCACATGAGCACAGCCATGCTATAACAAGAAATGCCTGCATATGTTTTGAACATCTTAACATCTTTCTTCCTCTTCAGGTCAAACTGTGATCTTACTTCTGTTGCACAATGCAGAGCTACCGTCTTATCGTTACTCATTACATTGCATAACACTCCAGAAGTCATTTCCTTCTCATTCAGCTGCCTCTGAACAGCACTTTTCAGGACCCTGTATTATTCCTTTATTGTTCCTTATACATGCCCATTCATACCACAGCGCTCTGGCTCTCTTACCAACACGTTGGGTGCAGCCAGAAATACAGGATGCTTCAAAAGCACTTAACATAATTTAAAAGGCCGTTCCTTGGATCCAAGCCCAGAGGGAGGAAATGATGTGGTACAAATTTAGGAAATTCTCAGGAGTCAGGAGATTAAGAAGTTTCCATAGACGTTGCCGTCTTTCCATTCTGTCAAGGAAAAAAGAAAAAAAAAACATAGTCCACATCGCACATAATCTGCTTTAAAGAGAATGTCATTCTCATGGTTGAAAGATTCTGTATGCAGCGTGTAAACCTGTTTTGTTCACAGGTTCAGGTAAGTTATACTATGGTTGTCATGGTAACTGAAAGATTAAACCATAAAACAGACGTGAGTTTGTTTTAAAAAAGTTATGTGAAACTAAGGATGACTGATATGGCCAAAATTTATGATCACTGTATATTTACTTTTGTATCATGGCAACGGTATACAGTTGAGGTCAAATATCACATACACTTGCAAAAGAAATATACACTATAAGGCCAAAAATATGTGGACATGTACTTGTGAGTTTTTGGACCTCTTGTTTTACCACTTTTATGGAACAGCTTTCACAAGATCACTTATAAACAATTTTTACCTCCTGCGGTTGGCTGTGTGACGGCTGTGTGAGGGAGCTGCATGACAAACAAACATGATGGAACATGTGTGAATTTTACTAAAAGTGGCTTTGTTTGGATTGCAATTAGTGTTTTGTCTATGCAACAGACTAATGCCAAAAAACATGTACATAATACTGTTTGTCCTGGTCAAATTTGTATTTGCTGAATGTTGTTCGAACATTCAGTAAAGTAATGATCTCTGTGACGTAGACTTAAGTTTGTAAAAAAAAAGCGCTAGCATGGCCTAGCCAGTGTCTTGACTTGAATTCAGTTACCACTGGTAGGTCATTAGAGTATCCCATTACTTTGGGGAATGGTTTTTGGGGAGGACAGTTTTCCAAGTACATTTACATTTTCAGCATTTAGCAAATGCTTTCATCCAAAGCAGTTGACAGTACTGTGACAGTATATTATCTAAGCAATTGAGGGTTAAGGGCCCAACAGTGGAAACCTAGCAGTGGTGGGGCTTGAACCAGCGACCTTTCGATTACTAGTCCAGTACCTTAACCTCTAGGCTACAACTGCTCTAGTAGAACGTAAAACACCGCCCAAGTATACAAATGATTTAAAGCTTTAATGTCCAACCACAGCTTTGGTACCTAGCATTAAAGTTTTGGTGTCTTAATCCTTTTTTCACTGTGAAATTAGCTTTTTAAGCACAATTTTGTGTATGCTTATAAATGTTAACATACAATATATGTGTGTAAATGGACACAGCAGATACATAACCTGCGAGAATGTTAACTATTTATTTTTTATTTGACTTTATCTAGCTTGGTGAAATCCAGAGTGACTGGCTTCGAGAATTCTTCACGGTGAGTTCCAAAGAAGTTACATGATCAAGGAGTGGCATGTTACCATTTTTGTTATCAAAAGAAGCACGCGTTAGGCTGTGGCTCTCCTCAGTCAAGGCAGAGTGTCTTTTATTCTTTATTTATTTTTTAAATTCTTTTTCTGTGTGATGAACAGACTGTGGACACATACAAGCCGCGCTTCATTGCCCTGCACTTTCAGGAGGTTGGGGGAAAGGACTACAAATCCAACATGGCCCATGCAGAGACCTTCTTCTGGTAGGTTTATTTTTCTTTACAGGAAAAATTTTAAAGTTATTGGCGCTCTAAACCAGTCTAAAAGTCAAAGACACACTGTATGGACACAAGTATTCAGACATCCCTTATAATGATGGAATTCATGTTTCAGCCACAATTGTTAACAGGTGTAATAAATCACTTATATAAAGTAGATTATATGCTTCCAACTTTGCAACAATAGTTTAGGAAAGGCCCTTTTATGTCCCAGCATGTCTGTGCCCCTGTGCACAATGCAAGCATGTTTTAAAGAAGCTCCAGTGGCCTACACAGAGCCCTGACATCAGACCCACTGAACAGCTTTGGAATGAACTGGAACATTAACCAAGGCTTTCTTGACCAACATCTGTGCCCAGCCATACAAATAATCTTTTGACTAAATGGGCAAAAATTCCCACAGACATACTTCAAAGTCTTGTGAGAAGCCTTCTCAGAAGAGTGGCTGCTGTTATAGCTGAAAGTATCCTGCAGAGATCACTCTATTTTGGATTTTATTTTATTTCGGCATGCCTAACAAGCTCATGGCCAGGTGTCCAGAATCTTTTGGCCATACAGTGTATTTATTTATTTATTAGGATTTTAATGTCATGTTTTTTATTCATGACAGGACAGGTAATTACTGGTTACACAAGATTTATCAGTTTAAGTCTTTAATGTCAAACACAGTCATGGTCAATTTTGTTTCTCCAATTCACCTCACTTGCATGTTTTTGGACTGTGGGCAGACGCTTTTATCCAAAGCAACTTACAGTAGTGTGACAATATATTGTCTAAGCAATTGAGGTTTAAGGGCCTTGCTCAAGGACCAACAGTGGCAACCTGGCTTGAACCAGTGACCTTTGGATTACTAATGGTTAAGGTACTGGACTAGAACAATATTGTGGTTGGAACTATAATGTAGGCGACCACATTGTGGCAGAAACAATGCACTCAACATGAAGAAACAATAAAATACTTGCTACTTTGTTCACACACGAGTTAGAAGCCAAACGAATAATACTAATTGTCACAAGTAATGTTTGATGAGGCACAGAGAATGCTTTGAAGTGTCGTTCAGAGGGATCTATCTACACTGTCCGTCCACCTGTGCCTCTTCTACCTGCCGACCAGCGTAATTGTGACCGTTCAGGACGTTACATCTTGCATGTGTTCATTTTGTTTTGCTTTTCCCATGTTGCAGGATCATTGAGTCGAGCTCAGAGATGAAAGACTTTGACAGAGTGTGTGTGTACATAGACACAGACTTCAAAGCAGAGGACAACTTTACAGTGAGTGCTGTGTGTTCTTGTTCAGTTCGGGTTTTTACCACTAGGTGGAGCGCTAGTCCATGGTCTGAAATCTTATTTGTTGACCTGTAAAATTTCATCGTTAGTACATTTGGTTTCCTGCATCCTACAGAGCACTTATAAATAGATTAGGGTTGTGATATTTTTTGTACTGAGTGGGGAGGTTTGACACTGTGTTTAAGTTACTGGTTTGTTTGTTTAAATTGACATTTTCGGCACTTTACAGACGCTTTTATCCAATGAGACTTATAGTACTGTGACGGTATACTGTCTAAGCAATTAAGGGTTAAGGGCCTTGTTTAAGGGCCCAACAGTGGCAACATGGCAGTGGTGGGGCTTGAACCAGCGACCTTTCGAATGCTTGTCCAACTGCCCATTAATAGAATACCTTTATTTGTCATTGACACATAGACAGATATACAGTACAATGAATTATTTTTCACATATCCCAGCTTATTTGGAAGCTGCGGTCAGAGTACAGGTTCAGCCATTGTACGGCGCCCCTGGAGCGGAGAGGATTAAGGGCCTTGCTTAAGGGCCCAACAGTGGCTGCTTGGCAGAGCTGGGATTCAAACTCCCAACATTTCAATTGATAACCCAAAGCTCTGTCCACTGTGCTACCACTGTACTTGGAGTACAGTATGTGCAGTGCAAATTCTAATAATGCCATTTACCTTGGATCAGAAATATGGCACAGTCAGGTCAGTAGGAGAGGTGTAGAAGCAAATTTAAAATCGTAAAACTGTCATAACTGCCAATTTACTTTTTACTTTTTTCCTTTTGGCTGCTCCCTTATTTAGGGGTCACCACAGTGGATAATTCTGGTGTACATACTTGACTTGGCACAGATTTATGCCGAATGCCTTTTCTAACAAAACCCTCCTTATTTTATTCAGTCTTGGGACCAACACTAAGAGGGCATTTACAAGTGTGCCTCCAAATATATAGGCTAATCGGCTATCCCCAGGACACCAGACATAGTCAATCATGTTTGTTCCTTTCAATGGGCTCCGAGAACAGGTGCTATAAGATAACGTTGATGAGCGCTAGATCTCATGGGATTTGTAGTTTTCCTGGTACTACGAGTAGTCAATTTACACTTTCTAATGCGGAGGTAATCGACTCTTTACAGAAAAAGAGATCTGTAGGGCCCCTCTCATTACAAATCGAGGTGTTTTTAACCGGCCTTAACAGAAGAATGAGTTTTTTGTTGGTTAAACGTTTGCATCTTTACATTTTTAAGCTGCTACATGCAGTTCATTGGAAAACAATCTATTAGAACTTACCCAGGTAGCTGTGTTTGTAATTGTTATTTAGTCACTTTAAAGTAAGGGTAGGGTTTCTGTTATTTTGTCCACCATCTCAATTCCCTGCTGAAAACGTGTGTGCATGGTTCGACTTTCCCTGCAATTGTAGCCAAAGTATTTAAGAACTGGTGGAGCATTTAAAGGCTAAATTGTTGACATTAGAGAGATTGGCATGATATTAACCCTAAACCCACCCAGGTGAGGAGTGATAGACCCATCGTGTGTGGAAAGTGTGAGAGTGTGTTAGAGGATTTTTTGTTGGTGCTACAGGCTGATGGACTGGGTTAATGTGCAGGAGTGGCCAGCCAGCAGGACCAGTCAATACGTTTAAGTCCAGATTAAAACTATTGATCAGCACCCTCAGTCTGGCCATGATAAATAAACTTGGGGGGGGGGGGGGGGGGGGGGGGGGGGGGGGGGGGGTGTTTTTCGGTAATCTTGAACATCTGTGCCTGTTTTACCCCACAGCCACCTCCTTAAACTCACCACACACACGCGCACACACCGTTACACCCCTAACATACATGTAGACCCGGCACAACAACATGAATTATTTATTTGCTGGTGTAGAAAGGATTATAATGTCATTTGATTTTGTCATTCCCTTCTAATTCCTTGTTAGTCATAGACTACTGCTGGTGACTTTTCTGTGCCCATAAAACCGGGATAGTTTGGTCGCACCCATTACAAGTGTATGGAACAGTGGTCTTTTGCCAAGGATGGGAAGAAAACCTAACTTTTTTTTTTTTTTTTTAATTGTGAGCATGCCTGGTCAAATGACATGCCTGGTTGTTTTTAAAGTATAAAACATTTTAATGCACAATGTTTACTTGCTATATTTAACATATGCAAAAGACAATGTAGCTTGTGCAAAATTAATGGCACATATCACGGGGATATGGGTCAGACCTAAAGTACCTAAAATGTATCAAATAAATATAAACGGTAGAAATAAACTTTTATTTCACATACACTGGTAATGCAGAAAAAAAAACTCCAGTAGGTAAACACACACACACACACACACACACACACACACACGAGTCTTTGCACAACACCTATCTTCATCAATCAGATCAGTGCAGCGTTTAATAAAAATCTATTGACTTACAACTGATTTTTTATCAAAACACGATTTGTACTGCTGCAGCCTGCTGGCATACACACACACACGCTACTGCCCAGCAAAGTGATGATCTACAACCTCCAGAAACTGATAACAAATCAATAGAGGCGGTGTAAGAGGAATGAGAATGCGGAGAAGTGTAGAATGAGGACACGGCTAACGTGTGTGTGTGTGTTCCAGACCAACCTTTGTTTTTTTAAGTATATAAAATATATATATTTATATTTATCCATCTATCTATATATATATTTATGTTTCTATATATCTATATATATTTTTACAATTGCTAAATGTTAATTTTAAACTTATTGCTTATTGTACAGTATATTATTATTATAATTATTATTGTATTATAGCACTGTCCCCCTCACAGCAAGAAGGGTACAATCCAGGTAGGGCTGTCCGGGTCCTTTCTGTGTGGAGTTTGCATGTTCTCCCCGTGTCTGCGTGGTTTTCCTCCAGGTGCTCCGGTTTCCTTCCACAGTCCAAAGACATACAAGTGAGGTGAATTGAAGATACAAAATTGTCCATGACTGTGTTTGATGACTGTGTTCATCTTGTGTAATAAGTAACTACTGTTTCTGTCATGAATGTAACCAAAGTATAAAACATTACATTAAAATCCTAATAAAATAAATAAATAAAATAATTATTACATAAGTTTATTGTTGGTTTTCTTAAATTGTCAAGAAAAAATGTATGTACAGCAACTTTAATTCTGAATTAAAATGCCAGTTAACTTTCTAGTAAGTTAGTAGCACTTTCTGGTGCTGTTATATCATAATATTAATATTATAAAATTATTATTATTTTTTAAGGATTGTTAAATTTGTCAGTATTGATGACAAAATATTTATATAAGTCGAGCCTAGCTAAATCGATCTAGTCATCATGCTAAAGAGGAAAACTAACATTTAAAACCTGAAAAGGTATCTGATCCTGTAAATCTGAACCCTAAGGTTAAAAATACATCTATATTTGTGCGACTCTGGGCTTTCTGCCTCTGGGTCAGAGCTCCCTGTAGGACCGTCCAGCCTCAGGGCCGGTCAACCAGAAAGCACCGTCATATTAAACTAACATTGCTTTACTTAAGATTTATTCCCTCCCGCATAGGGACGTCCAGTCTCGCTTCGAGGAGGTGTGTGTGTGTGTGAGTGTGTGTGTGTGTGTGTGTGTCTTGAAGGAGTTGTCAGGTGTTAGCGCTGCGGTGTGAAGTGGCCCAGAACAGCAGGTGATTTTTCTCTAGCCCGCGTCAGGACTGCGTTGCTGCTCCCGTGTTTAATCACTGTGTGATTGTTTTAATTTTCTGTTTATATTGATCTTGGCGAGACACGATTGATGAGAGGCTGCAGCCAGTACATTAAAAGCGCTCTCAGCTCTGAGATTGTGTGTGTGTGTGAGGGGGCGCAGATTTCTATGCATGTTTGTTATGGGTTTTAATAATCTGCCTTTAGTGACATTATTTTATTCATAACTGGGTTGTTAGAAAATTGTGTAAGTGGGTTGTGGAATTACATTGCTAAAACTCATGCTTACTGTTAACTATCAACACTGACAGGTCCTAACATTATGCAAAGCTGGGGGGCATTTTAAGAATATCGGTTTTTTTATTTATTTTATTTTATTAGGATTTTAACATCATGTTTTTTACACACCTTGGTTACATTCAGGACAGGTAGTTACTCATTAATCAGTTCAAGTCTTGAATGTCAAACATGGTCATGGGAGGAAACCGGAGCTCCCGGAACAAAACCCACGCACAGACACAGGGAGAAAATGCAAACTCCACACAGAAAGGACACGGATCGTTTCACCTGGGAATCAAACCCAGGGTCTTCTGCTGCGAGGCGACAGTGCAACCCACCATGCCGCCCTTAAGCATGTCTGAATGAGGGTGACATATTGTGATTACAGCCTTGTAAAAATTCATTATTTAAATATTTTTTCAGCTCCCACATTTAGGGGTCACCACAGCGGATCTGGTCCACATACCAGACCTGGCACAGTTTTGTTTTTTGGTTTTGTACCAGTAATATGTTAATAATAAAACCTTTTCCTTTGTATGTTTTCACAGGCGCTGGGGAGCATGTACTTCATTCACAAGTCACTAAAGAACTGCCAGCTGTATGATTTCAACAGTAAGAATTTATTTGTTTGAATTACGTAGCTAATACATTAATTAGCTTATTTTTTTAAAACTATTTACCCCGGTCAGTGTTGTGTTGAGTCTGGTGCCATTCAGAAGCACCATCCAGTTTGACACATGCAGAAATTCAATAGACAAAACCTCAAAGGACGGCCTAATAGTGCAAATTAACCAGTAAACTTGAGGCATTTAAACCTTACATGATTGAAAAGCGTTAAATCGCTAAACACACACTTTGAATTTTGAATTTTACAGCAAATTGCATATTATATGGGACAAGGCTCATTTCATGGTCCGTGGTGGAAATTAGGTAGAGCCTTATGTATAATATAAAACCTTGTTGATTTCCCTCCCTCAAGCACAGCCCGTGTTAGATGCCTGACCAGGTCCATAGTTGACAAATTCTCAGAGATGGTGGGCCAGAGCGGCCACACTGCTGCACCAGTCAAATAATTACATTTTAATCATTAGATGAGCATGTTATCAGTTTGATTGGTGCATGATGGTTTTCCTCTACTGGAATGTGAGTTAAACACCAGTGCAGCTTATTTGCATCACATTATGATTTTTTTACAATCTTTCAGAAATTCAGTTACTCATTCGGTTCAGCTGGCCTGGAGTCGTACGGACAATTTAACTTTCAGCTGCGTGTACATTCTGGTCACGCCGTCTCATGAATAAGCCTTTAAGAAGAAGCCTAATAGAAGAACCATAAAGCTCAGCGTGCTGACGAATTCAGCTCCCCATCAAATTCGTGTCCTATGGATCTCAGCACACGCTGCAGTGGGAGTAAAGCGAACATTAGTGTATTGATTTTCGTGTTTGCATGTCTCTCGTTCTCTTTCGCTCATTTCCTCGGCCTCTCTCGTCTCTTTTTTTCTCTCCCTTAGCCAAGGAGTTCAGACTGGTCACCGGACGCAACAAGTACGTGGGTTCTCTGGACGTGGTCAGCGCAGTGGAGAAAGAAAAATTCCCCAGGAACTTCTGGTCTGATGTAAGTGTGTGTATGACGTGTAGATCACTTTAAAAAATTCCGTATTTTTACCCAACTGATTGATACATGAAGGTGCGCAGGTGGCACAGCGGTAAACAACACTAGCCCTCTGTTGCTGGAATTCAGGGTTTAAATCCACAGTGGTGCTGAAGAGGACCTGAGTGAGTTGGACGGAGCACCCAGAACTGGCCGGTGATAAGAAGCAGATTGGGCACGTGTCAGAGGGAACATGTGGTGATTTAGTTCTCCTTACAAGTGACTGTGGATTCACAGTCTGGAATTTAAAATGACTAGATTGCAAGATAGAGGGGGGAAATCAAGGGAAAAAACATTTAAACCAACTGGCAGCTCTAAGTCATGAATAAATTAAATTTTATATCTGTGCCGATCATCTACACAGACCCAAGGAGGATGGGTCCCTTCTGAGTGTGGTTCCTATTTTTGCATTTCCTTCCCCTTTTTCCCCCAATTTAGCATAGTCAATTTGTCTTCCGCTGCTGGGGGACCCCTGATTGCATTCAAGGAGGGTATATTGCTGCCTAGTTCTAGTGGGCCCCTTCTTTTCACCCATGCTTTCTGTACAGGCGCCTCTATCTGCTAACCAGGGTCCTTACATAGCTTTTAAAGACCCCACCCACATAGTCCGTCATCCCACCCAGCAGACACAGTGGCCAATTAGCCAATTGTGCCCGATAGATGACGCCCAGCCAACCGGGGGCAGAGCCGAGATTCAAACCGAGATATTCAGAATCTCAGTGCTAGTGCTAGCAGAATCCATCCTGTAATTTTAATGGATTTTTTCTTTGCCACTGTCGCCCTTGACAGGGGTTTTTAGTCTGTTGGTCTTGGATGCTTTAAAGTTGCTTTGAGACAATGTCCACTGTATAAAGTGATGTCCACTGTAAATTTGACTTAACTTGACATGATTGGCTGTCTGAGGGAAGGGGGTTGACTGATGCCCTGCGATGAATTGTCTTTCTGCCCTGTACCCAGTGTAAAAATGAGTCAGTCATTGGTTAATTGATTATAGTTTTATAGTAGCTTGCTTATAGTCTGTTATTAATAATTCTATAGTTATTTTTTTCATTGACAATGTGACTAAACCTGTACAGTAATATATTTTTTTTAATTTTATAAGATTATATGAATTTAAATGTTTTTTATTCCAGAAAAAGTGGTCACGGAAGGGTTACATGAGGACACGGTGGATGATTCATGACCAGTAAGTGCACACAAACACACACAAACTTTCACACACTGCCCTACACAGTCATTCCTTTTATAAGCGTTAAGTCTGTTCCTTAGTGTGTGTGTGTCCTGGCCTTGCGTCCGCTGTGAAACAAAAGCTTTTCTTTTATATTTGCAGTGTCAGTGCAGTAAGATTGGCATTAATATCAGATATACAATAGCAGAGCAGTGATGGCGGCAGCTGTGCGCAGTGTGTACGATACCAAAGGGAGATACACACACACACACACACACATCCTGACAGCTTCTGAATTATAGCAGCTGGTAAGACTGACAGCATTGATATCGAGACTAATTACTGTACTAACACAGGCATATACAGTACACAGGCTCAGACAGGGACACTCCCTCTGACAGCTCATTAATTATAGCGGACTTAACGACACACATAAAAACACACTTAGCTTAGTTACACATGGTTGCTCACCAACACAAATGTTCTCGCACATTCACAAATTCAGCAAATATGCTGTCTTATATTTCAGCTCATTGCATCACGTGCACTGTAAGACTGAATAATAGTTGTTTTTTACTCTTTTTGGCGGCTTCAACCCTGGTCCTCAAGACTCATGTTCACCTAGTCTGCCAGCTGTGCTTTGGTGGCACATCTTTCTAAGAATTGTGTGTGTGTTTATTTGCAGGGGCCTGGATTTGGTAAATGTGCACCTTTTCCACGATGCTTCTAACCTTGAAGCATGCAAGTCTAGTCCATCTGTGTACTCCACCTATCGACAGAAAGCTCTTCAATATGTCATCAGCAGGTAGCTTTTAGTATACACATTTTATGTAATAAATAGAATCATAATTGATATTTTAAATTTTTTCACTAAATTTGAAAAAATTCAAATCATGTAAGAGTGTGAGTAGGTAACATGAAACAAACATTGTGCTTGCAGGGTATGTGACAGCAGTTACAGTCCTCTGCCCTTCTTCGTGTTTGGAGATTTTAACTTCCGCCTCGACACACTAAGTCTCCTACAGGTATTTTTTTCATCTGAGTGCATGCACAAACACAAATACAACACAACTACAGACAGGTGAATGTGTAACAGGGTGGGATGGGGCTGGCCATGCCACTGAGGCACCGGGTATAGCTTCGTACCTGCAAGAATTTAGAAATCCAATAGTCAAGGTAAAACAATACTGTGGCTGAAGAGCCAGAATAAACAAGAGAACTAACGTAAGTAAGGAGTGGCCAAAATAACAGAAACGGAACAGGTGTCAACGGAAAAATTATCAAAAGAAATGCAGAAAAAACGCTTGTAGACAGTGGACAGAAAAGGGTTAGAATAAGAATTGATTTTTATGGCCTTTTATGGCTTTGAGTGCATAAATGCTATAAAAACGGTCATGTTCATTTTTTAATTATAATTAATTAGTGTGTTCACGACATCTGTGGTATTGGTACAGATTAGTTTCTATGCAAAAAAAATTTTGCGTTCCAATGTCTAAAAAGTGTGTATGTGTATTCAGAGCCTCTCCACATCTGCTGAGGTGCAAACTGTGAAGAAAGACAGCACTAATGAAGTGGAAAGAATCATCTATGAAGAGAGAGACAACGACCACAAGGTGTGTAATTGCTAGAGAAATCTGACACTATGTCAGCTCAATGGGTACAAGTTTATTTTTAAAAGAGAACGAATCTTATTTATTTTTATTTAGAATTCTGAAAAAAATCAGGCACAATATCACATTATTTGTATGTCTATTTAAATCAGCTTCCCTCCTTACACTTAGAAATCAGTGTAAGTGGAGAATGTAATTCCTGCTTAGTACAAGATAATCAGTTTGGTTTGTTTTTAGGCAGGAGGAGCCAAAGACAAGATATATGAGATATATGAGAACAAGATATATACGGATATATGAATAAAGATTAGGGTAATAAAGATTGAAAGTATTTGAACCCCTGACCATGAGCTTGTTGAACGTCAACGTAAAGTCAGAAGTCAGTGCAGACCACTGGAGTTTCTTTAAACCAAGATTTCTTTATAGAGCTTGCTTTGTGCACAGAGGCACAAGTCAAGCTGAAACAAGGAAGAGCCTTCCATAAACTGTAGCTGCAAAATTGGAAGCATATAATTTCCTTTATATAAGTGTTTCATTACACCTGTTAGCAAATGTTGTGGTGAAAGACATGAATTCAAAAATTACAAGGGGTGTCCCAATACAGGTATGTCACACAGGATTTCACAATGTGCTCTCAGTCTGAAAAAAGAAGTAAAAGGTCAGAGCAGCAAAAACAACATCTGCATATTAAAAAAGAATGAAGAGCCCTACAAAATTCTTTGTTCTTATGTCTCGTTCTAAAGGTTCTGAGACTTAAATTTACACATGTGTATGTAGAACATTCAGAACACTTTTGGACAAGTTAAAAGAACACAGAGGCAACACCCTACAGGCCTGCACACCAGTACTGGGACGGAGAACATGGCCTATTCTGCTGCACATTACCTGAACCGATGTGACATGATTCATTCACTCTCCATTTTCACCTGAGCATAACCAACACTGTCCAGCCAGATTTATGACTTGCGAGATGATATTGACTTTTTTTACCAGTGGAGAAAATGCATGTCTGCATTAAGATTGCTCATGCTGAGGTGTGATTCATCTTACTGCCACCTTAGTAGAGACGTACTCCCAGTGTTTAGTGGCTTGTTCTTAAAGTGCCCTGCATTAACCTCTTTCTATCTGTCTCTTTTTTCTCTTTCTGTTTTTTCTTATAATCTCTGCCCTAATTCATTCCTAATATATTTATTCTCTTTCTGTCTGTTTGTGATACCAGCAGGTGCTTTTCCATATAGAGACAAAGCTGTTTGATTACCTACACCACATGCTTTTCAGAGAGAACAATGGACGAGAGGTAAACATCATACAGCATCATTTTTTACTAATAGCGAGGGGGGTGGGGTGATGGGTTTGTTTGTTAATGCATTTTGATTATTTTTAAGCAATACCACATGGATGCACAAATCTTTAGAATCAGATTTTTTCAAGAAATATTTGACAATTGGGCAAAGTCCGTTAGAAAAGTTAACTTATGTAAAAACAACATTGTATTGCATTGTATGATTTCTAATTACGACTGACCTCATGCGGACCGGTTAGAAACAGCCAAAGAACCAGATGTGGCCCGGGGGCCATACAATGCCGAGGTGTGCTCTACAAGAAAGAAATTACTGACTTGTATGAGTATGCTTAAATCCACGTATTAATTCCCACAGCTGCTGAAGTACGACAATGAAACAGCAGCATTCCAGGACGTCACTGCAGAAGAGAAGATTCTCTTTCCCCCCAGGTGAACAACCTCTTTTTTAATCTGAATATAAATTATTATTATTATTATGTGTACACATTGTAAGATCTGTGTTTCTTGGTTGTGTTGCAGTTACCCCTACAGTGAAGACTACACTAAACCCACCCAGTACATGAATACACGGTGCCCGTCCTGGTGTGATCGTATCCTCATGTCTCACAGTGCACGGGACATCATCTACAGAGTGAGCACTGCTCTAACAGCTATTTGAGTTTTGTTCAGACTGCAGGACTAATTGGATGTTCTTCCATGAGTATATTATGCGCTCTGACCCCAGCTTCCAAACAATCTAGGAAATGCGGAAAAAGAATTTCATTGTACTGTACTCATGTATATGTATATATGACAAACAAAAGCATTCTTTTTTTCTTCTTTTTCTTATGGGTTATTTCTTTATATCATCAATTTTATTGTATTATAACTGGCCAATTATAGAACATTATAACACATTTTGACTAATCAGAATTGTCTGTTGTTTAGAACCCCATTGTATATTGTGTGTTGTGTTTACAGAGAGAAGATGGAGAATCTAATGTTGTATATAACACACTGGGCCCGAATGTCTGCATGGGAGACCACAAGGTAAATAATACACATAAAAACCACGAACAATGATTAATAATGCACTAACATTTATTTGAAAGTGATGTTTTGTTATTTAATTGTTTTCCAGCCTGTTTTCTTGTTCTTTGCACTGAAAACTAACATCCAATGACACAAAATATGAAATGGTAAGTAGCTTCACTTCTGCACTATATACAACCCCTGGCAAAAATTATGGAATCACCACTCTTGGAAGATGTTCTGTCAATTGTTTAATTTTGTAGAAAAAAAATAAATCACAGACATGCCACAAAACTATCATTTTTCAAAATGTCAACCTTCTGGCATTAAGAAACAATAAAAAAAAGAAACAAATATAATAGTTGTGGTCAGTCACAATTGCTTTTTTTAGATCAAGTAGAGGAAAAAAATATGGAATCACTCAAATCTGAGGAAAATTAGATTAGATTTGCTAATTATTCTTCAGTTTAAAAAGAGTGCTCACACCTTGGAGAGCTGTTGCACAAAGCAGATTGTCATGAATCATGGTTCCAACACAAGATATGTCAGTTGAAACAAATGAGAGGATTATAAAACTCCTTCAAGAAGATAAATCATTGTGGAATGTCGCAAAAGATGTTGGTTGTTCCCAGTAAGCTGTGTTTAAAATCTGGACCAAGTACAAACAAAATGGGAAGGTTGTAAAAGGGAAGCATACTGGTAGACCAAGTAAGACATCAAAGCATCAAGATAGAAAACAAAGCAATATGTCTTGAAAACAGAAAATGCACAACAAAACAAATGAGAAACAAGTGGCCGGAAAGTGGAGTCAATGTCTGTGACTGAACTGTAAGAAATCACCTAAAAGAAATGGGATTTACATACAGAAAAGCCAAACAAAAGCCACCATTAACACCTAAAAAGAAAAGAACAAGGTTAAAGTAGGCTAAAGAAAAGCAATCGTGGACTGTGGGTGACTGGATAAAAGTGATCTTCAGTGATGAATCGCGAATCTGCATTGGGCAAGGTGATGATGCTGGAACTTTTGTTTGGTGTCTGTCCAATGAAATTTATGAAGATAACTACCTAAAGAAAACATGTTAATTTCCACAGTTGTTGATGATATGGGCCTGCATGTCGGGTAAAGGCACAGGGGAGATGGTCTTCAATAAATGCCAAAGTCCACATTGAAATTTTGGACGCTTTTCTTATTCCATCAGTTGAAAGGATGTTTGGTGATGATGACTTCATTTTTCAAGATGATAATGCATCTTGCCATAGGGCAAAGGACGTGAAAACTTTCCTTCAAGAAAACATATAATGTCAATGGCATGGCCTGCAAATAGTCCGGATCTCAATCCATTTGAAAATCTCTGGTGGAAATTGAAGAAAATGGTCAATGACAAGGTTCCAAGCTGATCTGGCAACAGCAAGAGACAGTTGACGGCAGATTGATGAAGAATACTGTTTGTCATTAGTTAACTCCATGCCTCAGAGAGTTTAAACCATTATAAAAGCCAGAGGTGGTGCAACAAAGTAATAATGGTGCAGTGTTTTCTAATGATTCCATAATTTTTTCCTCAGATTTGAGTGATTCCATATTTTTTTCCTCTACTTGATCTAAAAAAAAGCAATTGTGACTGACCACAACTATTATATTTGTTTCTTTTTTTATTGTTTCTTAATGCCAGAGGGTTGACAGTTTGAGAAATGATAGTTTTGTGGCATGTCTGTGATTTATTTTTTTTCTACAAAATTAAACAATTGAAAGAACATCTTCCAAGAGTGGTGATTCCATAATTTTTGCCAGGGGTTGTAGTTACTGATAAGGTTTTTTATGTTTTAAGTCATTATTTAAAATTTTATTGAAACTTACATGTTACATTTACATTTATTTCAAATATATATATATTTACATATATATATATCTCATGTAGGCGCTTGGGTTGGAATCTTAGGGGTGCTATCGACCAGTCAGGCATCTGCGCAGACATGGTTGGCTAATGTACGAGGGAAATGGTGATGACTGAAACAGCCTAGCCATTGGAAGGTGCACCTCAGTGCGTTCTCAGCGCTGATCCCAAGTCCGGATAAAAATAAGGAGGGTTGCATCGGTTTGGGCACCTTCCAATGGCTAGGTTGTTCGGACACCCCTTCATTCTCAGATACAGCCAGTCATGTCTGTGTAGACACCTGACCGGCTGATAGCACATTAATTCCAGTCCTAGCTTTCAATGGTAGTGGGTAGTGTGATTTATCACTGTGTCAATCAAGCACCTGAAGTGCCGATTTATTTATTTATTTTTATTTTATTTTCATCAACCGACATGTCCTGGCCAGGGTCGCAGTGGGTCCAGTTCCACCAGGAAACACTGAAAAGAAAATGAAATATGTAAATAAATATATTTAGGAAAAAACAAATAAATATGCAACATAAATCAAATTGAAAATACTTAATATATCAGTGGCGGCTGCTGGTCTTTCAAAGAGGGGAAGCTCATTGTCGGCTTACATCATAAAATTTGTCAATTTATTTATACATAAATTCTGCCCTCTGTTCCTTTTCAAGAAAATGGCCTGAAATGGGTTGCAGTTTGTCTTTCGACTTCACTCGCAAAATGAAGCTCCCAGTGATTAAGTGACGTGTAGAACTCAAAATAGCTGTCAATCAAAACGGGATTCAGCCTTTCGACTGATCCTCCAATCATCTTGCAGAAGCTCAGCGTCCAGACCCGCCCACAGCTCCATTCACCTCCAGAGACGCTCAGCGTCCGGGGGTGGGACAAAATCGTGGCATTTATCCAATGACCGGCGAGTTTTGAAGCAATGAAAAAAACTTTTCCATGCAGTCCCGTTGAAGTGAATAGACGCTCAGCTTCTGCGGGCAAATGCATTGACGCTACGGGAATGTATGAGAAGTTCGAGTCAGTCGATTTGTGATAAGTAGCTGATTCTGAACGAACTCGTCTTCGAGATGAACGTGTTCTAATGCATTTGTAGTCAATGAAATGTTAACACAACTGTACATATTTGACCATTTAATTTTTGACATTTTAGGGGAAGCTGAGCTTCCCTTGCAGTCTTAGAGAAGTCACCACTGTTATATATACATATTATATTTTATTCATGTTAGTCACATATTTGTTAGAATAAAATGTGTCTACACAAGTTTAGACTCCTCACTTCCTGTCCAGTCACTTTTACTCTAGTGCACGCTTTCACATTTATTCCGTACGAGTGTAGTACTCGGGGGATTGCTCCCGTGTGAACAATAAAAACTCTACCCTCTCCAGCTCTCTGATCCATCGCTATTAAATACTCTGTGTTTTGCTGTTTGCTGTGTTCGTAACACCCAGCAAAACACCATAAAGATGCCAGTGTTCATTAGTTACACATAGCAGGTCAGTGATCTATCCTGCCCCGCTGTCCGGTATTGGCATTTTTACGGCCATGATTTTGTTTTGCTGCCAGGTTTATGTGTGTACTATAGGTTATAAAGCTATTAGACCGGGTTTCTGATGGTGAGGTACATCATTGTTGGATAGAACTGCAGTTGATCATTCAGGATTGAATCGAAATCTTATTATGAAGATGTTAAGGTTTCTATATCGGTCCTATAAATTGAAAGCAGTAATTGTTTTAATTGTTTTGGTCCTCATTCCATGATAAAATCCCTGTCTTTAGCTTTTCGGGGTCTGGATTTACTAGGAGGTCAGATAAATTGGTCTTATTTGTAAGTGCAATCAGAAAGCTTGTGTGTTTAGTTATTGGGTATGTAGTGGGTCATGTTACGTCACTTTGCACAGATAGGTCTCTTGTTGCCTGTACTAGACAATGCAATTCACATCATAATGTCAGTTAAGCTTATTCTTGGTCTTCTTTATCTTCTGAGTAGGGCAAGCTGTAGCCTAGTGGTTAAAACACAGGACTAGTAATCCAAAGGTGGCTGGTTCAAGCCCCACCACTGCTAGGTTGCTGCTGTTGGGCCCCTGAGAAAGGCCCTTAACCCTCAGTTGCTCAGACTGTATACTGTAACTGTAATGTAAGTCGCTTTGGATAAAGGCGTCTGCTAAATGCCGTAAATGTAAATTAGTCTTTTCACTAGTCCTGTCATAACACTGCCTTCAATGTTGTTATGTGGGTGCATCATCACAAGCCCTAAGTAATATAACTTGCAGGACTTAATGTGGTTTAGTAGCTCCATTTGTGTTCTGGCCATCTTGGAAACTTGCTCAGTGGTCATCATCTTCCTCATGTTCGGCGGCACGGTGGAGCAGCCTGGGTCCTTTCTATGTGGAGTTTACATGTTCTCCCTGTGTCTGCGTGGGCTTCATGCAGGAGCTCCGGTTTCCTCCCACAGTCCAAAGACATGCAAGTGAGGTGAATTGGTGATACAAAATTGTCCATGACTGTGTTTAACATTAAACCATTAACATTAAACCAGTAACTACCTGTCCTGTCATGAATGTAAACAAAGTGTGTAAAACATGACGTTAAAATCCTAATAAATAAATAATCCTCATGTTTGCTTGAATTAGGCATATTTCTAGCTAAGTGAACTTCACAGCCCAGAAATTAGCATTTTTCATGTTTATTTGACAAGAAGAGTGTTGTTAAGGATCCACTACTGGATCAAAATATGGACATTTTTTATCAACACATTGTGGTACTGGGTTGGGTTTTTCCCCCTGTCCGCCTCATACAGCCACAAAAACAAGGTTCTGAAATGTAGTTAAAGTTGGGGGACTGGTGAGGCCACTACCACTGCGATCCAAGGCTGGAATTCCCAGCAGTGCTATTGGCATTTTGGGCGTCTACATACAGGTTTGGTTGGTTGATTGGTTATGAACCCAACAGGACCCTGACCAGGATAAAGCAGTGGTAAAACATCAAAATGAAATGAAAATGTAATTAAAGTCAAATTTTTAATAGACTTGAAGATTTTGGTAAGTTACATACTAGTTTATAATAAACTGGTAATTTTTCTATTTTCTGTATTGTTTTGTTTAGGTTTGCTGGTGTGTGTCAGTAAAGAAGGTTTACGGTCTGCTCTACAGTTTTGTTCTACAGACTCACAACCTGCATGGACATATTCTCCAGTTTTACTGTCCTCCTGATTTCTCTTCATCCTACATTCCATCTTTTGACCAAACCCTGCATAGTGTGACTGCATGACAGAGCCATGTACATGCACGGCGCTTTCAGCACTGGCTGTTCTTATTGTTCCATTATATTATAATTACACAGCATTCTGTTCGCTGCTGCCATCATGCTGCTCAGTAAACACACTCACAGTGACCAGATATTCCGGATTTGGTCTAATCTTCCGTTCATTTGTAGCCTCTGGAGTCTACATTTCTGTTTAAGTTGATTCTGAGGCCAGTCCTAGTGTGGACATTCCCTGTTCTTGCCCTTGTGGTTGTGTGTATCTCAACGGTGCTGTTACTCAGATTCTCCGATCAATAGAATATGCACGCACTGACCGCCGGGACGGATTCGAAAGCCGTCAGTGCTGTGTGAAATATGAAAATCTGTCCCAGAGCAGCTCTGGCTGACAGGCCTTCGGATTTTTAATTAGAGCTTCAGAACGCTACCGAATCTTAATACACAGCTGTTAACGTGGGGCTTTTCTGTTGAATATGACGAATGGTTCACCACATGAAATATTTCTTCGGACAGAAACAAATAAGAAAGCACCAAAACTGTGAGGACTGACCACTGTCTGAGCTAGATTTAATAGAACCTGTAAGGTCAAGAGTGTGTTTTCTTATTCCACCAACAATGTCAAGTTCATTACCAAGTTTTTAATATCTGGTGTATTTATCTTAATTTTAAAATATTTAAAACGTTTAGGATTTAGGATGTTTTCATGGCAGTCATACACTAAAAGCACTGTGTAGTTTATTTAATTATTAAAAATAATAATTAAAAAATATATATATATATATATCTAATTAGGTGAACACCAAGCTAATTGCATTACATTTGAATTAAATTCATTTTAATGTCCTGTTTGCCATAAAAATGGACATTAGTGCTAATGCGTTGCCAAAGATTGGACAAACTGAATATTAATAATAATAATAAAATAACAAGAATAAGGTTTTAAAAAGAAAAAATCACATACAAAATTTGATGTTGTTTTAACATAAAATGCTTAATTAATGTTTTAATTTTAAAAGCTTAATTTAAAAATATTTCTAACATGAATTCTATGAACTACAATCAAAAATACATTAATAATACATTAAAATTACTGTTCCAAACTTTTGATCCACTGATCATCAGCAGTCATCATGTTACTGACTCCCAGCGTTTTCCTTTTTTATTCATATTACACTTTTATTTGTAATTGGTGGCGAGGTGAATTATATTATGGTGTCTTAATATTCCTGTATGAAACACTCAGCATATACTGACTCCTGTTTTTAATAGATTAATTTTTGAGTTGCTTTACATTTATTATTATTAATATTTTACTTTTATTTGATTCACTTGTATATTTTGGGTACTATAAGATGGATTTGGTTTTATTAATTGTATTTAAGACTTTAAATGGATTATATATTTGTAATTCATGCGGCTAAGGTAAATTATGGCTCATTAGGCTCAACAAAGTAAGAAAGAAATCACAATTCAAATATATGTATTTATATATGTATTAAATCTATGTATTTAAAGCTAATTTGATTCACTAAATATCAATATGTGTTAACCATAATTTAATTAGACACAAATTATACAGATGACAAGAGAGCCATTATTTCAACTCGACGAGGATTTATTGACCCTGTCTGTGCAATCGGAATGACACCCCCTCCCCCTCCCCAAACGGGATTTTACGAATCACTAAGAGGTCGATAATTTAAGTGTGAGGGTTAAATTGCACAGCCCATTTGTCAATAATGGACTTGTTGGAGTTGATCCATGATGTGCTAGACATAATGAATTGCTCTCGAGAGCATTGAAGTTCAATACGAGGCCGTGATGTTGGTGAATGAGAAGCACTGATGTTTATTTGCTGTTTATGATTTTATAATGAGAGCTGAACACTACAGTTTTACTTTTTAACAGTCTCGTTTTTATCTTTTGTACGGAAGCAGCGATTTATGGCACTGCTCGTAGCTGTGACTCAGTTTAGGCTTGGGTAGCCGTTCAAGTTTGCACTTATTGAGGATGTGTTTTATTTGTTTTATCAAAGTGTACATTGATTCAGGTTGATCACTGTGGTTTAGTAGCATTTTAGAGAGTTTGAACAAGCATTGTTGTTGTTTGAATTAGGACTGTGAGAATATATTGATCTGGTGATCTACTCGAATAAGGACATATTAAATAGTCATACTGGTAATGCCTTAATGCTGTGTTTTACTATATTACATCAGTTATTTTTAGCCTGATTTCTCTTTTAAAATTTTAACCCACCTGTTCTAGAACAAACAAAATATAAAATGAGAAAAACAGCATTTTTTTTTTTTGTAGTTGAAGTAAGGGTCTGGGATTTTTCATTAGAAAAACGTTTTACTCATCACATATTTGAGAGTGAAAATACAATGTTCAGATTGAAAATTTTGTCCATTTGGCTGCCCCAGGTTCTGTACACAAGATTAAAGAAATTTGCTACCAATTTGTTTTTGAAGGGAACACAAACTGAAATGCTTACATTTGACATTTTAGGCATTTAGCAGACAATCTTATCCAAAGTGACTTACAACTGTGGCTAGACACAACACAAGCAATTGAGGGTTTGCTTGGGAGTCCAACAGTGACATCCTAAAGGTGATGGTGGTGCTGGAACCAGAACACTGAGCTACCACTGCCTAAATGTGTATTGTTAACATTGGCATTAACACTGCTGATGTGCTGTTTTACACATTTTAATGTGGAATGTAAAAAAGCTAAACATTTTGAACAGCATTATATGCTTTTATACCAATGTAAAAAAGTCATATTGTTACTGTACTGTGAATTTCTTTTTTGTTGTTTCACTCCATAAACCACTATCAAATTGTAAAGCTGTGGTTCCATTAGTCTTTTCTCAACAAGACTTTGCTAATGTAATTACATTAATTGTCCATGTAATTTTTCAACTTCTCATGCTAATAAACTTCAGAAGTGAAACTGTGTCAAGTTTTTTTTACATAATTTACATGCACATTAATGGTCAACATCAGTACTTTTATTTGAAGATGCAGCCCTTTATACTGTAGCATGGTAAATCAGATTTGAAAAGGCATTCATTTTAGTTTGACTTAGAGATTAAAAATAACACAAACTCTTTTGGAACTAAATGTTTGATGTTAAAGCTGATTTTTACTTTTGTAATAAATAAATAGTGCTGCTCAACTATTCTTATTTTTCCCCTTTTTATTTTGTTTGTGGTGTATTTATTTTATTTTTACATTATACGAATTTCACTTAGCCCAAATGTCAATCATACACAATATCTTAATTGCAAGCGCAATTCCTGGATGCCTATGATTTGTTAGCTGTTAGCTGTGTGTAGCTTTGTAACTAAAGAAGCAAACTTCATACCCAAAAACTTTCCAGCTGATCAACAACATTCGGTGTACATTTAGCTGAGTAACCTGCCTAAAATTGCTAATGCTAGCTGCACTCTAGCTCCAAAACAAAAGAAATATTGGACTTAAACCTCTTGAGGAGTAATGGGTGCAAGTGGATTTTTTTTCCTTGAATTTCTTTGTTCAGACAGGTCATTTTGGACAGCCAGTCTTGATCATTGGCATGTGAAAAAGGAAAGCCAGTTAAATACTGACTTGTGGTAGTGATTAGCGCTTGAGGAGATTAATGATGCTGTGATACGGGTGCTTCGGATTCCTTCTGATTGCTCAGCACCAGCTAGTCGATAGAGGGATCATGCCTGGTAAATCTCATCTTAATTATATTAACACCCCCCAAAAAATAATCACATTTGCATAAAGTCATGATGTCATAATCATAACAACAAAAAAAAAGAATGTCTTCTTATTTAAAATGAGAAGTTTATGTATAACCCCAAATTAGAAAAATTTGGGACAGTATTAAAAATACAAATTACACAAATCATGTTGTGTTTCTTATGTTTACTTTGTCTCTTATTTCATTGTAGGCAGAATAAACTCAGGATATTTAATATTTTGTTGCTTAATTTCATGTGTTAATATACTGTACATCATTTGAACAAGTGTACCCCTGACACATCTCAAAAATAATTTAAACAAAAAATTTGTCCAAAACTTTACGTTACAGCAAACTGTGTAAATATTTATGTGAATTAGAGATCTTAGTTTTTTATGATTTATGTTAATTAAATACAAGTTTTCAATTTGTCCTTGTGGCTGATTAAGTGTAGATTAATAAGTAAAATGGCAATTATATACATTTAAAATCCTCACTAACAGGTGAAAAAAGGGGGTCTTAAAATTTTATAATACTGTTCCACTTCATAAAAAACGTGTGTGCATGCTTGCAGACAGACAGATTGATAGACAGACAGACAGACAGACAGACAGACATATGTATAGATAGATAGATAGATAGATAGATAGATAGATAGATAGATAGATAGATAGATAGATAGATAGATAGATAGATATTCAAGTCATTTATACAGAAAATGTCTGTATTCCTGGAACTGTCATTTAAATCAAAATTCTCAATCTGTGAATTTATTAAGTTACTTGAACTAAGTTCTGCTATTTGAAACAAGTCTTTCGCCAGCTTTCTCTCAGGACAGGAAGTTTAAATCAACCAGCTGTAGTCCCAACAAGACTACAAATCCCAGGAGGCGCATCGCTAATCAGCGTTAATACGTTACACCTGTGTTCGGTTCTATTTAATAGAGTCCAAATCTGGGGCGCGTTGCTGAGTCGTTTGACTAAGCCGGTAGGGTAGATGGTCTATGTGTGTGTTGTTTCATTACTTTGAAAGAGCTCTTCAAATGGACACTTTCTGGCTCCTCTAATCTATTCTGACGCGCCAGTGCGTTCTTTTTAATTGCACTTTCTACTTCATTCAGAGCCTTCACGAGATAATTGACTTCACCCGATTCCTCTCTTTTTTTCGTTTTAGCACGGCCGAAAGAGAATCATTGAAAATACAGTGTGTTGGTGGATCGAGTAGCTAATGCGCTGGCCACGGTCGCGGTTCCACTTAGGACTAACTAAAGCTACAGAGAAAAGGCGCTATCATTCGGAGTGAATCCTCACATACGGAGTCGACTCATTGACTCTTCTCGATTCGACTCCTAGCTTTCTCCTTTGGGAGACTCCTATGGGGCAGACTAATGTTCCTGGCTGTTGAGCAGCAGTTGTACATAACTACATGCTTTAAGTGCAAGTGCTATTGTGTGCTTCCTAAAGTTAGTACATGTTCCATTATAGGCAGCTGTAGCCTAGTGTTTAGGGTACTGGTCCAGTAATCAGAAGGTTGCTGGTTCAAGCCTCACCACTCCCAGGTTGCCACTGTTGGGCCCTTGAGCAAGGCCTTTAACCCTTAATTGCTTGGATTGTATACTGTCACAACTGTAAGTCACTTTGGATAAGGTGACTGCAAAATGCCAGAACTGTAAATGTTCACATTGTTACTAAATGAGAAAGGTACAAACAATAATAAGTGGTAAAATAATAGGAAGCCCTTAACAGATTCATTCACAAATTCATTTACTTGATTTTGTAAATAAGTAATTGCCTCTTACATTTGTTAAATGGCTTGTCAGCTGGTACCTGCTATCACATTTCAGTTCCTATATTTTATCTGTAAGGCCTTTATTTGCACTGTTAAGAAATGATAAAACACTGTCTCAAAGGTCAGCTTCCTACTTAAGGTTATATTGAAGCTTTTACTTTTCAACAGAGCGGAGTCATAATTACCTTAGATTTAGTATAAAACTGTAAATAAAGAATAAAACTGAAGTTTGATGGTAGTAGTTTGTCCTGCTGATGTGAACGTTGAACATGTAAGCTTTGTTTTGCTGTGTGTTACTGCAGCAGTTGTTAATGAACCACATATAGATAGCTTTATGTAGCTTATCAGTAAGAGGGTGTTACTGCAAAACTTACTGATACTGATTTTATTATTCACAATGTTTACATCCTTTCTGATATAAAATATAATCACCCCACACCCCCATTCTATGTTTCAATAAAGCAATATTCAAGCGTTTGAGTTTATAGAGAAGCAATGTATGTGCATTTTACTGTAAAATCACCTCCACCTTGTTCATGCATTTTACTGTATAGTCTTCATTCTGCAGTTAGGGAAGCGAGTATTCAATCATTCTTGTTTTTTTCGTTTTTTTTTCATTTAGTATACACTATATGGCCAAAAGTGTTTAAATACCTGACCATGAGCTTGTTGGAACAGAAAAGGGCTTTCCCTAAACTGTTGCTGCAAAGTTGGAAGCATGTCATTTCTCTGATATAACTGATGTATTACACCTGTCAGATATTTGTTGTGACAAACACAAAATGTCAATAATTAGAAGGGGGTGTCTCAATACTATTGTCCATATACTGTGCTTCCAGAGTGTGTTATATTATGCAAAAAGTATATGGACACCTTACCTTGAGCTTGCTGAACATCCCATTTCAGTAATGCAAGCCAATTCTTTACAATAGCACAAATGTTTAGCTCCAGTCACCATGTTTAAAACTCTTGTTGCCCCCTCTTTAAAATTCAGCATTGTCTAGAGTGCATTTTACATAAAAAGTAGGAAATCAGGTCAGTATCTCTCGACTCTAGACTATTTTAGGTAAATTATTAGTGTAGAACTGTTGATTGCCTTCATTATGTGCAATTTAACACAAGTGTCTTTCGGGACATATGCTGATTGCATTATTGTTGAAAGATGACTTCTCTTTAGGGCTTGCTGATACAGCACTATCAATATCATCATCAGTTATGCAGTAAAAATACTGTTTATCATTAATACTGATTCTATAATTACTAATAGCAACATGTTGGTAAATGTCAAGCTCTTCTTTAATTATACTAAATGTTTCCCATGTTACTAAGGAGGTTCCCCATGTTCTGTTATTATTTTTTTCTTTTCTTTTATATATTTTAAATATTTGAATTATACCATGGCCAAACCCTCAGCAAATCCAATTAGCAAATATCTAATAGTATGTGTGTTTGCTTACCTTTCATTCTTGCTGGGGTGTTACTTGCACTATAAAGCCGAAGTATAGGTATACCCTTTCTATTGATTTTAGGGGTGTCAGCCACACCCATTGCAAACAGGTGCATCAACTCTCTTGATCTCTCATTATTGCTGTTTTGACCAAAGGCACAAATTCACACAGACACAATCTAAAATGTTGTGCAAAGCATTTTTAGAAGAGTAGATGTTGGTATAGCCACTAAATGGGGCGACTTCATATTGATGCCAGTGATTTTGGAATGGGGTGTCCAACAAGCTACAGTGCTTTTGGTCAAATACTTTACGTGCTATACTGTTGTACGTTTAGAAACAAACTTAAATATGAAATTGAGACTGTTTTTTTTAACAATTTTACCAAAACTGGACTTCATATAATACAGTGAAGACAACAACACAAATGTATTGCACAAGTATTTTTTTATTAATTACATTGCTCATCAAGCAAAACCAAGTTGTGCTTAACGATACCTGGTAACACTTGCTACATAATATGTAGATAAGCCCTTCATGAGATCTGACATAAACCCACATGAAGATGTAGTTATATCTTTATTTTAAGGTATATTATGAAGGTCCTGTGTGGTCCATTGATAAGCAATACATAAATCATATACAATGTAAAGCAATATTAAAGAATGTAGGAAAAGCTTATGTAAAAACTCAGAAATAAAAATAAAATTAGACCCTCTGGCACTCAACACAACTGGCTTTGTCTTAGGAAGAGTGAATGCCGTATGGGTAATCATCTCCTTGCCACTCCAACAGCAACTTCTATTGTCGAGCACGAGTGTCGTAAGAATGCAGAGGGAGTATCGTGGTCCTTTGTGCGAATCTGCAGGTCACCGACTAAAGATCGGAGGAGGTATGTGATCGTCGGTCAGCGAGGGTGTCAAGCAACAGGCAGAGTTTACCACAGTGCACATTAAAACTGAGTATCAAATCCCAGTATGAATTAAAGCAAACTATAAAACAGAAAATAGACGTTTTACAGTCAAAATTCTGTTTATGTCAGGATTCTTAACTTTAAACAAATGCTAAAATCTGATGGTGCATAACATGGTGCATCTGAATATTAGATCTAGTGACAGGTGTATAAGAGTGTAAGTAGCTTTGACATTCAATTTAACCAGACTGGACTGAAGTGTCCTTCCCGAACCGAATGTATAGGGTATAGTGTTGAATTAAAGTGTTATAAATAAAAAATGTTATTATACCTTCATTAGGATCATTAAAATAAATTATTATATATAGGTACGTAAAAAAATCTGATTTCTGATTGGCTAGGAGATGTGTATAAAATAATCTTTTATAACACAGCAACATAATAAAATTCATTTGAAGTAAAAATTGTTACTTGAATTGAGCATCATGTCAACTTTATCAAAATAAACAATGACTGATAATGCCTTTTTATTTTATGTAGTTTTATGTTAGATGTCACAAAGGGTTTACATAATTATTATGCAGCCCTATATATATAACCCTAAGTGTTACCACAATATCTCTTAAATTTAGCGCCATTGTAAGGTCAAATTTAATAAATAATAGACTTAATCTTGAATTGTATATACATTAATAAAACAGTAATGTGAGAACCTCTTGGTATGTTGCACATTGTAATTTCTGCAATCCATAATTCAGTATAAGGTGTGATATTGTATCAAATGCATGTGTCTGCATCTGTATTTATGACCGTGTGTCAGTATGCAGCATTATGGCATATACATGTGTACATGAGTATGTGTGTGACTAGAGTGGCGTGTGTTTTAGTCAGACAGGATGTGGTCCCAGGCGCAGGACCGAAAAGGCCCGGCGATGTTTGCGCAACAGCAGACGGATCTTCTCGTCATCCGAATCAGGGTCGAGGGGTTTGTAGTACTCTTCGTCTTCCAGCTCGTTGTCTGAACCGTCCTGTCTGTCGGCTCTGGACGCCTGAGTGGAGCTCGGCTCCGAGGCACTCTTTTTACGCCACTTTGTGCGCCGGTTCTGGAACCATACCTGAGAGGGTTCACACGTGCACTGTCAGTCATATTTAATAAGTTCTAATAAGGCCATGCACACTAAGCTGTCAGTTTTTCAGGTGCTGTGAAAGTCATTTTGTATGATAAATCTAGCTGCCTAACCCCATTATCCCTCAGATTTGGCTCATGGACAGATGATTTTACATTCTAACCCTAACAGATTTTGAAAGAGACTGAAATGTATTCTTCTTTTAATAACAACAAGTTGTCCAGGGCCTGACCCAGCAATTTACAGTAAAGGTTAAACATCCAGGTTTAACTGTGGTTTACTTTTTTCTGTCCTCTCATAAATTCCATTATTGCCTTGATTTTTAAATTGTGAAGCTGTTTCTAGACCATCAAATGAATTGTAACATGTTTGTCACTTCTTGGTATATTCACCATTCCCTCCATTTACATATGAAGAGTCTCACTGTAATGTAAGTCCTACAGCCTCCAAAGTGGCTTTGTGACTCTTTTCAGGTGGACAGAGATCAATGGGAGCTTTTCAGGAACTTACCCATTGTGGCGTAGGGTTTTTCTAGAAACTTGATGTGAATGGTAAGTTTCAAGATGTTTAGATGTTTTAGGTGAGCGTTATGTTCAGCAAGTCTCACTAAAATCAACCTTGGCTCTGTTCAATTAGCCAAACTGGTTTACCATTTACAAGTGGTTGAGAATTGGGTATTTTTGTTTACAGATCTAAAATTTAAGGTGTAACTATTAAGCAATAACAAAATTATAAATAATTTTTTCACAGCCCTAAATAAAATTTAAGTATACACTTTTTTCCCCAGAAAAAAAGAAACCTATTCTTGTCACTGGTAATCACACTTGTACTACAGATGTGGTGGACAGAGTTTAGGTTGAAATCTTTAAGATTTGGCAAAAATGTATTTTCTTACCTTGACCTGCGACTCAGTCATGCCCAGTGAGTATGCCAGCCTTGCTCTCTCTGGTCCTGCAAGGTACTTTGTCTGCTCAAAGGTCTTCTCCAAGGCAAAAATCTGGTGCCCACTGAAAGTGGGTCTCGTGTGTTTCTTTCTGCCCACCGTCTCACCAGAATGGCCACCTTCTACTGTAAAACACAATTGTTTTTGGTACTTTTACTTACAAAACATTAAAATATACTCTCGTATTAAAGAAATAATTAATAGCATTTATATTTTCTCGGCTGTAGAACTGGTCTACATCATACTTTCATGCCTTCAGTGGTGTTTTAAATCCGAAACATCTAAGTAAAGTTTTTTTCCTTCTCATTCCCATTTCCCACATACATTCATAAGTATGTTCAGAAAGATCCTGCCTACAGTATTAGTTACACTGTGATTACAGAATTCATAGTAACTGTATTAAGAGGTTTTATGAGTAAGTGTAATAAGCTGAAAGACTATTACATTATTACAAGTTGTCTTATACCTAAACAAAATCATTTATTTAAGTGTGTAGTTAAACTCTTCTAACATATTAACATTTAACATAAAAAATTCTTAGAAAAAATATTTTTATTAGCGTTGTTTTATTAATGTTTTATTGAATTATCAGTCCTATAATTACTTGTACATTATATTTTATATGAAACAATGTTGTAAAAATTTTTATTATTTAGATATTTTTAATTTTTATTCATTTTATTAAAAGCAAAAATTTCATTTAGAATTGCATCAATCATTTAGAATTTTACCTAACGCAGTATTATTGTTTAACATTAGAAATTTATTTAACTACCTTTTTATACAATTACTATTGTAACAATCTGAAACACAATGTTATAGTAATAGTATATTATATCTATATTATAAATCTTTATCTGTCAAGGTAGTTTTGTATTCCTTTATTTTTATTTTTAATTGTTTTTATTTTTGTATGTTTTCATTCACGTCTTTTCCCCTTTATTCCTTAATAACAATCATATTTAATAGCATTATTGTTAGTTACCAATCCCATATGCTACAAATGATGGACATACTTTTACACAGAAACAAACAATATTTTATACAATAATAAATGCCATATTTCATGTTTTACCTAACTCCTTTTAATGAATAAATATATATCACAGCATTATTACTTCATATTAATAACTTACACTTGATAATGGTGTAAATTATTTTTACATTTCACAATTATTTAGACAATATAGATGTGTTGTACATTGTATTTATTATTTTATTTAATTATTTGTCTTATTAACAAAAATACTATTCATAACATCTAAAAATATTTGTTTACACTTTTTATTATATTAAATTACTCTTTTAATAAACTATATTTGTTTATATTTATTACACTATAAAGCAGCATTAATAATTATATTTATAATAGATTTTAGTATATTCTTTTACACAATAATATATTGCTATACAGAAACATTATTTATGTTCTGCTATAAAGAAATAAGCAAAATTATTAGACGTTAATATAAACAAAAATTACAATTATGAATACACATATATTTAACAATATAATATTTGTGCAGTTTAACTATTAAACACATTTAAATATTCTAACTAAAGAAGAGTGTTAGTTAAATGATTAGAACTCGTCATGATTAATAATCATTCTTCATACAGTTAAGAAAAAAAAACAAAGAAAAAAAGATCATATTTGTGTTTTTTTTTTATACGAATTTTAAACAAAATAATGTAATGTATAATAATAAAAACTAGTTTGTCTTACTGTTGCTGCACTGTTGTCTCGCCCCTCTCCAGTCATAGTTTCCCTCCACCCAGCAGCTGCTGCGTCCCTTCACCACTGGGCACTCACTGGGTTTGGGAAAAGCTCCCAGTGCCGCTGGAGTGTAATCCCGATTATAATAAACACCCGGGGCAGGCATGGTGCCACTGAATCCTCCCATGCTAGAGTAGCCCGATAATAACGTGGTGTTAGCAGGGGCCCCAACTAAAGAGCGCCCCAAAATGTCTGTGATGCCGTGTGGTGTGCCCGGCTGCAGTTGGGCATTCAGGTTGGTTGGGCCAAGCTTGTAAAAGGTGTTGGGCACTGAGTACTGACACATGGGTGCCTTGATGTCTGATGGGAACTGGTTGTTGAAGAGGAAAGACCCGGAGAGGTTAGGCTCCATGGGAACCAGCGTGTGTCCGTCGTCTTTGTTGAGTAATAATGGATCCAGGGTGGATATTTAAAATTTAACGTCAGGATGATCTTTTGTAATGCCAGTCTTGATTTGATCCAGTATGGAAAGATATCCAAATAACTGGATTATTGGAAAGTTTGAAGGTTTTATACGTCCAGCAGTAGTTAAGGATCGGTCAGGTGTAGAGCCTGATGCCAGTCAAGCCATCCAAACTGGCAGCTTAAAGTGGGTCAGCAAATCTTGAAAAATCTTCCTTTTAACTTTCACCTGTTTTGTTCCATAATTTGCTCTGCAACCACAAAACAAACACCAACCGTCTAGCCACTTGTAACCAACTCCCACTCAGCAGATAAATGCCCTCAGATTTCCGTTTCTTACTTTCAGGTCATAAATAAGAACTACCTTGCACAGATGTGGCACTCTTTTGATAATGATGACCAGCGTTAAGCTGTCGGGCCTGGACTGCATGAGCGTGCAACGTGCCACTGGGCCTGATTGGTCACTTTGCAGGCTAGCAGCTCTGGATTGGTTGGTGACAGATTAATAGCTTTTTGAAGTGGCAGGATGGGAATAAGTGTGTTTTTGATGGCCTCTTTGCCCTGTGTGTGAGGCAGCAGTTACACACAGAAAAAAAGATAGCACTTGAGATGGCTGTCAGAATTGTCAGGTAAGAAAAGGAAGTAAATAGAGGTTTTGTGGAATATGCTGCGATATATATTGAGTTACAATATTTATAAATATACATTGGCTGGAAACACTATTTGAACCACTTTTTTATTTAAATTTTAATTTATTTCAAGATTGTTTTTACAATCTGTACAGCAAATGACGTATCAACAGGAGAAAACGTATACACACTTCTGGCCATCTAATCTTTAGATGAAAAATAAACAAGCCAGAAGATGTTTTAGAAAACTTGGAACACCCATGTTAGTTTGAGGTTAATATCAAACATTTAAATCTTTTTATGAATTTATTTTTACGTACTAGAAGTACAAAGTGACAAATGCCACAGAACTCAAGAGTGGATTTTCTTAGTTTTTGCTTATTTCCAAACTAACAGTTTGTCATTGGGACCATTAAAAGTAATTTTTGTGTTTGGTTAATTTTGTTTTGCCCAGGAGTGTACAGTGGGGGTAAAAGTCTGAGACCACTAATGAAAATTATTCTCTAATTTAATACAATATCATTACAAATCGCACATTTTCAGAATGTTATAGTACTTGGTGTGATATACTTTCACTGTAATGACAGTATTATTTATCATTTGAGCTGGCATGGACTTATCCCAGCATTATATTACTATATTACAAAGAGAATCTTGTGATGTTACTTTTTTCTGTCTTTAATGTTATTGAAAATTATAGGAGAAGACTTAGTGCTGATATTTTGGCAGCACTGAGCACAAAGTAATAAATGCAAGGGTTCTAATATTTTTTGGAGTAAATTTGTACTTATTTATCTGAATACAGGTGCCCTGAGGAAGAAAATATTAGCCCCTGAAATGCTGGCACCCTTAATTAGGAAAAAAAATTTATTTAATAAAAGATATACAAATATAATTGTGGTTAATTACAGTGAAAACTACAGTATATTAGATTGCTCTTGAATATGGGCTAAATCTAGAAGTTAATTTAAATTGTTTTATTTTAAGACAGTCAGTGGAAATCTTGCTTTTATTAACTTGTGCTAACATAAACCTCAACTGCACAGCCTAGAGCACATGTAGCATTTACATTTTCGGCACTTGACATACACTTTTATCCAAAGCGACTTACAGTACTGTGACAGAATACTGTACAGTCTAAGCAATTAAGGGTTAAGTACCTTGCTCAAGGGCCCAACAGTGGCAACGTGGCAGTAATGGGGCTTGAACCAGTGACCTTTCAGTTACTAGTTCTAGTTCAGTTACTAGTACCTTAACCGCTAGGCTACAACTGTTCTTGCATTTAGAAGTCAGACAGTCGGAGAATCTAGAGTCCAGGGTCTTTCTGTCCTGCGCCCTGTGCTTGCCGATGAAACCGGACCCGCCGCGACCCTGAACTGGATAAAGCGGTTTTCTAAAATAAAAACAATATGAAAAAGGTTAAAGTATACAAAATATACAAAAAAAGAGTTAAAAAATACAGATGACGCCACAGTATTGCAGTGACGGAACACAATGAAGAACTCCGCTTTTGTCCACTAGGGGGCCCCAGTATCACAAGTAAAAAACAACAAAATCTGTGCATTTTTCAAATCATGTGGTGCGTCAGTGAGGAGAATACAATAATGTATATTTTATTTTTATGACAAACATTATTTATTTGTAATCCCAAAATTGATAGAAGACCAGTATTAATTTAGTTTAGTTTAAGTTATGCAACACATAAACAGGCGCTGAATTCTTCACCTTCATTTTAACCAAAGTCACTGCCTTTGTCACTGCCACTGCCTTCATATTCCCTAAATTGTAGGTTATATTTTACAATATTTTCTTTTAATTTTTCATGTCCTTAATTTTTTATCTCTCTTGTTTGAATTTCATGTTGTCTTAATTGTAACTAAATGTTTGCAAGAAGTCTTTCTGAGGTTCTAGATCTCAGGAATGTTTTAATGCTTTTAATTAATTTTTTCCTTATGTAAAGCACTTTGAATTGCCACTGTGCATGAAAGGTGCTATACAAATAAACTTGCCTTGCCTTGCCTTGCCTTTAGCCTGAACTGTTTTATATTCCACCCGTTATCAAGGAGATGTTATAATTTTCATACATTTATTGATCTGTATCTAATTTAATGAATAAATTATAGCGATTTACATACAATTCAGCCCAAATATATTTTCTCATGGATATTTATTTGCAAGAAACTGCATGCTAATGTTTCTATCACTTTATGGCTGATGCAACCTGTCTGTAAACATCCTGCACCTCATGATCCATTTCTATTGTTATTTTCCAAATCCCTGACATAGTTGAATATTACAAATATAAATAGTAATATATTTCATATTCCAGTTTTTAATTTTAATTTTAATTTTTATTTTTTTACAGCAGGGCATTGGGCATTGGTGATTAAGGTACTGACCTAGCAACAGGAGGGTTGTTTTAAGCCCCACCACCACCAAATTGCCACTGTTTGACATTGTTGTTTACATTTAATTAATTTACAAGAAGTTCTAACCACACAACATTATTAAAAACCTTTTAACTGTGGTGTTATATTCAATAGTTGCACAGTTTATTCACCATTCCTGTATAACTTAGCTGATTGCTAATTAATAGTAGCAGTCCGCACAGCTTCTAAATAATGATTAACATTAAATAAACAACATGAGCAGTGTAAACTTTAATTTACACCCACTAGCAATAAGTGTGGCTGATAAACCCTAATAATTAGGAGAGATTTCCACACTGTTTTGGCCGAATAGCATATCACTGACTAAACTTCATTGCTCTTATCATTTTGTACTTACTTTCCTATTTTGTTTTAAGTTTGTTTTAAAGTACCATACAAAGAAATTTGGCAAGACCTGACAGTTTCTGGATGCTGAATATGTTACTGCAGGTGTAAAATGTGTTGGTATTAAAATGTAGACATATTTTAAACATGCTAAATTTAGCATTTTTAAATCATGGTATGTTTTCTTTGTTGTTGTAAACATGGAAAACCTGTGCTTTTAAACCTATTTCCTTTGTAGCTGAAAAAGGGCTGTTGTACTGTTCATGTCTTTAATAAAAATGTTTTGTGTCCTATAAAGTTATACATCTTGTTCCGTCTGCATGTGTGGGCATGTCTATAAGCCGACACCCACAATATAATCTGGTCCTCTTTATAAAGTCAGTATACAACTAATCAAAGTGGATAAACTTGTTTTAAGACAGCGCTTGGTGTAATAAAAAGGTTTGGCTATGATTAATGTTAACACAAGAAAAATATCTACACTGAATAGCCAACAGTATGTAAAGACCTGAGCATGACTTTGTTGGACATCCTATTCCAAAATTATTAATCTATTACATCCTTCAGTCTTCTGGAAAGGTTTTTCACAAAGTTGATTAAATTACCAATAAATTGTCTTTTAGTTTTTATACACTTCTTAGGAAAGGGTGTGCCTGATGTCACCTAACTTTAAAATGAATAAAGCAGTCCTAATACTTGTCAGGTCTTGATGTCACCTAAAAAAATACAAAAAAATACAATAGCATTGTGAACAGCACAAACTTTGGGCTTCTTACAGAGTGAGTAATGTACTCTGCTTCAAAAACTGCTTCTGTAAACTGCTTCATATCTGACAAATACAAAAAAAACTCTAAAATGTTTCAAATCATGTGTTGATGTCCATGTCCTGAGTTAAATTTTTGCCTTTAATTTTTTGTGTGTGGAGTTTAGGTTTCCTTTTGGTACTCCAGTTTTACCTTCCAAAATACCAGTAAGAGCATTCACTTTTTCTACAAAATTACTTTGTCACTAAGACACTATTTTAAGTTAACTTCACCAAACCACAATAAGAGTTTTTCTTTCAGTTGATAGGTTTTTTTATTTTTTATTTAACCTTTATTTAACCAGGCAAGTCATTAAGAACTGCTTCTTATTTACAATCTACCCAGCAGTGATCAGCCAGCAAAAATCAATGAAGCATTTTAAAATAATGACATTATAGTAGTGGTGAATCATGGTGGTGGTAGATTGATGATGTGGGTGTGTTGCACTGCATCAGGACCTGAGTGACCTTGTGCTTTTCACAGTCTGTCACATAATGTGTTTAGAAGTATGAAATGATCTGCCTGAGAGATAAAGCTAAGCTTGGGTTATGCAGCAAGACATGGATTCACAAAAAAGACATTGATTCAAAATGCAAATTTTTTATTTCTGGAAAGAAACAAAACTAAACGACCTCTGCTTGCTGATTGATGGCGCAGGGTTGAGAAATAATGCTGATCAGGGTGTGGCTCTCTTTGCACAAGGCTGATCTGCATATGAACTCGCCTCGTGCAGGTGAAAAGATGCAGTCAGTACTGCACGTGTGTCAGAGGGGGTGTGTGTCAGTTGCAAAGCTCCTTAGTCAGCAGTGAAGGGTTGTATTGTTAGAGGTGAATTCAGGGTAATTGGATATGACTAGATTAGGGGAGAAAATTGGGGGGGGAATCAGAGAAAAAGAGAAAAAAATGAATCATATTTTGTTTGTGACAGTTAGACAATCAGAAATAGAACAGGTACAGTTTTAATTATCATTGTCACCATTTTATTTACTGAAACAATTTGGCAGGGGTGGATCCAAATATAATGTCTGATGATCAGAAAGGAATGCATCAGTAACCTTACTCAGTGGAATGGGACTTTCTTTTTTGTAGTAGCTTTATTTAGTGTTTGAGTAACATTTCTAGCTTTAGTTTCTTTGTAGTTTTTGATAGAATGACACATTATATAGGATATGCAGACAGAAATCTTGTGAGACATAGATAGATAGATTTATTTATGATATTGTATTTATTTAAACATATATTTTAGTTTCAGTTTTAGTTTTAATCATTTAAGCTGTAGAGATAGTTGGAAAGTTGTGAAGTTGTGAAGTCATTAGAAAGGAACGCATGAATTCACATGGCATATTTTGTGTAACAATGTTCAAATGGGACTTTCCTATTTTCTGACAGTCAACAACATTCTTTATGCTATTGCAGCTAGGAAAAAAATACAAAGTTCTTTTATAATTTTTGTGAGTTTTCCAAAACTGTGTCAAGTATAAACAGAAAACACTTACAATGAATAATTTGTTGAACCAAATTCTATAATGACTTGTTAGACTATTTAAATAGGTCTAATTTAACTGTGTGACTCACTGAAGTACATAGAACAGTAGCATCATTACCAAGGTCACAAGAAAAAAACCCAAACCATCACATTATGTTGAAAGGAAAGTGAGAGGAACATTTTCCTGATGGTCTGATGTAATTCAAGAACTACCAAAAACTGGCATGAACCAGAAGCTGCTGCAACATGCATCACTCCTACCTATGAAGTAAAGACTACTGTGCTGAAGTTTTTGTTTCGCTTTCAACCTTAGAAATAGATGACTGTTTCATTAATGTTGTAATAGTGCTGTAAAATCAGCCTTTTTCATATGAACACAAAGAATTTACCAACTGTAGAATAGAATAGAATAGAATGTAGACCATGCCATAAAGTTAAATAAAATTTTTACATTAAATTTATAATCAGCATACTGTCATGTTTTACACACTTTGGTTACATTCATGACAGGACAGGTAGTTACTGGTTACACAAGATTCATCAGTACAAGTTAAATGTCACATACAGTCACAGACAATTTTGTATCTCCAGTTCACCTCACTTGCATGTTTTTGGTCTGTGGGAGGGAGCACCTGGAGGAAATCCACGCAGACACAGGGAGAACATCCAAACTCCATATAGAAAGAACCCGGATCACTCCACTTGAGAATCGAACCCAGGACCTTCTTGCTGTGAGGCGACAGTGCTACCCACTGAGCCACCGTGCCACCCATATATAAAGAATGTAAATAATTATGTAAATAATGTTTTTCACAAAGGTCCCAGTGTACTAATAAATAGGAAATTCACAGTTCAATTTGAATTTACAGAAAATGCTTTGTCATGCTTAAAATGCTAAAAAAAAATAAACAAACAAGATAAACTGCTAAGAACATCTGTATAACATTGTGCCAAGTGATGTAGAAAAAATTTAAGAGTTCAATTTTTGGTGATATGGTAGTGTGGGTGCATCAGGGTCTTAGTGACTGATTTAAGTTTCTATCACTGTCTGTAAAACATTTACATTTTCAGCATTTAGTCGATGCTTTTATGCAAAATGACTCACAATGAATAATTAAACAGGTGAGTGCGTAATGGCTTGTCATGGATTGGCAGCCTGTTTAAGTGTATTTTAGCTTTTTACACTACACTGAGAAAACTTTAGCTTCTGAGAAAACTTTAAATATTCATGTTTTTGATTCTTGAATGTGTTTTTTTAATAATGACATTTAATCTCAACATGATGAAAGCAGTTTATGGAAACGCCAGATGGTACCTAAAGGTTTAAACAATGTGGGCGCCCAGGTGTCGCAGCAGGATAATCCGCGAGCACACCAGTGCTGGGATTCTGAACTCCCAAGTTTGAACCTCAGCTCTGCTACCAGTCGGCTGGGTTAAAAAGGGTTAGAAAATGGCTAAGTAAATTGGAAAAAAAGAAGAAAACAAAGCAGATAATTGTTGGTACAGCGAAAAGACAAGTAAAGAAAAAAGTGGACAACAAGAAAAATTAAAAGAAAGGTAAATGTACATACAGGAAACTCAAAACAGTAAAGAAAACAGTAAAAAAGAAATACAAAAAACAGAAAAGGACAGATGAGAAACTATATGTTTATAAATGTACAACTATGTATGTATAAATGTAAAAAAAATACCACTTTTCTTAATTTATTATTTTTTAAAAGTCATTTTCTTATTGGTTCAGATTTGGGAGTTGTTTAGTTTGTTTTTGTCTGTTTATAATATTTTATGCCTGTTGTTACTTTTTCACCTTTTCTACCCGTGTTGGCTTTAGGTCAGGTGAACTTGCATAATCAGATGTGTTTGGCAGGTCCTGTAGATGAATCTAGAAATGTGACAGTAGAGCAAAAGTAAGATAAGCATGTGTTCAGACATGTTTTACTTTACGCTCATAGATTTAACTTTCTTGTTTAGGTAAGTTACTATTTTACAGAACGAGGAAGATGATGTACTGTTAAACTCCCTTCAAGATTGTCTAACACTGGAATGGCCACCATGTTTTGACAAAGAGCAGAACGTGACTTCTGGACTGGTAACTTTCCTGTATGTCTGACTGCTCGAGGCCCAGCCCATTTCCTTCTCACCTGTGTGGGATTAAAGTTGAGCAAGAAAAACCAGGTTGAATTTGCTCTTCAGTCTCATGGCAAACATGGACACGTTAAAGTAAAGCTGTGTTTTGTAGCTGTTGTGTTTTAAAACTTTTAACTGTTTTGTTAGTGAGCGTCTGTGCTGAAGCTGTGTGAGGAAGACAAATCATGAGTAAGTACATATACTCTTATTATGACATAGCCATTAACATGTCAGATAAACATTAATGGTAAATAATGTTATATAAACTCATGGCGGTTTTTGTTTATTGTTAAATATTTTGTCTTCTGTAGAATTCTTTGACAGTTTTTAACATCTGATAGAAATACTTACTCAGTTAATCGTGGTTTACTTAAGCACATAGTTTTTGTAACTGGGGAATAATGATACATATTTTATTTATTGTTTTTATTTATTTTTAAGGTATTAATTTTATTTTTTTATTTTATGTTATTATGTATTTATTCTTTATTATTATTATTTATTTAATTATTTTAACTAGACTTTAATTTGTCATTTTGAGGGCATCAAAATCATTAATTCAATTAACATTACAGGAATAGTGATTTAATGTGGTATTTTGAATGTCAAGATAAGTTGATCACTAATACTCAGGCTTCATAAATACACATTAATACAAATAGCTAAAAGAATTTGGGCATCCTTCTTGCCCTTCTTGTTAAGTTTTGGGTGTTTTAGCCAAAGTAATTGCTAACGTGTATAGGATTAAGTATATAAAATAAATGACTTGCCTCCAATTTTGAGTAACAGTTTGGGAGAGGTCTGTTGCTGTTCCAGCATGATTGTAGCCTTGTGTGGTGTCCATAAAGCAAGAGCCATTAAAAACGGTTTAACCAGTTTGGTGTGAAAGAACTTCAGTAACTTAAAGAGGGCCATGAATCACCCCTACTGAACTGTGATTTACACAAATTCCCACTGATACACTACAAAATCTTGCTGAACGCCCTCCCAGATGAGGCTCTGTCACCTAACACCAAAAGGTCTTCAAAATACTCTAGCTTTCTAGATATCTGTGTTTATGATTGTCATATAAAGGCTTATCCAGAGTTTTAGTCTGTTGGTTAGACCTGTTTTGGACAAAATGCTAATGTTTGTGATAGCTGTTACAAATATTAGCTCTTAGTGTTTGATTAGCTCATACAATACTGAAGTAGCTCTTTTCTTGCTCAAGAAAAGAAAAGAACAGAACAACAAAGACCAGAATTAACTGGTTGCTGCTCTAAGCTAGTTTTGGCTGCCACATACTGATCTATTGCTGGTTTGAACTGGGTGGTGCTGGCATTCATGTGGATTAGTTGGCATGTGAGCACCAGTTTGTGTGAACAGCTTAGCTAAGGTGGCACTAAAAAGTACAAAATAATTACTTTTTAAGTACTCTATCAGCAGGCGATGTTCTTTTATGTTTAATAATATGTTTTGGCTGAATGATTTGATTGTATTTTGTATTTGATGCCTGCAAAAAAAAAATTGATAGAGAAGTGATTTTTTTTTTTTACAATATTCAATTACATCATTGAAAACATTCCACAATAAGCAGTTGAACTGGTAACAGGTAAAGGTGTCATGATTGGGTATAAAATGCGGACCCACCAAAGGCTTAGTCTTTGCAAGTAACTGAAAGACAGTGTGAAGTTGTGCTGGATTCACATGAGTCCATGTTTCATTGAGTTCTCTGTGCCAGGAACAAAAATGTCAATCCAGACTGTTATTACTAAAATATGCAAAAGCCAACATCTGCCAGTTCACCTCACTTGGATGTCTTTGGACTGTCTGTGGGAGAAAACCGGAGCTCCCGTAGAGAAACCCACACAGACACTGGGAGAACATGCAAACTCCACACAGAAAGGACCAGTACTGCTCCACCTGGGGATCGAACCCAGGACCTTCTTGCTGTGAGGCGACAGTGCTATATACGTAGGTCATATACTGAATGCTGAACTGGTTATGCTCACTGTGTTTATTGCTGTTCTATGTTAATGCCCCATTCACTATGTTAAACTTTACTTAATAAAGCACACCTTTTTATACTTTATTGTTCAGTCAAATAATCGAATAGTCGAATAATGCTTGTTGTTGGCATTAAATTCTAAATTTGTGTATATTTACGGAATACAATTTGATTGTAAATATATAATAAATATAATTTAAACAAATCAATAGCTAATTCAACACTGTAGATCCTAGTCCAGTGTTCTAAAAGCTAATTTGACACTATAGATGCTAATCCAACATTGTAGAAGTTATTTAGACATTGTCAACGGTAATTTAACACTATGAAAGCAACTTTTGGTTGTTCTCTTATGTCTACTGTTTGTTCCCTTCCAGAAAAGCATGGTCGAATTTGTGGCCGTCTTTGCTTGGGTCCAATGCATTTCCTTTCAGAAGAAACAGCACAGGAAATATCTCTTGCCTCAAGTGACACCTCATCCCACACAAACGGACTCATTTTCCTCTGCCGGCCAGTAAAAGTGAACGAAAAGGTCCGAATTCGCATCGAAAATGGGGACTCATCACAAAATGGTCACAAAGCTTTCAAGGTTGGTTTTACGAACCACTACCCAAGGACTGTCTTAAGCCCGCCGACAGCTCAGATGCAGCCACTTCAATGCTGTGTGGCACCTGTTCCTGAGGAGTTATGCCAGCTTGGTGAAGAAATGGAATTTTGGATGAACCATGCAAAATTTGTGATGATCCGTGGAATGGATAGAAATAAGTATTTTATGAAGGCAAAAGGACTGCATGTCCATGATCATCTGTATGTGTTTTTGGATCTTTTTGGCAGCACAAGTGCAGTGCGTCTTTTAGGTAATCAAAGCAAACACACACAATTCATTTTAAGGGTAGTGTTCATATGCATCGGCAACTACAGCCATTTTTCTCTAGGGTCCTGGCAGCTTGTCTTTTATTCACTGTTTGTGAAATATGTAGTATATTTTCCCCACATATGCAAAATCATGCAGCATTTGTATTGGGCTGTGTCCAGTGTGTATCCCTGTCTTGCACACAGTGTTTTAGGTGGCACAGGACACACCATAAGCCTGATCATAATGAAGCACTTACTAAGGATTAGTGAATAAATGACACACAATATGAATGTACAAAAATTCATGATTTTATCATTTGATAAATGATTATTTGCATCTGAATTTAAATTATCTTAGATAATTACATTGCAAAAGTCTAAAATAAGCTTTTTTACTATTTATTATATTGATTATACAGTTATTCAAAATACAACTGTGTTTTTTTGTTTCATTTATGTGTGCTTCAGGTTCGAGAAAGAAGAATCGCACATCATGCCCTGTTACTCCATCAGACCAATCAGATGAAACAAAAGAAAAAGACAAAGCACTGGAGGACAACTTGCTAAATCTTACTCTGATTTCTAATCAGAATGTAAATTCAGGTAATGGCGCACTTATATACGGTATATAAAAACACAAGGTCAGTGCATTGATGTCTGAGCTTAAAAAAATGTGTTATCTTTTACTGGTAGGAATCTATAGTCAGTTGTTAACAAGAAAGCACTAAAACAGGTCTGACACATATGTTTAGAAACTTGTTTAGATAATACATTATCATCTAAACAAGTTTCCTCTCTGTCACAGAAAAGTGATCAGATACAGTCCACAATATTTACTGAATTAAGAAGCCATGCCACAAAATCAAAGAATAATTATCAAACTTTCTGCGTCACAGAATTAAGGTAACCATCTAACTGGTTGTGGTTTTTTTCAAGCGAAATCCCACATTAAACATACGAAAGAACTCAAATTTATAAAAATCAGTTTGGACGAAGATATGTGTGTTCAAACTAATTCAGTTACAAAAAAAGAACTGGAAACTACTCAAATCTGGTAGCTGGCCATTATCAGTTTCTTTGTAATTGTCAGGGTGAGGGGGGCAGGGTGAGGGGGGCACTTGGGTGGTGAAGTGACCTATTATGCTAGCTACTTCCAGGTTCAATTCTCAGTGGTGCTATTGGCCAAGCGGGTTCCCAGTGTTTCCCAGTAGAACCGGACCCATGGCAACCCTGACTAAGATAATGAGGTTAAAGAAAAAAGAATAAAAAATTAGAGAATAAAGGACACTTAACTAGTCTGAGGTGAAAAGGGCAGGTGATTGACCCTCACCTAAAGTTTATCTCCCCTTGAAGTGCTTGAAGATTAAAGAAAATTTTTGATTTGATTTTTGATTAATTTTTGATTTTTTTTACACCACTAGCAATAGTGCATGAAACATCTGGACATATTAGATAACAAGAGTGTCCATGTACTTTTGGTCATATGTACTAGCATCCATATTACAGATACATACTCTGTTTTAACTTAAATGCTTTGTGGCATTTATCTGTAACAAAATATGCTAACCTAACTGTAAAAAGTACAAATGCAATAATAAGATTTACAAAAATTGCATCTAATGGGTACAAATCAAAATTAGTGTAGAAGTATTTATATTAAAAATGCTCACAACATACACAAGATTTGCACACTTTCATGTCTGAGCTTTGCAATGCAATCTTATCTGTGATGACGTTTAGACAACTGTCATGCCACTGTCAGTGATTGTATTACAAATGTAAATAGATTAAAAATGGTCAAGACATTTACTGTTTGTGGATGGTCATGTGTGCTATGAAGTTGTGAAATCTCCTCACAGTACAGACTCAACAAGACAAGTTCTGGAAGTATCTGATTACATCATTGATTCTTTTTGTATTCAGACCAACGACTCTTCGAAGGAGAATCCACATGGCAAACAAGTCTCCCGCCATCACCTCGTTATTCACCAGTATCACCCCAAAGACCAGACCGGACCATGCACAGACAGACTTCCGTAGATAAAGACGCAAACAAAAGTCGTCAGTCGTCAATGGTAATGACTCAGGACTTGGATTTGCAATTTTCACTTCTTGATAAATTGTTATACTCTCATGAAGCATTGCATTCACAGTATAATCACCATCCAGTAAGACCCGGCTAATGTTTAGATATGACAATGCGCAAACTGTTTTCTTTTTGGCCATTAGGAGGAAAAGGACGTCACGTTGTTGCTGAGAGCATTTCAGCAGCAGCATATCAGCTCTAGCAAAGTGCATGTGATCATCTGGAGGAAGAGACTCCTCAAAAGTGCCCTTGATGCCCTATCAAGCAGCAACTTTGGCTGGAATAAGACCCCTCAGATTATGTTTGCTGGTGAAGAGGCTTTCGACAACGGGGGTCCAAGAAGGGAGTTGTTTAGGTAGGCTGCTAACCCAAGCTGCTTGGCAGAAATTAGTCATTTGCTATTAGTGTAAAGAATAACATTATCTTTACAATTTGCAATATTCTTTATAAATCCTCTAGTATCTGTAAAACTGAAATAATTTTTTTAGTAATTATCAGATATCATTAAGCAAGCAAATTGATGGAGTGTGCAACAGGTGGACAGCCTTGTACATAATAAAACACACTTTTCAGGGTAGGATACACCCCACCCCATTAAATACACTATAAGGAAAAATGTATGTGGACACAATTGTTGATTATTGAGCAGCTAATTGGTGTATATAGCCATTATTATAAAATAAAAGACATGATTTGTCAAGTTTGGTGTGGAGGAACTCCAGTGGCCTACATGGAGCCATGAACTCAACCCCTCGTCAGCTGCAAGCCAAGCCTTTCTCTTTCAACACAAATGCCTTCCCTCACAAATGCCCACATGCCTGAATGGGTGCAAATTTTTTATGACTCCAATTCTTGACGTTTTAATAAAACTTTCCAGAAAACTGGAGACTGTTATAGCTGCAAGGGGGTTGGCAACTTCAAATTAATGCCAACGGTTATATAAAACGTCCAAATACTTTGTTGTGATACTAAAAATGTTTGATTACATAGTTCATTTTTGACTTTCAGACTTTTGATGCTCGAGCTACAAAGCAGTCTGGGGATTTTCGAGGGAAAGCCGGGTCATTTATTCTTCACCTATGACCAGAGTGCTCTGCAGCAGCGCAAGTACGAGCAGGCTGGGAAACTGGTAGCTTGGTCTGTAATTCATGGCGGACCAGGACTTAAAGCTCTAGACCCTTGTCTTTACCAGCTCATGTGTGATGTAGAAACGGAACTGTCAGACTTTGACTGGCGCCTTATTCCAGATTTGGAGGTCCAAAAAAGAGTACAAAAGGTTAGAGTCTTTTTATCTGCTCATTGTTTTATTCAACAGATTATATTAAGTGTCCTTAGTTCTTACTTTTTACTAAACTGACCTGATCTCTTCTTTTTTTTTTTTTTTTTTTTTTTTTTTTTTAGATTTTATCTTGTAGGACAGATGCAGAGCTCTGCACTATGCAAAAAGAACTGGGAGACTGGATTTGTGACTGTGGCTTTCCAGGCATTTATGGACCAAACCTTTCCATCCAGGACATTCCCAAGATTTACTCATATGTAGTGAGGCACTACATTTACCTCAGGTGGGGTATTAGGTGTACTAAGAATGTCTTAAATATAATTTTTAATTGGTAAACTTCTCCGAGGTGGCCAATTCTGATTATATAGATTGTTCATTTGGTCTAATAAAAACTTTAATACAAAAGACATTATTTAATTCGAAAATGAGACTCCCTGATTTTACCCTAACATTTCTCATATGTAAATTATTGGAAACATGGTATATCGACAATTTCCCTTCAGAACCTGCATGCTAGGCTACATAGCTTTCAGGTTAACTTGGCTAATGTTAGTAATCATTAATTAGTAGTTATAATGTATGTGGGTCATTCTATAATTTGGGGTACATTTCACATCACCAAAAAAGTACAAAAACAATGTTCTCTCTCAATTAAACAATCAGTGGTTCAAGTTAATATATTCCTTTAGTGTAACATATCCACTATTTGCAAAGCTTAAACATTAATTAATTAATTTTTTTTATTTAAAAGGGACAGTAGATGTAGACTACTAGGTAACTTAGTTGACAGGTAACATACTTGACAATTTCCCTATTTTGACCCATAACTTCAGTGGTAGACCTTGCCTGACTGACCACATGTCATTTCTTGAACAGAATAATGTCTAATTTGAACATACATTTGAATTAAAATTATAAAAAAAAAATTTAACCATAACAATGTATGTAACATAGTTGACAGTCAATTAATATACTCATTGACAATGTTCTATTATAGATAAAATATTTTAAAAAATAAGAGGACATTCACCACAGTTTGTTCAATATACCCTCCACAGAGAACAATGATATCATGTAATGCTGGTCACATAGTTTTAGAACAAACCATTTTTGAGCTGCTGAGTGGAGTTCTGTTAGTAACATAGTTGACAGAACTTTTGCGGACATTAATAAATAAAGATATTTAAATTATTTAAAAGAGAAACTCAATTTAAAAAACAATATTTTTCTTTAGTATTTAAACTTTTGAAATAAATAAAAAAATAGATGTTGTTGCCCTTAATGATTTTATTCGTTATTTTGAAACCAAGGCACCCTCAACTTAAAAAATGGACACAGCAAAAACTGTTTATTTAGGAAGATCATGACAAATTTCAAACTAAATGAAGCATAGGATGCACATAATGTTTTTGTGATATAACAACATGTTTTCCATTAATAGGTAAAATATGACATTTTTAAAGAAAATTGTTAGAATAAATATAATTATTATCATTGGACATGGAATGTACCCCAAATTATAGAATGACCCATGTATATTTTGACAGGCCAGGCCATTATTTCATAAAACTACTAAGAATATAATAAGCTAAATCCAATATTGAAATCCCACTTATGTCTACTTCTGAGAAATGCAAGCTGTTTTACCACCAGTTGGCTAGCTGGGTGATTACAGCTAAAGTTATAAGGGACACTTAAAAGGCACATATATCATGGCGTTATGATTAATAATATTATATTTTAAATAATTTAAATTTATGTTGATATGTTTGGTTAGACTTAAAGAAATAATCAAGACTCAATACTTAAATCCCTGTGACAAAAGCAAGCTAGTTTATTAGCAGTTAGCTAGCTCTTCTGGTTGCTCTTCGTGCTGGAATAGCCGTCAAAAGTAACAACAGTGGTTATTTAGTTCAGTTCAAAAGTCTTGATTTTGTCTAATGTTTGTTGTATTTTAACACATTGATGCTGTTTTTGGTTGGCCACTGGCTGGTGTTTGTTTTGTTTTAGACACTAGTATGCTAATTTAGCCAGTCATCGTTTTGAAATTGTTGTGTTGTGAATACATTTATACATTTATTATTACATACACTTCTAAACTTTTTACCTAGAGGTTCATTTATTGTAACAAATTCGAAGTCCCTAGACGTATGATGTTGTTGAACAATTACTTTACCAGCTGTGCCACCATGTGGCCGCATATTGCATTTACTGTATAATTCCTTTTATCCATTTTCAGTTTGTTTGTTACTGTATTTAGTTAGTATTGTATTTGCCTGGTTATTTTCAATGGATTTTACAGATGCAATCATTCAAATAATTTCATTTTTATACTTTTCCTAATTTATGTTAGGCACAATGTTTTCTGAGTTGTTTCTGATCCACTTGCAAAAGTGCATTACACCACAACAATATCATTATCATAACATGTCTATAACGTTTTGTTCTATATTATAAAAATAATTATATATTTGGTCAATAATGGTCCATTTCAACAGATGTGGGTTTGTTTTTTTGCTTTGTTAGTGATTGTATACATAGTGCACCTATATAAAAATGCTACTTAATAACTGACTTTTTTTTAACTTTATTTTTAAATTACAGGGTATCAAATATGATCAACCAGTTCACAGAAGGCTTGAACTCGTATGGCAGGCTGTGGGATACAATGAAAGCGAACTGGGTTGATTTCCTACCCATTTTCACAACAATGAGTGAAAGGATTTCCCGATCTTCATTCAGAGCCTTGTTCCAAATCAGCTGGAGTCAGGAAGGTTCCAAGAAGAGAGAAGAGGAAGAGGAGACCATCTATTACTGGGAGCTGGTGTTAAAAATTATTGAGGGTAAGCTTAACATCTGGTATTTGTTCATATGGCCAGAGATTAAAAAAAAAAAAAGTTTGTATAGCGGTTATTAACAACATTGTCTCAAATCAGCTTTACAAAAACCCCCTAATGAGCAAGCCAAGGCCAAAGATAATATTATAAGGAAGCAACTGTGAGAGGAACTAGACTTGATTTGAGTTCCTCCTCCTTGGCTGTTGTGGGGGATATTTGGGTAAATTAAAATGTGAATAAATACAGATACTAAAGGGGTAAAAAGAAAAAATAATTGCAACACAAAGCATTAAGAAAATAATAATTCATCATTTTTTGGGTTCAGTTTGTGGTTGAATATATTTTAAGTGTGAGGTATCGCAGTCACTGCAGATTCCCATCACGTCCAGCCAGAAGTGCATTGTTGGAAGCCGCAAACCTAAAGTTTTCAGCCTCAGCTGGGTATAAAGGTACACAAGGGGCCTTGTTTGAGAACACTCTTCCCCCTGCTGTGAATGTATAAGTGTGCTAGTCCTGCACCCCAAGTTCTCTGTGATTCCAGACTGGGATAAAGTGGTTGGTAAAAATGAATTAATGAATTAATGACTCAATGGAAATCTGTCTCAACCAAGACATTATTTGAGGAGATCAATGACAAATACTCAGACCTTCATGAAGAATCATGAATGTCTGACACAGATGCAACAGATAAGGAAGAAGTTTACAAAAAAACAGGAATAATAATGTCATGATAATCATAGGACATTGGTCATAACTCATTGGTCAGACTTGTGAGAAACTGTGAGCATACAGGAATTTAACCTGTAACATCTTCATTGTCTCTCCACAGATAAAGAAACAGAATTAACGTTCGAAGAACTGCTTGTTTTCATCACAGCTACAGATGAGGTTCCTGTGTTGGGATTTCAGCAAAGACTCAGCATTAATTTTTACCAGCCTGAGAGCAGAGGCTCGCGATTACCATATTCCTCCACATGTATGATGGGACTGTTTCTGCCAAGGGGGGTCAAAAGTCCAGTTGAACTCAATAAGATGCTGCTAACAGCAGTGAGAGAATCAACCGGCTTTGGTAAATCATAGCATTGGATTTGCTAAAAACACACCTTTATTGTTAAGCTATTACAGTTAAGATGTGAATGTTTTGCAACAGCTCAGCCTTTTGTAAAGTGTAAATGCAACAATGTAACAATTATGCATTGTTAATGTAACAATGCATCATGAGTTTGTATAGATAGTTTTGTATGTTTTAATGTTTAATATTTTGCATTTTTTTTACATGCCACTTTTTTTTTCCAAACTCGAAATTTGTAAAAAAAAATAAAATGTATGTATTTATTACCAACTTATGACTTGTTCATGAATTTGGAGCATTTATTGTTTAACTGCACCCTCACAACAGAATGGAACATGGTTGCACAGCATGTAGTGTTGGTGCTGCACAACTTTAAGACTCTTGGTTTAATCTGTGTTACTGATGCAGATTTTGTATTTACATTCAGAGATTTCAGGTGAGTATAATGTGAATACTACAGAACTTGCACTTGACAGTTAAGTGTCATTTTTTCTCTATATTATTCTCCCCTCAGCTATTCCACATTTTAGTGGTTAGTCAACCACTAAAAAGTATATTTTTATAGGACACCCAGGACCCCAATCTTCCCATCCCTAATGCAGCAGGAACCTAGTCCTGAGAAGCTATATATGATATTTTAACAAGGAAATACTTCAGACTTCTGACCACACAGACTTTCCCTCCACAACTCACCCCTGGATTCCTTGACCTTATGCAAAATCAATAATAAACCAAAATAAAAACATAATAACATAATGTGTTGGGGTCTGCCAGTAGCAGTGACCAGTTGTTTACTGCAAACTGTTTATTGACAAAGGTGTTATGCATTTTCATCAGAGGTCAGGCAGGGTGTTGGTGGTACTGGTTGATTTGAATTGTTAATAATATTGTTTTTAATATTGCCTGCCCTCAAATATGCTTTACAGTTGACTAGGGCAAAATTACTAAAATCCTGAGAAAGACCCAAGTTCCAAAAATATAGAGCCTGTTACAGCTGCAAGGATTGGCAACTTCATATTAATGCTCTTGATTATGAAATGGGATGTTCAATAAGCTCACTGTCAGGTGTCCACATTCTTTTTTAAATTTGTTTCTCCTTTCTGTATTGCATTGATTTGGATATACTTCATTTTTCCTATGCGCTCTGGCAAACTCTGCTCATTGTGTCTCTCACGTGTCTGGCCAGGCTGGTGGTACTAAAAAACCTTGAACTTAGCTGTGGTGTGTTAGCGGTGTATATTAAACTAAAGCAGGTGGCAATTTACCCTTGGCCACATAGTGTATGTATGACTTGTTTGAACTGGGAAAATCTTGTATTAATCTTATAAAAAAATGTGTTTTGTGTTTTTGCAATGCCACGGTCTGCCAAAGAGGTCTCTAAATCTTCTAGACATTTTTACTACTGCTTTAAATAACAATTCTTTTATTCTGTGAAAAGCAATTAGCAAAATACAAACCTGTGTGTGGGCAACTCTACAATTCCTTTACATCCAAAAAAACTAAAACTAGCTTTAGCTACGTGCGAGGGGAAAAGTCTCAATTTGCTCAAATAAAATTATTACCAAGTACTAAGTGTCTACCTGCAGCACAAAACAAGAAGGGTATTAGAGGAGCAGATTTTTATTAGGAAAACACTTGTGTTGGCAGAATTATGGACGAGGTATTTTAACTGACTATGACCTTCAAATTATTAGCAAAGTGCTACATCAGTTTGTATTGGGACTGCACATCTCTGTCAACCCTGGTTTAACCCTTACCTCAGGTTACTGTGTAGAGTTTGACATATTCTTCACATAGTGTGTTGGTTACCCCTGCATAGCATCTTTTAATACATTGCATGAAGTAAATTGGCAATGCTAAGTCGTTTCTACTATGGTTAAGTAGTAAATCTCTATCAGGGGAGGGTTCCTGCTTTGCACCTGATGTTCCTGGAATAGGCTTTGGAAAGAAGAAATATATTCTGAGGCTTATCTTTTTTTATATCAGCTAGTAAAGTTGATAAAAAGCTAAAAAAAAACACACTTTGGTTCTAACAGGTTTCAGCAGATTTGTGTTATTCGACTGTTGTTTACTAAAACTTGAGAAATGAAATGTTTACTATGGAAGCACTTCTGTAAGTCGCTCCGGATAAGAGCGTCTGCTAAATGCAGAAAATGTAAATGTAAAGTGAAGTAATAAAGTTGCTTTATCTGTCATGTATAGTATTTTAATTCTTCCAGTGTCGTTTTCTGTGTTAAAAAGAAAACAACCCTGTATCGTTAGGATTTAGCAGGACTGCCACCCAATGGCAAGGAAAAGAAAAACTCATCATTCAATTCATGTGCTTGTTACTCATTCTTAATCACTTAAAAGCAGGATTATTTTGTTTTTATCCACAAGGGTGATGAAACATGGAAAAACAAAAATACCATGCATGAACATTAATCATCATGGTATTTAAAAAATAAAAGCCTCGTTCTACCTCTGTTGTTTCACAGATCATTAAACCAACACTACAGTTGAGGTCAGTATTATTGCCACCCCTGAATAATATTTTTTTTATTTATTAGGATTTTAACATCATGTTTTACTTAGGTTACATTTATGACAGAAACTGTAGTTACTCGTTACACAAAATTAATCAGTTCACAATTTTAATGTCAAATACAGTCATGGACAATTTTGTATCTCCAGTTCACCTCACTTGCATGTCTTCGGACTGTGGGAGGAAATCGGAGCTCCCAGAGGAAACCCACCCACTGAATATCAAGTAGACCATGATGGGTTTCCCCCCAGTTTCCTCCCACAGTCTGTGTCTGAGGCAGTTTTTGATATTGAACTTGAACTGATGAATGATGTGTAACCTGTAATTACCTGTCCTGTCATAAATGAAACCAAAAGTGTAAAACCTGAAGATAAAATCTAAATAAACAAACAAAATGTTTTTCATGTCACGTTTTTCATTAAATGTTTTTCGACATGCTATTAAAATGTCATAATGATACAAAGCAGGTACATATCCACTTATTTTTTAAGATATTGGCATATTATACTATACTGTATTACTGTAAACCATCAGGGTACAATAATGTTGACCACAGCTGTAAATACCTATATACTAATTAAGTTCAGGTGTAAGTTCAGGTGTAAGTTCCCCTGTGCACTTATACGTGAGGTCTGTAAAAACATGGTTTGATGGATTTGACGAATATTAATGGCCATAGTTTTGAAATGAAATCTCTAATAGGCTCACGATCAGTGTCCACATACTTTTGCCCATAAACTTGCCCATGACCTTTTGCATTTAAAGGTAAGCTTCAATAGATCAACATATATTGTTGGATGATTAGAAACAATTGTAGGACAAACATAGCAGAAATTAGGAAGAAGAAAATGCGTTCTCACAGAACTTGTGACGTTTAAAATAGTGTTTTTCTTTTTGTATCTCTTTGTTTCTGTTTCCTTATCTCACACCCATTTACACACACACACACACACACACACACCTCGTGGCTTGGACAGGAAAAACCCACATACTTGGATGCCCATGAGTCACGTATTTAATAAAAAACAGCTTGGCCAGTTTACTTTTATACTTTTATAGCTACAGTATATGATGCTTACGCTTGCTTTTAAAGTCATATAAAAATGAATGATTATTGCAATATCCGGCAAATTTCTCTTTCAATAAGCAATAAAGATGATGATAACCATCTTGAAGTTGTATTTGTCTTTAATAGCATGCCCTAAAGTGTGCCACTAAGCACATGTTATTGATGTTAAAGATTTTAACAATTGATATTTTAAAATAACCTCTATACTATCTATGTAATTAGACCACACAATTCAACCTCTTTTTTTTATTCTATCTGCGTTTCAAAATACAAAACAAGACAAGAACATCAGTAATAATAGGATTATTATTAACTAGCATCTTCTTCAACCCAGAATTGACTGACACACTACCTTATAGAAACCCAAAACAGAACACACACACACAAATAAGTAAACAGTCCTTCAGAAGCTCTATCTTTATGCCCCTACACAACTTTTATTCCTGTCATTTTTCACAGGTTACTATATAGAAGTTCACATATAATGACTTTTGTTTTTGATATAATTCTAGTGCATATTTAAGCTTGCGTACAAAAAACTTGAATGCAGGTTCTTGCAATGTGCTTTTAGATTAATGATAAGCCACAACTTTACAGACCATTTCCCCGGTGATACCTATAACATTCTTGCACCTATAATTAAAAGTACATATGACATCATTAATTTAAAACACTTGGTGTTTGTATTTTACACAAAATTAATGTAGAATTTAATGTAAGCTTTAATGTTATCATTAATAAGAGCCCAAACACACTCAACTGACAAGTTTTACCTTTTCAAAATTCCTTTTTTGCATTCCGGGAAATGTCTTGTTTCTGAACAAGAGCTTATCAGTTTCTTTGTTGTCTGACCTTGAAATTCATTTATGCTGTCAATTGTATATCTGAGCACCCTGTGGTGTACACATTATAGGTCCCAAAGTATCTGAACACCTCTTCTAATTATTAGGTTTAGTGTTTAAGCCGCAACCATTACTGACAGGTGTATACAGTTGATCATATACAGTAAATTATCAGCTTCCAACTTTGTGGTAACAATTTGGGCAAGGCCATTTCTGGTTCCACCTTGATTGTTCACAAAGTGAGTTATATATATTTAATATAACAATACAGGATGTGTGGACGAACTCCCGTGACCTGCACAGAACCCTAATCACATGGTGGAGGTGGTGCACTGTGACTAAATGATGTGTGTACATTTGGACTTTCCTTTAAAAGAGAGCTAATTAGTTTCTTCATTGCTCAAATTGGAAATTTTTATTGCTACCTTTCACGTGTCTGACTCACCTGTGGAAACAAGTCCAGATTCTTTAAAAGATTTATGTAATTGAAGCTATGTTTCAAAACGAAACTTACACAGCACTAAGAGTAACACCCAATTCCAAAGAAGTTGGAACAGTATCTACAATTAAACTAAAAACAGAAAGCAGTGATTTGTAAATCTGAGTTTTTTACATGAATTTAATTCAAAACAGCACAAATGGGAAATATCATGTTTTACCTTATCAGCTTAATGTTTGTAAATATACACTAACTGCTTATTTAAGGCCCTCAGCACATTCTCAAAAGACGAAGGCAATGAAAACCTGCAAAGTAAAAAAAAACTTTCCACAAATAAACAAGTGACACAATCAAAAGAAGCATCAACAAAAGGCTCATTTACTAACAAAAATGGGTTGAGGTTTGCCACTCTTCATTTGTTGCACTTCAGAAAACTGCTTCCAGCAAACACAGTTCACTGCAGCATCTACAAATGCGAGCTAAGACTCATGTAGCTAAAACTACACAAAGCAGAGACCATCAACACCAACAACAGCCTAAAATGCCACTAATTAGGGGTACAAACACTTGTTGGAGCAATATATACTGTCTCCCAGATGTCGTTTTCTGGGACATCCCTGCTTGTTTTAAGACAATGACAAGCCACATTCTGCATGTCTCACAAAAGTGTGGATTTATAGCAAGAAAGTGCAAGAGCAATATTGACCTGCCTGGAGTCCAGACCTGAATTATAAAGCCCACATTATGACAAGGAAGTAGCTGAAGTTATATTGAGAAAAAATCTGAGGAAATCTGCTTTTACAACTACAGAAATTGGTGACCTCAGTTCTCAATAGATTACAGAACTTTGCTAGTAGAAATTGTGTAACAAACTGGTAAATATAACCCCCTTTTTAAGGTGAAATAAGTATGTAAAGTGAAATGAAAACTTGCATGTTCTCCTCACTTACCTTATGTGTTTAGTGAGATGAGGTTTTTTCAAACAGATAGGGAGATATAAGTAAAAATGTCGATATATACGTGGACAGAGCAAAGTTTATCTTATGTAAGACTTGTTTTTGTGGTTGTTGGATTGCATTTAATCATCCAGACATACGATTGTTTGTTTGGTTGTTTTTTTTTTTCGAAATGATTTACTGTTAAATAAGTGCAGTGCAGCCTTTTTTATAAGTGCTGCACTTATAAAAAGCCCGCTTTGTAAGTGCAGCCCTTTTTATATGGGCACAAATATGGTCAATAATAATTAAGTAAATAACAGCTTTGTAATTATATTAATATCAGATTTTCTTCTCTATTTTTAAGAAACCCACAACACAGTTTTTTGGACAAACTAATATGTTTTTTAATCAGTTAGTAACAAACATGTTCTCAAAAATTTTATCTCTCTCTCACACACATAGAAATCTATTTGTGTTTGGACTAACAACTCTAATATTTTATCATTTTATTTTATTATTGTTACAACCATTTATTAGTAGTTAAATGTTAACCCAAAAACAGCAAAACAAGACTTTGAACTTGATAAACATGTCCAGACTGGTAATGTTAAAGTGAAAGTAAAATGTGTGCTGGTTTTATTTTCCAGAAACACTTCTTTAAGCACAGCCATTGTGCATGTAAAAAGAGATATTACTACAAGTTCATAATAGACACTTAAGAATGTGACAGTTGGATGCTACCAGTCCATCCGGTATTCTTACTTTAAATGTCTAAATTAAATACATTTACATTTTCAGCATTTAGCAGACGCTCTTATCCAGAGCGACTTACAGAAGTGCTTCCATAGTGAACATTTCATTCCTTAAGTTTAGATAGACAACAGTCGAAGAATACAACTTTGCTAAAACCTGTTAGAACCAAAGTGCCTTTTTTTTTTTTTTTTTAAATGGAAAAGATTGGAATAAAGTGTTAGTAAATAAGTACAAATCAGCCTAAGTGTTTAGTGAAAAGGTGTGTTTTTAATCGTTTTTTAAAGACAGCAAGAGACTCAGCTGTTCGGCCAGACAGAGGAAGTTCGTTCCACCATTTGGGCGCACGTACCACATACAAATACCAGTACCACATACATGTCAATGCCACTGCTGTGCTCTCATAATCTGGTCAATGTTGATTGTATGTTTTTCTCTTTCTCTTATTATATATATTGGGTGGGCTGACTGCATATGTGTATGTACAAAAAATATATTCATGAAAAGTAACTAAAACAGCACAAACAAAAGGAGTCTTGATTATAAAGACACTTATTGACATTACAGTCACAGCTGCATTGGTGAGCTCTATTGTATACATGAAAAACAACATCAGCACAGTGGAACTGTAGTCACAATCAAAGTTACAACAGAGATAGTCAAACCACTTAATATATTCCCCAAAATGCAGTTCTTTAATGCCCTAAAAGTAATGCAACAAACAGTGACTGCAAAGTTAAATGAACACACCCTAGAACAGAATGCAGATCATGAACTGGAACACTGTAATTGTTTGGCATTCAAAAACATTTCTGTATCACACGTCAATGCATAAAGATGCAAAACTTGCCATTGTCAGACACAAGCAGTTAAACAAGTATGGACTAACTTATACCTTACTACCTAAACCTGGGCAGAATAATTTTTGGTAAAGTTTGAGATGCTTTTATGATGTGGGATGTATAATGTCATATGCTACAGTAACGTCTTTGCATGGTCAACAAATAGTGAGAAAATTTCCAGTGCTAAGTGTACCCTTTGGTGCTATTTCAGATGTTCAGATGTTTTTATCAAGAGCAATAAAACCCAAATACATGGCTAAAATAGATGTAGGTTGTATAACCAAAATTCTACCCAGTGCAGTTTTAAGGAATTAGAAGAATGGTACAACACGAAAGGTTCAGCATCCCACTGAAACAATTAAAAAACTTTCTTTCAACATTATAGTTTTATACTGTTTTAGCCTTAGCATTCATGAAATAACTAATAGCTATCTATAAGTGATATATGTTATTATGTTTGCTATGATATGATGCCATTTTGGTTATATTACCATATATTTTTTAATATTTTCCAATATTTCTGCTAATACTATTTATAAAACTGGCAGGTTATAAATTGATTGATGAAAATGTAATGTACAAAAATCACACATTTGCTTACTTATCTACAGTAACTACTTTTGGGTCATTTGGTAACCAGGGTTCCTGAAGGAAACACACATGGACATGGAAAGGTGTTCCTGTTAGGCACAAGGTCCTGGGTTAGTACTTAATTATAGCATATTATTGCATTTAGCTGTTATTTCATATTTAATTTTGATCAAATACACTTCGTTATAAAATATAGAATGTAGAGACTAAGTTTTCTCAGATGCTTTCTGGGAAAGTGTGAGCTAAGTACTTATCTGGAACTACCATTACCATCATCATTACCAGGTGCAGACCATGGAAAAGTCACAGGTTTTCTCATATGTTGACCACATGCTTTTGGGAAATGTGGATACAGTTGGCTGTATTTACGGTGGAAACAGTTACAAAACTGTTTCTTTTTTTGGTACAAAATCTGAGAAGAATGTAGTGTTTTTGCACTTTCAACTACTACATGAAATTCATGCCATGACACATCTGATCCTAGTCTGATTATTGTAATAAAAAATCTGCTCTCTTTGGGATATCTGGGTTTCACTTAGGTTCTTTAGCAACAGCTTGGCAAACTATTAGTAAATAGACATGCTAAAACAGAATGTAATCTCTAAAATGTTGCCATTGCCACAAGTTGGAAACAAACTTTTGAACCTCTGTAGCATCAAGATTAGCCTTCACAGGAACTAAAGTGTCCAGACCACCCAGTTCATTATTTCTCCTTTACAACTGCACAGCTGGTACTATAAATTCCAGTGGGTTTTAGCCTAGCATTTGCCACATCCAGATTTTTTGTCAGACTGTTGAATCATGAAACAAAGTTTTGTCAATTCAGAGAATCAATATGACGGCTAAAATGTCTAACAGTAATGTGCTTTACACCATTTCAGACAGGCATTAAACCTCAATCAATAAGACTTCCAGTGATCATTTTCTTATGAGGCTTTTAGTGGCAGCTTGAACTCAACAAAGGTTGCAACCAAGGACTGTAGATTATATGTTTTATGACAATAATCACTCAGCAGTCCAATTCTGTTAGTTTGTATGACCTGTTATCCAATTGCTAAGCTGTAGTTGGTTCTGTTATTCCACTTAAACACTTACAGTTAACATAAGTAAATCTAGAAGGGCAGAAGTGTTAGGAACTTTTTACAGCCAAAGTTTGTCTATGGATGTTAATAGCAGTATGATTTATGTACGTGTTTGCGATACACGGGACGAAAGACCAAACTCATTATTTAGAATGGGTGCCAACATCAGCCAGCATTGCACACTTGTGAACTGGCTTTGGATATACAGTTGGTAGGTATAATGTTTAATGCTTTCAGATTCGTTTTAGTTTAACATTAACCTGTAATAGTTCACTGTTTTGAAATTTAGCATTTGATGAAGTGTTTGATGCCAGTTTAAATTATATGCCCTGTTAGTTATTCATTAGCGTGACCATTCAAAAGAAAAGTGCACAGTCGACTGAAATAGTTAATATTTAATAGCATTTTTTTAAAGACTTTTGTCTAAGGCAATAAACTCCAATAAATATTTTAGCTGTTGTGTGCATAGATGAGCTTTAATTATACTTCAGTATACTACTATATATCTGGATAAGATATATTTTAACAGTATCATATTGCTTTGTTCAGACATCAACAAGTTTAAACAGGAAGATTAACTAAAGTGCACTGTTTTAATTACAAGTATTAAAGTATTTAATATTTAATATAAAAGTTTAAACAGCTCTGATCAACTACATGGTCGAAGGTATGTGGACACCAAAGACAACAAATTGTTCACTTCAAATGTTGCTGAAAAGATTTCTGTAGTGAAATCAAATGTTGATACATGCAAAAATTCCAAAATCCTAATGTAAAGAAATGTATTAATTATATAGATACTTACAATGGGGGCCAAAAGTCTGAGTGTACTAGTAAAAGTTAGATTTTTCTCTCAACACTTACATTTTTATATATTTTTTTATATAGATTATATTTTTATACAACAGGTAGTTCCGACCTTACAATCTGATTGGTTGAGAAGCGTTCTAAACGTGCTAATATTCATGATAACAGCACGGTGTTTTCACACCACAATGGTATTACTCCGCTGACGCGTTGCCATTAACGACTTCATGGCACACAAACGCGCACGCAGGCAACACAGCCTTGTTTTCCCGGTCGCGTTTTAAATCCGTTATCTGATATACAATCTAGCGCACTGTGTAGGGAACATAACCAATTGTCTAATTCACTATCTAGTGCACTATGTAGGGAACATATATTCATGATCTGATACACTATCTAGTGCACTATTTAGGGAACATTAATGTGTTTGTAACGTGAACAGTTAGTTAAGCCAGTTAGCAGCTCCTAGTAGTTCTGTTTTCATCCATAGCCTTTGGTGTGTGCGAGAGGTTTTTTTATTTCTTTTTTTCCCTTCGGAGGTTCTTGCCTTCTTCTTCTTGTTCCTACCTCCCTGAAATGAGTTTTTGCAACTTGGGATGTCTGCTTTGTAGTGTTAAACTTTATATTCGTTGTGGAACTACTTTTTGGCGGAAGGTATTGTCAATATTAAAGCATATTTAATATGAAATTCATGGCTTCTTTGATTTATTTTCTTTCTTTATTTTGTAAAAACTGTTGTATAAAAGCAATAGAACACTTGAGGTTGTGTGTTATATGTGTTATAACACACTCCCTCTCGTGTTCTATTGCTTAAATATATAATCCATGATACATACAGTACATTTCAGAATTTCTTAGTACTTGTTACTACTAAAAAATGGGAAAACACATTTGTAAAGTTAACCATTTTAATTTTACAAAAGCTCCGATTTCCTTGATTTTTATCCTTTCCATTAAACCATGTGCTCTAATGGTTGAGCCCACAACTTTCAGAACCATGTCCTTGTTGTGAGTTCGAATCTTGGCTTTGCCATGTAGGCATTGTTTGGCCTTGAGCAAGGCCTCTAACAGTCTCGGCTCCAATGACTTACCCTGCACTCCAAACAAGCTAGAATCTGTGGAAAAAAAACAATTTTATTGTACTGTACACATGCAAAAGGATTTACATATGCTCTATAGATTATGATTATGCTCAGAAGATTTAATAGGTGGATTTGATCTACTCATTAGTAGCTTGTTTTAGTTGATACTCACATTTAGACATATCAAATACTAAAAGAAAATCTTTCACAGATTCAACTTTTCACTTAGATGGTTCTACTGATTATATGGTTTGTAATGAAAAAGTGTTACATTTGCTAAGAAAAATGCTAAACAGAAGCATTTTCTCTAGCTGTCTCAGATGTATGCCCTCACTCTCTATACCAGAAGCTACCACTTAAGGAAATATCCAACCAAGCAGTTGCCTAAAGTTTTGTGGTCTTGCACTGTTACCCATTCAAATGAAGGCGGTAAGAAGTGATAAAGCTGTTGATCAGAACAGTGGGTTTTCCTGCTGCTGCCGTTGGACTTTTTATTCAAACGTTTGAAGGTAAATAAAAGAAACATGCGTAATCGAGCGCGCGCGCACACACGTACACACACGAGCGCGCGCGCACACACGTCGCACGAGCGCGCGCGGGTATTCCTATAATAGGATTAGTCACGTGCGCAGTTTCGCAGTTACGGGAATCATGCCAGACTCGCTGTTGCTTCAGTTGGGGCAAATTTATTCTGAAGAGGGAAGTTTAGTAGTTTTCCAAACACCTCCCTTGCGCCTCCAGCTCCTCCTGTTTTTACTCCAGCCTATAGTACTCAATGTTTTGGCTTCAAACTCTGAAACACGTGTGGAAAGCGATATAAGAGCCATTGAACACACCTCTCCTCAGAAACCGAAAATCTGTAACTGCTTCTGAAGCTGCAATAACTCTGCAAAAACGTTAATACAAATACAGCCTGTATCCCTTAAATATTCCAGTCTGGATTACCACATACACCAGCCTGGATTCTATACATACCAGTCTGGATCATCACATATACCAACCTGGATCATCACATATACCAACCTGGACCATCACGCACACCAGTCTGGACCACCACATACACCAGCCTAAAACATCACATCCACCACCCTGGGTCAGCAAACAAAGATGGAAATGAAAAGCAAAGGTAAGAGATTTATACACTTTTAATAACTTACATTATTTTAAATAAACACATACCAAGAAAAAAAATACTGCTTTGGGACAAAAAAGAATTTTGAATAAAATAAAATTGAATAAAAGTAGGTCCACCTAAAATGATAACCTTACTAAAACAAAACATTTGTATAGTATTTGATTTTAATTTAACACAATATAATAAAGTATGATTACTTTGTAATTACTATATATAAACTGTCCAGCCAATTTTAGTTAAATCAGTAAAGTCATGGTTGGAATATGTATTCCAACTTTTTGTTTTTGTTTTATAGACTTCCAGTGCATATATCCACTTTTGTTTATGTCACACGTTTAAATATAAGCAAAAATATGCATCTATAGGCATAAACAAAAAAAAGTTTAAAACCATAAACTGGTAACAAATGTGTTTTTTTTAATGCTGTTCAGTTTACATTAGGTTTTACCACTTAAAAAGATCAAAACATTACCTTTAGGTTAAAACTCTTTAAAAGGTTTTTTAAGGCTTTTTAGTTGTAATATGTGAAAATACATGACCTCATAAGATATGTGCAGATAAACTTCATGGTAAGAAATAGGTTTCACCAGAAAACACAGAAGAGCAAATACTAAAAAAAAGTGTGAATGAAGAATGTTTATATTAGTACAGATTTAAGAGAAATCTGTAAATAATTAAGCACACAAAATGTAACTTGAACACTGAAGTTGCATTTGTGCCCAAAAAATACAGGATGAACTTTGTGTAGTGTGAAACATACAGATACAGAAGTGATGGGACAATATTATAGCACATCATTATTAGTTGTTATTTAGTCCTTAAATGTAGCTAGTACAAGTGCATTTTTTACCATGTGATTATTGTAATAAAAACATTTTAAACCAGCCTGTCCAACATTAACATGGATATATACAGGAAAAAATTTGGTTCTAGTGGTTACAAGAAGAACTACAGCAGCAGATCATATTTTTATGATCTGCAACCTTAGTATCAGATGCTAGCCATTGTGCCTGTCTAAAGGAATGTAAATAACCCAGTTTGGCAATGGGGTTTTTAGCCGGTCTCTTAATGCTATGCAGAAAGTAAAAACAAAGAATCTTTGACAAGACAGCAGAGATGATTTTGGTATGACCTGAATTGAGTAAGGAGTGTGTAAGAGTGCTATGTAAAAATTCATGTGTGTAAATCTCACTGTTGGTTTTGTAAGTGAGCAGCTGCATTGCCTGTCTGCCTTGATCCACTGGTTTTACTGCACTCCAACAATGTGATTAAAAAATCAACACCTGTTTGGCTGCTTTTTTATTTGGCTATGTTTATGTATGGTATCTATGCTGCTGTATTATGCAAAGTACAAACCTGGTTTTGAAAAGTTGGGAAAGTAGGAAAAATGAAAATAAACCAATGGTTTAATTTTATCCTGTATTTATAAATGTTTCAAGTAACCAACTTTCTTTGTTTGCATATGGGCTCAAGTTAGGGCAGGGACATGTCTACCACTGTGTTGAGACACATTTCCTTTTAACAATGTTCTGTAAACATTTGGGAAGTGAGTATACCAATTGTTGTAGTAAAGGTGTATCACACCCTCCCCCTCCCATTTTTGCTTGATATACAGTATACTTTAACACCTCAGCAGTCTGGGCTCTCTGTTGTTATATTGTGCTTTACAATGTTCTACAGATTTTCAGTGGGAGACAGAACTGCAGACAGGCCAGCCTATCATTGTTCTCTCTTATCACACTGTGCATAAAATGACTTGTTATTGTGTTGTTGAAACAAGCAGGCGTCCATGAAAAGGCAGCATGTGTTGAATGCAGCATGTGTGGTTTATACTTATGTGGGATATATTTTGTATAAGGTTATAAGGAAACATGTAGATTTATATCCACTGTAGCAGTTTATATCTAATGTACAGTTGTTTATCCTTTGTAAACATTACTTCATTCATTCTTTGCAGACAGTCGTTGTTCCTGTTCATGTAGAAAAGGCTGCCTGGGCCCTCTCGCCTTCCACCCCAAGGTCAAAGGGCAGCATGTGACACTAAGTGAAGGTGGCAGACGTGCCACCAGGGATCAGTCAAGTTTCCGCCATGGCCTCGTCTTCAGCAGTCGACCGATCAAGCTTGGCGAGAAGGTGCACTTGCGTGTGGAGCGTTCTATGACAGCGTGGCATGGTGCCCTCCGGATTGGCTTTACAGATGTGATGCCTGGTTCCCGTCCAGTGCCCTCACTGGCCATCCCTGAGCTCACTAGCTCTCAGGGCTATTGGGCTACACCCATACCAGAGTGGTACAGCTCCCCACGTACTGAGCTCACGTTCTGGGTGACAAACTCTGGGTACCTACATGTTGAGACCGATAATGGGTACAAGCATTCTTTGAGGATGGCTCAGACGAAACCAAGCAAGCCAGTCTGGACGATGATTGATGTGTATGGCCAGACCAGCGCTGTTCTTTTACTTGGTAAGTAAATAATTTCAAATGAAATAAATTAGGTTAGACCTGTCACAATAATTGCATAATTGCCTAAATGCAAATATTTAGCTAATTATAGGATTTATAATCCTACAGTTTCCAGAACACCAGTTTTTTTTTTTTTTAGATTGGTGCCCTGTCCAGAGTGTATTTCTGTCTTCTGGGTGATGCTTTATGCTTACAGAAACAGTAACCAGAATAAAGCTGTTGGTTAAAACAAGAATATAAAAAATACGGAGTTGATAAATGTGTATACATTATTACAGTTTATATATACTATACAGTAATCCCTCCTCGATCGCGGAAAATCCGAAAGGTGAAAATCCACGAAGTAAAAACATGTGTTTATATGGTTATTTTTATAACCCGATTCCATCGGCTTTAGCATTTAGCATCTTGTCATTAAAACCAATGGACTGAGGTAGCACAGCATGCTAACGTCAATATAACATCTCTCTTCATGTAACGATAACGGTTACATTTCCTGACAAGCCCGAACTTGCAAATAAAAACACTCGGTACAAGTTTATCAAGTTAAAAATCAGTAATATTTTATTTACGTTTGAAAAGAACTCCATTCGTTTGTCCGTACCGTCAGCCATGTTTATTTTTCTGCGAGAGAGGAGCACCTGACCCGCAATGAATTCTGGGATTGTCTTGATCACGAAGGCAGCGTCGGATGCTCACTCGTTTTTTAGTGAAAATAACGTTGAAACGTTAAGAAGTGAGGATATTAAGGCATCTAGGATTTGGAACAGCCTCCTAATCGGGAGCGCGCACAGGATGACGTAAAATGCGTCTATGTAGAGAGAGAGAGCTAGCTTTTCAAACACACCCCTTGTCTGCAGAAATCCGCGAACCAGCGAAAAATCCGCGATTTATATTTAGACATGCTTGCAAATAAAATCCGCGATAGAGTGAAGCCGCAAAAGTCGAAGCGTGATATAGCGAGGGATTACTGTATATTATTTCCTTTTTAAGCACTTTACAAGCTGTGGCACCATGCTGCCCCCAAATATATGTAACATATAAATGATTTGCACAACAGTTACTTTGTCATGTTTAGATTGTTTACATTGTTGAATTGTTTATATTCCAGGCTCAGAGAAGAAGGGTATAATCGGCACACGCCACTCTTGCCCGGCTCCCAAAATAAATCCTACAGATAAGCACTGTGGCTATGATGAGATCCCTACTGAGATACAGGAGAAAATGAAGCGAAGAAACACTTTAGAAGAAAGAATTGTCAATATTTTCTTCACACATAGCAATGCAGGTTAGAAACCTACTATAAATATCACATACTAACTGTTTGATTTTAAGGTTTTCAAGGTTAGATATTTAAACTATAACCACCTATGTATGAAAATAAAGGTATAGCAATCAGACAGAAAAACATGCAGTCTTTATTTATATATTTATTTATATCTTTTTAGTACTTTCATTTTCATTGTTGACTCCCTCGTTCTAGCCAAAATGCAGAGCTGAGATTTAATCTCATGACTTAAACACTGGTGGGCTAGTATGATTTGCCACTGAGCCACCCAAGCGCCTATTATGTTTTTATTCAACCTGTGCACAACACGTTCACTTTATGTATATTAAATAAATAAAAACTTGTGTCCATTACATTATTTTCTCACACTTTTGTAATGTATTGCAAATGTATCTTACATGCTTTTCTCCTTTTTTGCAGATGAAGAAAACTGTGTTGTGTGCTTCTCTGAGCCTTCCACTGTCATCCTGAAATGTGGTCACTGTTGTCTGTGCAGTCAGTGTGCACCGAGGGTGGTCAAGGAATTTGGGACTTGCCCGCTGTGTCGCCAGTACATACGTCCACTTTAAACTTAACATATTCATGTAAAGAAGTTGTAAACTGTTGTATTACTGTAATTATTTTGTAAATAGTGTAAATGTGTAAATTAATGTATTTTTGTAATATACTGTACATATTAAATATTAGTTTCTGATCTGTTTTGTAATGTGTACCTTATATATTACCACATAACACCAGCTATCAGTGTCCCATTATAACTCAATCAAGGTTTATAACGCTATCAAGGTTTTCTCAAAACTTTAGGTGGAGTATATGGATTACTGGAAAAACTATTACTGAATTAAATAAATGTGTCTTCTGAGCCTTTCACTGTCATCCTGAAATGTGGGCACTGTTGTCTGTGCAGTCAGTGTGCACTGAGGGTGATCAATGAATTTGGGACGTGCCCACTGTGTCACCAGTACATTCGTCCACTTTAAACCGAACATATTCATGTAAATAATTTGTAAACTGTTGTATTACTGTAATAATTTTGTAAATAATGTGTAAATAAATGTATTTTTGTAATATATTGTACAATTTCTGATCTGTTTTGTAATGTGTACATTATAAATTACCACATAACACCAGCCACCAGTTCCACTATAATTCATACCAAGGTTATTCCCAAAACTTTAGCTGGAGTATATGGATTACTGGAAAAACTATCAATGAACTAAATAAATGTGTCCTGTTTCATACAATATAATAAAAAGTTTTTATGTAACCCATGTTGATGGGTGAACTATAGATTTTTTTCCTCTGATAATACCTATACTTGATAGAGTTGTGCTATGGGTGAACCTTTAAAAAAAAAAAAAAAACTATAAAACGTGAGACACTATTACATTAAAAACAGGTACATAATGAATCCCCAGAGGATAAGTTCTTGTGTGGGCAAATAAAATTCTTAAAAAACAACTGAATGGATGACTACAGAAAGACAAATTCTACAGGATAGAGCACAACAATACTCGGAAACATTCTCATTAGCTCTCAAGTCTGCTACTCGTCAAGTATAAACTGATATTTTGTTTAAATGTATTAATATCCACTGTTATTTAAACAAATCTCTTTGCGTACAGTGTGTGTATTTAGCGCGACACCAAATGTGTTTGTTCACTCTTTAGCGCCCCCGTGTTTGTTTTGGAACTGGAAGAAAATTGCGCAATAATAGTGCAAAACGTCACTGGCATATCAGATACACGTGGGAGTTGTAGTTTTTAATTAAGGTCGCATTAGTCATTGTTTACTGTTTAATTTTGTATCAAAAGTTTACACTGGTATTTCTGTGGTAATAATATCATCACTTTTTACAACATATTGTCCTATTTGACAAACTGTGCAAACCATAAGTACACATGGTCCGATTACATGATAAAACTCTCATCACCTCACATCAATCACACAAATAAAAAAACTACAAAAACATATTAATGGCGATGATATGCCTGAGTAAAAGACGATTTAAATGCAAAGCAGGAGGTTTGGAGCAGTGTGAGCCTGGGTAAAAATAGACAACGTAGCGCCATTCATCAAAAGCAAAATAAGGTAAAAAGGATATTTTCATTTATTTCATTAATTTTATTAATTAGCTGCTCTGTCATTTAAAAATACGTTCAATTGTGTATTTTGGAATTAATCAATGTAATTAAGTTCGTATTTTAAATGAACACGTGTTTAAACGATACTATGTCGTATAACTACGTCACAATTTTCCATACATTAGTGGTGTTTAATACTGCATAATTTGGTATCGATCCGACACCAAGTAAATACAGGGCCAGTATCGCCAATACCAATACCGATACTATTTACTTATAAAGGCAGTTTGTTTACTTTCATGTAGGGAGGAGCAGTGTGTCATGATTTATGAGTAGTCTGAGATTTTTGTTTAGAACCAATTATATAATAACTAAACATAATTCATCCCTTTCATAGCACTGTTCTGAAATTAAACCCCCCCACCACCACACACAGCTCTTCTCACTCAGTCATTCTCTCTCTCTCTCACTGCTGCATGTGTTCGGGCTCTCGGTACCGCTCAGTCACGTGACCACAACAAAACACAGCAGGAGGAGTAAAGTGTGAGAGAAGCGGCGTCTGTACAAACATGGTTACTACTTTCTTATGAAACGTGCCGAATGTAGCGAAGATAAAGTAAAACTGAAGTATTAATACTATCGATATAGATGTGCAGTATTCTAACTATACGAAAGACATTACAGCTGTGAGTTCATATCCAAGGTAAACACGGGTACTTGTTAGCTTAGTCGCTAGTGTTAGCTGCTAAGCTAATTGTAGTGATCTCTGTTTCTATAAGCACTCTGTATTTATAACTATCATATTAATATTGTAATTGTTGTCAGATTTCTTGTTTCTTGGTGTTTTGCTTTCTTACAACGTTACAATCATGGCGTAATTTCTCTCGGGATAAATAAAGTAACTCGTAGTTGTGTTTGTTGGGTGAATAAATATGTACATTTTTAATTGTGACCGAATATGTGTGTCCTCGTAAATTTAAGATAAAAAAATAAATGGTATTCTGTTTACATTTATACGCACAAAGTCAAAAGGAAAGAGCTCTTATTCATCAAAACACAGCGCATCAAGATTCCATTCGCATGCGCAGACTGAACGAGAGCCTCACTACGCATGCTCCGATTCACGAAACTGATCTACGCATCAGGGTCGTTTCGTGAATTTGCGTAAAGTGCGCAAAATACGTAGTGTGTTTGTACTTTACCTGTGTATTATTTACACTATAATTTCCATAAAATTGCCCCTATTTCTGTATGTGCAAAGAAAAGTATTCAGAAACTTACAATATTTGGTCAGAAATAAAAGAAAGAAAAAATATTAATTAGATTCAAGATAAAAATTTCAGCATGAAGATTGATAAATGCTTCTGCTAGCTTTAAGTGGCATCATGGCGTAAAAAAGGACACAAAAACAAAATCGTGCACTAACATCAAATGTGGTTTGCAATATTTCTTTTTCTGATGATAATAATTTCATAATGCACAGAGGCCTTTAAGTATACAAATGAACCATCGTCTCAACTACAGAACCATTGTTTTTAAGTGTGTGTAAATCAGGACACAAGTACAGGTGTGTAAAATTTCAATATATGTACTTTATTTGTACTTGTAAATAGACACAGACAAAAGCTAAACACTCTTTGTGCAAAATAAGCAGCATGAACGATACAAACATTTACCGCTACAACCACCTGCTCACAGCCAACTTACGTAGCTTATCAATGCTGTTAACAGATGATCATTTATCCAAACAACGATCCCTGATATCCTTGCTGAGTTTGTCTCGGTTTGGTTTCCTCTCATTTCACGTCTGATTCTCCAGCTTTTACTGCTTTGAAAGAATAAAATAAGTAATGCAGTAATGTAAGAATCTCTGCTGCTATCTCTGTAGTGTGTACTATTACTTACTTTTTGACTTTGCTTTATGTAACTTGCTACTGAGGCCTTGATTTCCTTCGGGATTAATGAAGTATCTAACTATCTACTTTCACTAAACCGCTAACAACAACAATACATACACGGTGGCGCGTCGGTGACGTCACCTCGCTAAACACGTGACTGACAGACCAATGAGCAACTAGTAATGAACTACTGAATCACTACACCGACACATCATTCATTCTAATGTGTATTATAATATTGTTTATTTACATTTAAATGAAATAATTTATTACAACTCCATGTATGAAAATAATAATTTGTACTCATTATTTATGACAGTTTTGAAGCGTTTCAGAATGTTTGTGGTGTTTCTGCGCCATCATGTGGATCTTGAACCGATTCCATGTTGTTTTGAGCTCTGATGGATAAAGAGTGATTCACGAGAGGAAAAAACAGCTTCATTGTCAAACTGAACAGTGGTGAGCACAAGAAATCAGGGGGTTTTATACAAGCTGAACGTGCTTTTACTTCTTAAAATATGATGTATAAATCACACTTTTATGGAAACGGTGGAAAATGCGGTGCTAAAATACTCCTACATGAATGATAGACATGTGCATTTATTATCGACCGAAGTTCCACTTTTCTGTAAAAAAGTTCCACATTTTTTGTGGAACTTAAATTCATTTTCAGTAAGAGGTTTTTCATACAATGACATTCGATACCGAGGCTTCGTTTCACTTTTGTAACACTCGCTGAGTCGATTCAGTGTATCGGAGCTTGTATTAAAGTGACTCAGAAGCTTCCAAAATGTCACTGAATTAACCACCAGAACTGGGCGAGACTGATTCAAAGCTTTGGTGCTGTCCCTTATCTCACTGACTATTTAAGAGACAGTCAAACACCTGATCACTATTTGGGTATCAGAGAATTGTACATGACAAATTTTAACGCAATGCTTTAATAAGTAAAGATAATTATTTGCAGATGAAAACAAATATTGGGTGATCTATTAAACCACAGAGGGTTCGTATGTTTCAGTGTTGAGTAGCTGCAGGCTGCAATACATTCTTAAAGCCACCAGGTGTCACTCTGCTCTGATGTCCACTTTCAATACTTCAAATCATTTTCAGCACAATCAGGAGGAAGCTTCAATGAGGCTTCATCTGCCCATCACTACAATAATATAATTAACAAAACTACATTTTCACTGCACTTCTGTGGCTTACAAAAATAAAGTAAACAAAAGTTTTACTGGAGAACAAATGTTTTAAACTTTACATTCTTTTTTATTTTCCATTTACTCTCTCTCTCTGCTGTATGTGCTTGGTCTCTGTGCCGCTTAATCACGTGACGGTACCACAACACCACACAGCAGAGCAGCAGGAGTAAGATGAGCGGCTCTGTACACATATGGTTTCTACTTTCTAATAAAACGGAAGAAAAGTACCGAATATAGCGGAGAAAATGTAAAACTGAAGTATCGATACTATCGATTGACCCACGCTAGTAATATGCCGTGTGAAGGTGTCAATACTTAGCCTAGCCAACTAGTTCACAGCTGAAATACTGAATAAAACCCAAATAACTCATAAACAATAAGTATTATTATTATTATGAAAGATAAAGACTTGTACACTGTGTGCAGTACACTAACTATACGAAATACATTACAGCTGTGAGTTAATACCCAAGATCAACAACACGGGTACTTGTTAGCTAAGTTGCTAGTGTTGGTTGCTAAGCTAATTGCAGTGATTTCTGTTTCTATAAGCGCTCTGTATTTATAACTCTATCATATTATTATTGTAATACATTTTTTGTAAGTAGCTGCTCTCAGTAGGGTTGTAGATAAATTCGGTTGTTTAATGCAGTCCGATTTCTTGTTTCTGGGTGCTTTACCAAAACAAACACGGATTAAGAGCCTCACTACGCGTGGTCCGCTTCATTTGCGTAGGTTGCGCAAAGTGCGTAAACGCTTCCGTACTTTACGTACGTTTAGTTTACACTATTATTTCCAAAAAAATGCCCCTATTTCTGTATGTGCAAAGCAAAGTATTCAAAAACTTACAATCTTCCAGTGCCTACCAATGTACTGATGTCTGTTAGGATTCTAACAGCATAACAACGTGACGGCAGGAGGGGAGGAGCGAGGTGTGCATGTGAGAGGAGCGTGTCTGTACTGACATGATCTTCACTTTCCGATGAAACGGGAGAAACAAGCTCTTTTTAAATTTATTTCTTTAAAGAAACAATATACAGTACAGTGAACATAACAATACACGTGATATTTATATTCATATTACCAAAGAACCAAAGAACACGCTTTAACATTAATACACCAACAACCAGTATATGTCAAAGAAAAAATAAAGCAAGATTAATTACAAATCATTGAACGGATTTTGTTTCAATAGCAAAACATATAAAAAATACAATAAAATAAACCCTCTTTAGAAATGCGTTATTTTTTATATAAATCTAAAGTGTTTTACTTGTCGGGAATAGTATCTCACTATTACCGGCAGAGGGCGGCAGATACACATATTAGAGTACACTTAGTTTATCCATGTGGACTGTGTGGGCATTTTTACCCAACGTGACTTAAGCCTAGTTTTAAATTGAATGATAATTTGTATATAGATTTACCATCTAACAGTGTTTTGTTTTGTTCAAACTATTTATGGATTAGGACATTACTGACTCCAACATTTAAAAGTGTTTTGGGAGCCAGTGAAAAAAAGAAAAAGGTTTGATGGTTTTTAAATTAATTTCTGGTGCAAGTTTGCTTTTACAGTTATAAAGAAAAGGGGACAAAAGCTAAATATCACAAAAGGTTGGGGGAAAAACAACTGACATGACCTTTAGTTGCTTACGTAGATGTGCTGGTAAATATTTATTTTGGACAGCAGAAGTAAAAGAGAAAAAGAGGGAGGAAAGATTGGGAAGAACAAGAGGAGGGAAATGTATCTGGTCATCATGGTACAGCACAATAAGAGAGCAAGAGTGAGCGAGAGACATACATTGATAGAAAGGAGAGAGAGAGAACAAGTGAGGATAGCGTTTGTGAGTATAATGTAACACTGGGCTGCACTTTACTTAAGGGAATAACCTCAAAGAGCACACATTTAGCAAATCCTTTTGTCATCTTAACACCAAAGTCTTTGAGTATTTAACCTTCTCTCATGTCACTGCTGTCATCCATTACCTCCAGCTGTCGATCCTCTAAAGTAATCCCATTTCTCTCACTTTATGTCTTTACCAGTTTTTTGAAGCCTAAAGTTGTCTTTTATATTTGCCATTTTTAACAGACTTTGTTCTTTTATCATTCTTTGTGTCTTTTGTTAAATTGTAAACTAGTTTTGTGAGGCCAGCTGTGATCTCTTACAAGATTTGGCACTTGAGGAACGTCATGAACAGCCAAATGATGCCAACCAGATTTCAAACTAGTTTTTACTTCTCTAATAATGAGGTTTGTTGGAGAAGCCACATTTTTATATAGGACCTGTTAACATAATTCAGTCTTTCTGAGAGATTACTATCCAAGTCAGGTTTAAGTCATGCTCTGCCCTGCTCTTATTAGCTTAAGATAAGAGGCAGACTAAATAGACAGCAGTTCTTTGCCTGGTAATTCTTTGTTTTTTATGCTCAGCTAAACAGCCACCATGGTTGATGGAGATGCAGTGATCTGGAACTCAGTGATTTATACTGCACACATAAACTAAAAGTGTTTAGGTTTACATAGTTGCTCAATGTGCTCGGGTGGTGCAGCAGTCTATTACGCTAACCCACTACTGTGGGATCCAGGTCCCACGTGGTACTATTGGTTGACTGGGAGTTACACAGACATGATTGGCTATATCTGGCAGGTCTGGCTGGTTTGTTTAGCCTATTCTGCTTGTGGTGTAAAATATTTACTGTGGCTGCTTTGCCTTTCAGAGTGTAATTGCAGATGTAGCTGAATGCCATTTATGCATGTTGGCAGTTGACTGACTGTATTAAAGCTGTTGTGGACACTTACTGATGGAGCAAAAGGGGCCAGTAAAGCATGCTGCCAGCCTAGACCTGGATCTGTACATGGAAACTGTGAGAGAGGGTTGGTGATGTTTTCCAGCTGCATATGTCTGTGTGTTTGTGTGTGTGTGTGTGTGTGTGTGTGTGTGTGTGTGTGTGTGTGTGCGTGCGTGCGTGCCTAGTGAGTGCCTAGTGTACATTGCAAGATCTGTACAACCATAGCAAATTAGGGAATTGTCAGAAACCCCACATTAAAAGATTTACGGTTTTTGTCTGGGACAAATGATCAATTCTTCTAATGTTACAAGACTCATCTGAAATAAAAAAAAACCACAAACTTTTAGAGTCTGCACATGAATCAGGATCCTGGATGACTCTCAAAGACAAGAGAAAACAATGTAAGCAAGACTGGTATATTCAGTGAGACTAAATAGACACTGGTTTGTTTTATACAATCTTATGTCAAAAGCTTTGATCAGAAAGCACTGTAATAATGCAGTTAGACTAGTAGAAAATGGACCTTTTCCAGAAATATTGAACAATCCGGGTTCTTTTTGGTGACTAAATAATTGGACCAAATACATCTCTGTCAAAATAAATCAGGAATTTTATTTATTTCATTTGTTTATTCTTGGTTTATAAAATGCTGGGTTAGACTATATATTCACCAACTAGAATTTATTTGCACAAGCCCTTTTTCTATTAGGGTGAACTCTATTCATTAAGGCCTGATTTATTATAACCAAATAACATAAGATTAACAGATTAATCTTTATTTATACTGTAATATTAGTTCAGTGACAACATTTGCAAAGTAAAAATAAATCAAATATATTGGTTCTTTTTAAATCATGTAAACATCTTATTAAGTAAAACCAAATCTTTCAAATGAATTGAAGCTAAAAGTGTATAAACAGGAACATTGTCAATTAGCATAAAACGTCAGTGGTGAAACATTTTCTTTTAAACCTTAGTGTAAAACTGCATGTTTAGAACATTCATTTATGGCATTTATCAAACGCCTTTATCCAAAGCGACTTACAGTACTGTGACAGTATACAGTTTGAGCAATTAAGGGTTAAGGGCCTTGCTCAAGGGCCCAACAGCAGCAACCTGGCAGTGATGGGGCTTGAACCAGTGACCTTCTGATTACTTTTTCTCCAACTCTCCCCCCCAATTTTCTCCCCAATCTAGTCATATCCAATTACCCTGATTGTGTTATGCTTCACCTCTACCGATACAACCTTCCACTGCTGACTGAGGACCTTCGCAACTGAAACACGCCCCCTCCAACACGTGTGCAGTACCGACTGCATCTTTTTACATGCATGAGGCGAGTTCAAATGCAGATCAGCCTTGTGCATGGAGAGCCACACCCTGATCAGCATTATTCCCCAACCCTGCACATGTGCCATCAATCAGCTAGCAGAGGTCATAATTGCACCAGTTATGAGGAACCCTGGTCTGGCTCATTCCACCCTGTGAACAACAGCCAATCGTCGTTCATGTAGCCATCCAGCCCAGCCGGATGGCAGAGCTGAGATTTGTGTAATGTATTCAATGTATTTATAACATATAATATATTCGAAACCCCAGCTCTGGTGTGCTAGCGTATTTTACTGTTGCGCCACCTGAGTGGCAACTACCTAATCTTTAAAATTAATGTTTAAAAAATAGGTTTAATATTTGATTTATTTCTCTCAGTCAGGTTTTAATTCATAATACTGGAATACTTGTTGCTTCCGCTCTCATGGCTAACAGCAAACTGTTTAGCTCCAGTAGAATGCTAGTGTTTATAAATACTTGACCACTGCTTAGTCTCATCTAAGATCAGGACAGATATGTTTACTTTTACCTTCTGTACTAAGATTTCATCTAATGCTTCACATTAGTTATTCACATGATTTTCACAAGCAGTCTAGTGATTTTGCACCATGCAAGCTTACATCCATACAGTTTACACAGCATACAAGTGAATTCCATGCTGCACCCCATACTGTAACACAGCCAGGTAGGTCCTGTCACAATAAATCTTAGTGTCCACTTATCGGTTTATCCAGATGAATCTTGGCCCTCTGAAACAAATATTTATATAATTAGGTACAATAAGCAAAACTGTGCATTTTTGTAACAAAGTAAAAAAGAAAAAGTGCTCTTATATGCTAACATGACAGGTATTTAGCAGCTATGCCAACCATATGCCCATAAAAGTGTTTAAGACCAGAACAAGATCAAACAAACTCTTAAACAGTGAGAGGAAATGGATTTGTTCTCCAATTCTAAAACACAAGAGGGCGTCGACTGTGAGAACGCTCTGCACTTTCTATTATTTCCAGCTGTGTGTGTGCTGGATGGAAACTATTACAGTGCCTCAAACTTATTAAGCATTGAGAGGTGTGTGTTGCTGAAAACTGACTCACACACACATGGACTGAGTCGCAGAAGCCGGGTGGACTTGTAAACGCCCCCCTACCCCAAATAGAGTAATCTGTTTTCCTTCTTTTCTCTTTCTTACTCTGTTTCCCATCTCATTCCACCAGAACTTCATCTCACAGTAAGTACCAGTTTTTTTCTGCTCCAGTTCGCTAACATATGCCATGTGTGCTGTATTGTTGCCAGTCATCTCTGTTGTGCGTGCTTATATTGGATCTGTTTATTAATTGCATAACTTGTGTGGAAAGCTCCAGTATCGTAAAAGAGGACTTTTCTTCATGTGAACTGTGTCGCTGTTGAATCGACTTCTAGCAGAGCCTGATCCACTGGATTCCACACACACACACACACACACACACACACACACACACACACACACGCACACAGTGCTGAGTGTATGGCTTAAAAATGGGACACAAGCCCATATACTGAGTGCTCTATGAGAACCATTGTTTTATTCATTAGTGAGGCATGCTGCATTGTAGAACTGAACTGAATGTAGGAATTTGGGAGTATACTGAGGACATTCAGGTTTTTGTTCTGAACTTAAACCATCTTTCATAATGTCTGTAATAGTATGATGAGATACTGTAGGTCAGAGGAGAGAAGCAGAATGGAAGATTTGCAACAGATTCCTGAACCAATCACGTCAACATGGACCAAATTCTCAAAGAACTGCCTTGTGAAATCCATGCCATTAAGAATCAAGGCTGTTCTGAGAGCAAATGAGAAACACAGTTTCCTTAAAATAGTGTCCAGTGAGTATTTTCTTCCACAGAAAACTATGAAACTATGGTGTCAATAATCCTGAAAGGAACCCCAGGATTATGCCAATTACACTCTAGTGACAGATCAGATACTTCAAATCCTTCACTGATAGTAAAATCTACAGAGATTATGTCTTTTTCATTGGAATATCCAAGCAGAGGCCACACATTTACTGGAATTGACAGACAAAAATGGCACAGCTCCATTACCAAGACTGTTGGTCAACAAGAATACACTTTTACTAGTCACCCATATCAAGTTTTTTTTATTTCCTTGCAATTTTTGGACATAAATTTACTTGTACCCCTTTTCCACCAATGCAGAACAGGCTTCGATTTTGAACCGGTTTAGCGTGTTTCCACCAAAAAAAAAAAGAGGTCCCAAACAGTGAGCATTCGCAGCAGGCACCAGAGAATACTAGGTTTTTCAGTGCAAACTGTGACATCATCTGTGGGCATGTCAAAGTGTAGAGGTTTGGGCGCTTTCACATGGGAAGCTGCAAAACCGCTGTGCAGTTGTTTTGTATGGAGCTTCACGGTGCACTTCCATCTTTTAAAGTTCCCCCAAACTGGTGGAAATGCAAGCCAGTTCTCTAAAAAACACCAAGGTTCAAAGAAACCCAAACAAAACACTTCTTTTGGTGGAAAAGCACTATTAGAAACACTCAACAATGTTGTAAAAAAGGCTGTTGAAGATCGAAAGGCTGTAAATATTTTGCCCTGCAAATATTTGTCAGGATTTATAGGTGCGTAGATATCACTGTTTTAAAAGTAAATATTTGCCAAACTCCCTTTTACGTAAGACTGAGCCTTTCCCATACTCTTGTTCCATCTTTATGTGAAAATGTAATTTAGAATGTGTTTTTAAAGGTTATTATGAAGAAGTTGATTGCTGTACCTAAATTACCCAATGCAGATGAATTAAATAAGACATCTTATTACAATTTCTTAAATTAATATACGGTTTGTGTACTCTACTGTATGGGGTAGCAAATAGCAAAAGTTGCAGCTTGGACATCAAGGACTTTATTTCTTAACCTTACTTTTAGTAGCTAAGACAATAAGGTAAACATGTGTGCTTCAAAGCACCTACCAATTTTCATAGGGAAAAAAAGGTACAAAGTCCACACCTTTCTATAATGACAGCCACAAGGCTACAGTCTATTTACTGGATGGTCAGGCACAAAGGTAACACCTTGCATACAGAATTCACAGGAAACGCAGCTATGACTTCCTTATTTACCAGTCACAAAGGCCATGCCTGCTTTTCTTGAACTTAAAGGCATAAGAGCCATACCTTTGTCATTGTGACCGGAACAGAGACCTTGCCTTCTTTACTAAAATAAGAAGAATAGAAGCCAAACCAGAGCCTTCTTTTTAAATGTGCATGTAAAAAGGCCATGTCCCCTTCACTTTTACTAGCACTGACAGGTATGAAGATTTCACTGGGACTCTTACTGGGGCTAAAAGAGGGGCCATAACTTCACAGGCACTTACTGCTAAAGAGGCTGGCACAATTTTTAATGCCTTCTTCACTAGGACTGACAGATACAGATGGCATGCCTTCTGTATCTTCTGTTCTGCTGGCTTGAAGAAAAAGTCTGGTTTCCATGCCAGTTCCATGTTCTATACCTATCGGAACCAGGTTTTTATAAGTCTGTTGACCATGAAAGCTTCCTCTTTTTCTGTGTTTTAAGTTTAGCAAAAGTTTGCTAACAACATTTTAACACTTTATAACATGTAATTACTTTTCTATATAACAAATATCAAATATGAATAACAAATGCACCATCCTTGGAGTATGATAATCTAACCAATCCAGTTAAGGTGGTCTATAGTTACCTGTCATTGTCCTTCTAGTCTAGGTGGTACATCATAAAGGTGATGTTTACAGTTAATGCTAAAATGTCATTTTTTTTTTTTAAATGTCAGTCCATCTAGCTTTAGCTTAGGTCTGTAAAAAACTGACTTCATCTTTGCTGAGGTTCATTGCCCTTATTAGGTCAAATCGAATCATTTTGGTCTACTTTTGTCATGTAGGCTAAACGAAATGTGTTTGTGTGATGTTAGCGTTCTGTCCCTTTAGACCAGGAGTGCCCATACTTTCGTGTCCTGAGATCTACTATTTCAGTCGACAAAATCTACTTTTTAAGGTTGGCCTTAAAAAGCATTTTTCAAAAGTTCCAAAATTGTCCAGCAGAGGCCCTTGACTTTATATGAATGTCAGATTGTAAGGTTCAACATTTCTCAGTCAGCTTCTTCCAAGTATGAATGAAACAGTCGTCTTTGCAGTGTTCTAGCCTGAATCGAACCGTTTTTGGTTTCTTTGTGCTTGGTTGCGCACTCATCTTCACAAACAGTGTAGGTTACAAAAGGAAAAATGCAAAAATGGTGCAAACTGGCTACTGTTGAATGAAAACTTTCTAGATAAGCAGTGTTTTAGGCAGGCTGAGGCGTAGCTATTGGTAACAAACCACAAATTAAAGAAACAGTGGCCACATTTCATGTCAATCATATTGAACTGTTTGAATGAGGAGCAATCTACCAGCGTGCATTGTGCGATCGACTGGTCGAACACGATCGACATATTGGGCACCCCTGCTTTAGACCTTGGTAATGGGACTGGATGGCAGGGTGATGTGAGACTGAATCAGTTCCAGCTGATGCTTCAGTAGTGTCGTACACTGGCCTCCTCTCCTCTAATCACTTATTCTCCTTTTCTTTCCGCCCCGACCAGCTCCTCTGTGTACTAATTCAATCCATCATTTCTTCCCACTTTGTTCTCCACTCTTAACATGTTTTTAGTTTTTTTCTTGTGTTTATCTCAGATTTTATTTCTTGGTTATTTCTACTTGTGTCTACGTTGTCTTCTCTTTTATTTTCTTATCTTTTTTTTATGTTCTATTCTATTCTCTTCTGTTCATGTTTTCTTGTTAAGATTTTCTTTTTTCCTCTTTTGCTGTTTCTGTTTCATTTTTTATCTTTATTTTGGTATGTTCTTTTACTTTTTTCTTTTCTTTTCTCTTTTAATTTACTTTTTTTTCCTTTTCTTTTCTTCTAATATTGTCTCTGGCACAAAATGCATCACATAATATCCAAATTCTGGAAACAAGCCTGTAGCATTTTGCCTTAGTTCAAACCGCTAAATTATTAAAATGCTGCTGAGCCGTACAGCTCTAGAGAAACACACACACACACACACACACACACACACACACAGATATGTTTATACAGTGTAGACTAGCTGATAGATGCAAGACAGTGAGTGATCATGTGTTGTGTATGTACACTGTGGTTTAAGGAATCTACACTGAATCCACACTGTATGCTGGTTCGTGATCACAGTAAATACAGCACGTAATAGGAACAAGGAAACCATCAGACCTGTCCTTTGTTATCTGAACTCTCTGTTACATAATGTCTGCCCTGCACTGCTAAATGCTGCATTATCTGGTGTCTGAGAGTACACCAGAACCTTTCACCTGTGGAGGAACTGGTTTATCCCTGTATCCTAGCAACAATAAACACAAAATAAAACAAATTACTGTTTGCTTTAAGGTATTTAAAGAGTTAACCTGTCAAAAACATGCTAGATTGCTAGCATGCACGCTTCCTTCGAACTGTATTTGCTTGCTGTATTTACTTACGTATTCTTAAGGTCATTGTAAGGAATAGTATAGTGAACATACAGTGGTTTAAACAATTAATTGCCTCCTTTCTTACATTCTCTGTTAATAAAATAAAACATGTCAATTCTTTATACAGTGGTTCCTTGAAACTTAATGTCAGTTGGATCTGGGAGTGGCGTATCTTTTCCCATAAGGATGTATGGGAAACCTGTTAATGCGTTCCATGGTCCCGTGGAACTGCATATATTTTAGGCTAATGTAAAATAATGGGGTTGTTTCTGACACTTATACACTGAAAATAACACAAGTATAGTATAAACAAAACACTGAAATACAACTGCAAACAGTAAAAACTGCTCTTTACCTTCACTTTTTTATTGTTTCCTTATGCTTCTTAATCGTGGAGATGCATGATCTTAGAATATCGTATTCCTTAGCAAGTTCAGTAAGGGCGCATTCACGTGAGAAGTGACAAGTTTTTTTTACGATAAGCGTTTTAGACTCTCTTGGAAAAGCTGATTCTTACAATTTCTCAGCACTTCGAGCTATAACACAAGTTTAAAAGTGAAACAGGAGGAAAATACAGCTAAACACAGATACATGTGGATGCTTTCAGAGTAAATTTGACTGTTATTCCACACAAATGCAAATTCGTCTCACATTGACACTTTGATGACCATTTTACCGCACCGCTCAAGCCAAGCGCTGAACAAAGCGACAGTCACACACATCGAGTTTAAGGGTACAAATTTCTCGTCTAAATTTTGACTTTAGGGGACGTTGAGTTACAAGATACCAGTGTATTAATCAGGTAATTGGTTAGAAACATTTTGTATTTATTTGCATTGACTCCTCAAATGAATGCAAAATGTCATCAAGCATTCAGACTTGTACCATTCTCTTGGTGTATGCCACAAATGTTGTGAAGAATAACTTCTCTAACAATATTGTTGTTTGTACATCATCATAGACCAGTTACCATGTTTTTTTTACTTTGATCTTTGCTTCTTGCAATTTTGAGCCAAATCAATGCTGCATCCCATGGTAGAATGGTAAATGCTCATTGTATCATGCATTCCTAAAATCTTAGCACACAAGTCTTATCTTGGTAATATTTTCTTTTCTCAGATGCAGAGCTACCTATCAAGCTCTGCTTTTATATCATCCATCAAACTGTCCATTTAACCTACGTATCCTAGGCGGCGGATCCAGCTAGCCTTCCCACATGTCCGGTCCGGAATAGATGGTGATCTCATTGGTGGGAGAGAGGCAGCGATTTCTCCACGGCTCTTCTGAGCAATGAAGTAATGAAATTTACCCTGACCGTCTGTCTGCAAATACGGTCTGTGAGGTCGGACATGTATAGCCATGCTAGGATAATTCTAAGGATGGGCGAGCTATTATGTAACCCAATAATGGCTTTTTAACATGCAAGACCTTCCTAACGATGTCTGTACTTGCAGAAACAATCTTTATTTCAATGCATAGGTGTATGGTAAGCCACAGCGTATAGTGGAACTGAATCAAGGGATTTAACTTAATACAACAGGTGATTAGCAAGGATAATGCCTGTCTTTTGCTGAGTCACTTAGAAAAGTCACAATTGGTGGAGGGGAAGAAATAATAGAGGGAGAAAAAAGGAGAGTGGATGTGGTTTCGCAATCCACTACCCCTGTTTTAACCCCTTACTGTAGTAAGATCACCTCATTGGCAATAACTGTGCTTGTTTTTCTTCACTGAGCACAGGGGAAGGAACAAGCGTACGCTGCCTGATTGCAACCAAGGCAACCCAGAGTGACCGAGAAGTTCATGCCAGGCGGAGCAATGTGTGTGTGGGGGGCGTGGCTCTATCAAGGGAGTGAAAAGGGGTTAGATAGACAAGAGAGAGTCAGAGAGAGTTGAGTTAAAGGGAAACTTAAGGTAGACTGCACTCTGGAGACTGTGTATGTATGAGGGGGTCTGTTTTTATAAGGATTCTTGCATGGCAAAACCATCACACACACTGATACATCATTGGTGAGTTCATTTCTCAATATTATTTAGGTATACACACGATTAAAGCTGTAAGATATGCCAACATTTCATCAAATTCTGTATATAACATCACTTTTTTAGATATTATTAGGCATCTGTACTCATTGTTTTTCACTGTAATACAGTTTTAGTAGAAACTTAAAGTTTAAATACACTTAAGGGGTGTGTATGGCATGTTGTTCTGGGACTGAATGGAATATGTTTATTGGTTTTTAGAAATTTTGCTGCATTAAAAATACAAAAGCAAGCTTACATTAATAATTCAGTATTAATTAAAAAGTTTTACAATAGCATTTAACTTTGTGACATGGCCATCTAATTCCTTTTACTTATTATGATTTACTACAGTTAGTGACTTCTCTGTGCCCTTATAAATAGTGCCTAGGGTTAAGAGCACATTACACATTGTGCTTAGTATAATTCCAATATAGTCATGTTGTTGTTCTGGGACTGAATGGAATATGTTTACTGTTGGTTAAACTCGGTTGGTTAAATCTTAGTCAACTGAGATTAATAATGCAGTAGTTAAAAATGTGTAACAATAGCATTTAACTTTGTGACATGGCCATCTAATTCCTTGTTACTTATTATGATTTACTTTATTTAGTGACTTTTCTGTGCCTATATACATAGGGCTTGTGGTTGGGAGCAAAGATTTTGCTTGTAACCCAAGAATCACTGCATCTCGAAGAGTGCTTAATTGTGCTTAGTATAATTCCAATATAGTCATGTTGTTGTTCTGGGACTAAATGGAATATGTTTCTTTAACTTACATGATTAATTCAGTGGTTAAAATGTATTACAATAACATTTAACTATGACATGGCCACCAAATTCTTTGTAACTTATTATGATTTACTTTAGTTAGTGACTTCTCTTTGCCCATATAAATAGGACATGGGGTTGGGAGCAAAGATTTAGCTTGTAACCCAAGAATCAAAGAGATTTGTTTCCCAAACCTGAGGCTTCACCCACATTACACACTGCTGTGCTAAATACTGTATAATCCCAATATAGTAACAACACTATTGATTTTGCTGTTTGGGACGCTGTATCTCATCTCGCCTCAGATGAGCATAGGAATAATATCTCACTGTTATTCCAGTAGCTTCTAATTCATTGTGGACCAGGATTAGCATTAGAATTAGTCTAAGGTTTTCTTTCAATCTTGGCACAAAACCACTGTTTCATATAATAATAGCTCCAGCCCTATTTATATGGGCACTGAGAAGTCGAATCCTCTAGTGAGATCATCTGTAGTTAAATTGTTATAAGTCACAGAACAACATTCACTGAAATTCAGGATAAAGAATGGATGGTTATTCTTTAACAGACTGTTACTTTTTTGAGGATGATCACGCCACAGTAAAGAAATAAAAAAGAGACAGAATAAAAGCTCCATCCGTTGGTCAGGACTGTTGTGTGAACCATAAATTATAATGGCAAAAATTGGTAGTTTGTAAAAATAGAGTGTTTTTTTAATAAATCAAAACAGTTCTTTATTCCACAGGGGACAATGAAATAAGTTTCCTTTTTTACTTTAGATTTACTAAAATATTAAAATATGACATGTTAAAATGACACAAGTGTACTTTCCTGTATAGTTTAGGTAAAACTGCTAGATTAGCTTGTTATTAGGACTGGAGGACTTGTGTCCTGTCTTAAACTCAAGACTTTAGTTCTCCTTGACCTCTCTTGAATTTGTTAGTATGTTATATTGTGATTGATTAATGTATTGAAGAAGAAAAACATCTAATCCAGGCCTGGACACAGGTCTGGGATAAAACTCCTCCCAGAAAGTGATTGAACATAGATGGAACCCAGGTTCTTATAGGAACCTTATTGCTGTTTGGCAGCAACTCTTGTCTTATTGGTGCAGCTGGAAAAATGATATTAGCAGCCTGATCAAATTTAATAATGTTCTGTGTCTTTAAAGTTTTTTTATAGCGACTATAAAATGTTTCGTAGATTTAGAGGGGTTTCTTTGCTCTGTGTGTTCAAATGGCAGGGTTCTGCATTAAGAGGTCGGAGTTTAATCTCATTGTATATTTCCTGTCCTTTTTCATGGTTGTCTTTCCTCCTTTCAGTAGGTAAATGTAACAAGTGTCAAAGCAATTTGTGGATATGTCAGAGATGAAAGAAAGAGAGACTGAATCAGTGACTGAGTGAATGGATGTCATTTCTAGTTAGTTAAGTACATTGTATGGTGAAAAGTATGTAAAACATGACCATGCACATTAATATGGCACTGACACCCTTTATTATTCTGGTAAGACTTTCCACCAGATTTTGGAGCATGTCTGTGGAAATTTATGTGCATTCTTTCAAAACTGGCTTGCAAACAACCTGAAAGGTGTTTATTGGGGTTAAGATCAGGGCTCACCACACTAAACTCATCAAACCATGATTTTATGATCCTGATGGCTTTTAATCTAAGGACGTCTGACCTGGTGACTTTTTGACTGAGGCCATTAAGCCCTGTTGCTTTCTTAATGCTTTCTTTAATGCCTTCTTTTTGTCCAGGAGCGTGTTGCCTAATAAGTGATTTCTATTTCTGATAAATAGAATTGTACAAACCTCTGACATAAATGTGTTTAGTTTGAGAGACGTCTGATTCTTACCATAAAGATAAAGCATTTTTAAGTTTAACACCAAACCACTGCCTTCATTTCCAATTGTAAGATTCACAAATGGCCTAGATATTAAAAAACATGTCTATGTGCAGTAATATTAAAGAAAATTCTAACTTGGGAATAAAAAGCAGCCAATAGAATCCAGCCATCTCTCATTTAAAAAATAACCTTATACCTCAACCTTAAACCCTCCTGCCCCACACACAACCAAGACTGTGCCCTATTAAGCATTATTGCTGATATATAATATTTCTCTCAATAGGAAACCGCTTGTAATGGTAAAAAAACACATTCCTTCCCGTAGCAAGCTCCAAACTGAAACCATAGCGCCATGGTCACATTTAGCCTTTAGTTTGGATGTGTTAAGAAAACCGAAATAAGCCCACAAGGCTCGTAAATGCGTCAACGTTATTAAGCCTACACTTACGCAAATAGCCAATAGAGACAGATCAAAACAAGCACAACAGCATTTCAAGAATGCATAAAGAAAGAAATCACACTTATTCTTTTTTTGAATTATTAGTATTTGTTTTGGTGGGTGTGTGGTATGAATCACAAAATAAGATAATCAAATTTCTACTCTCATAACTGGAAAAGTCCTAGTGGGTTTGTGAATAATCTGTGAATAATCCATCTGCTATATGTAGAATTGCTTTAGATAAGGAAGCTGTTGACTTACTTTTGTTGCAGTTTCTAGTAGAAAGGTGGCAGCGTCATTACTTCTAAGTCAAGTAACATAAAAATAGATTTAGTTTTGACCTGGTAGAGTTATGTGTCTTAAGTCAGATAAAGATTTCATGATGCATTCATGCTTCCAACATCCAAGCTACATTTGACAAACAATTATTTTATTACAGACAATGTAACACATGTGGTCTATAAATAAGGTTTTCGAAAAAAAAAAAAATGGTGTTGTGATGCAGCTACCATATTTTGCATGAATAAATGAGAAGGAGGTAAATTACAACTGTAATAAATATATTACTGTATAAATCAAGTTAACCAGCAGTAATTAAAACACATACAATCAAGAATACATGATATTAAAAAAGCTAAAAAGATTGGAGACACAGTGGTGCCTTCAGCCAGCATTAGCTGTTGGCAGCAGTGTTTTATGCCTTCCACTATGATGACATGATAAATACCATGGATTTATTTAGGATTACCTATATAGAAGGCAGGTAGAGGAAGGAAAAAACCTGAGGAGAACATACAGAACATAACCGAAGGTAAGGATTGAACCCGATGAAGCAATGCAGCACTAATTTTATCAGTTGTGCCACCATGCTGACCTACTGTTGTTCCATGTACTTTGCTGTATGCATGACGTCAAGCTAGGTCTTTTAGAGGGTCACAGAAAAATTGTGGGAAAGATTAACAGTATGGGACTTTTATAGCACCTGTTTTATGTGTATGTACATATATTTTATGATTTAAATGTACAGATCAGTCACATAAAGGAATAGTTACAGAAGTCATTAAAAAAACCAAGACTGCCATGATGTACTTGAGTTCAGATGTTCTTTAAGCTTAGCTGGAAACATATCAAAAGCAGGTGTAGGAGTGGTGTGTGGATTAGAAAAAGCAAACAGATTTGAACAATGACAGGCAGGTGTTTGGCATCTGCAAGGATCCTGTAACATATTTTGCAGAGTGATCATGTCCTTATTTTCAAATGGTATGCACTGTCTGGCAGATCAGAGAGCCATACATGGATAGGAGAAGGATCTGTCTTAGCTGTCTTACAATAATTTGTGTATCTTTTAATAAGTCTGATTGTAGACAGACACACAAAGCCTTGTATGGTGCCTGGTTCTGTTGGTCAAAAAGATTTGGAGGGGGGGATTAGGTAGAGTGGTGAATGTGAGTGTATCCGAAAGTGGGAGAGAAATAAATAAAGGAGTAGACTTTTTATGAATAGAAAGGGAGTGTCTGAAACCATTGCTTAGGAGAAAAAAGGATCAAGAAGATGAATGGAAGGAAATTTGTCTTGGATTTCAGGCCGAGTGTTGTGCATCTCACAAATTGATTCGTTTTTGTCTGTTATTGTTTCTGTTTAATATTTAACTCTCAGTGGGAACGTCATTGTTCATCTGAGTTTTTGTTTTTTCCTGCCTCATTCACAAATAGATTTGTATGTAATCGGTATGATCTCTGTTCATTTGCCAAGCAAAGTCTGAAACAATTTGATTTGTTTTAATTATAGTTTCGGTATAATATGAAGAAACCTTATTTACATTTAAATAAATATGCAGACATAATTTCCAGAAAAGTTGGGACATTTTGCAACAAAAACAAGGATGCGTGATTTGTAAATGCATCAACAACAGGCATGCAGGCATCCGACCTGCACATAGAAGCAACAGAAGAAGTTCGACTGGTCTGATAAATGCTGTTTTTCTCAAGATCATGTGGACCTCCGAGCATGCAGACATCGCTTATATGTGAGAGATATCACCAGGCACCGGAATACACTGATTCAACTCACAATTTACTGAAGTTGAAGGATCTGCTAGTGAGGTCCTGGTACCAGATACCACAGGAATCCTGCTTACTTGTCGGTCCATGGTCAGAGCTGTTTCAAGAGCAAATTAGGGAGGTGGTCGTAATGTTTTAATGTTTTTAATGCTCATCTGTGTATGTGAGACTGAAATGGCAAAATCTAATAGTTAGAAGATTTATTTATTCATTTTCTCCCTTTTCCCCCCAATTTAGCCTAGCCAATTAGTCTTCCGCTGCTGGGGATCCTGACTGCGTTCAAGGACGGTACATTTGCCTCTCTTGCACCCCTTCTTTTTTGCACGTGCTTAGGTGGATTCGCACATGACGCTTATCCACTTCTGCACAGGCGCCTCGGTCTGCTAACCAGGGTCCTTGCACAGTGTTTGAAGACCCCACCCACTTATTCTGGCCTTTTTCCCCCATCAGACTCAGTGGCCAATTTTGTCTGCTGCAGACAATGCCAATTGTGCCCGCTAGATGACGTCCAAGCCGTCCGGTAGCAGAGCCGAGATTCGAACCAGTGTGTTCAGAATCTCAGCACTGGTGTGCTAGTGAAATATCCCACTGGTGTCTACTTTTTTGACCAAGAAGAGTATTAAATATTATGTAATCTGTCATAAAAAAGGGGGTTTGAAGAGCTTAGTTTAATCCTCATCTTCTTTTACTTGTATTAAGTTGGCAAGTTCTTCCTTCCTGTTTATTTGCCTTCAAATTCCAACATTTCGAAACTTGCAGAAGGTGGAGTAGCTGCTTTTAACTTTCCAGAGTAACTAAACTCAAAGTCAACTGGGGTTCAGATCATGATTTGTTTTTGTGAATTGGCATCTACAGCTTCTAGGTGGTGGCAAACCCAATGCAACCCTGACCTGGATGTAATTAAGTAATTATGATTTAATACATAATTTGTAATCTGAAGATAAAAAAGCATACGTATATAAAATGCAAAGTCATACAGTTTTGCTGTTGCTTTGTTGGAGAAAAACTATTTGTGATACGTACCATGTATTAAAGCATTTCTTGGGTTTGGGATATGATATTTTGGCTGTCTCATTCACCATGGTTTGATGGGTTTTAGGGCTGTATACATACTTCTCTTTTATGTTGTCCTTCTTTATTTATCTTATGACTGAAGTATAACAGAGACGACTACGAGAAATATGCATGTAAAGTAAGCATGCGGTATTGTCCTGCGCTGATACACACTGCACAAACACATGTTCTTCCTTTTAAGGTATCATCGTAAAACAGAGGTTTATATCTCCTGATCTATTTGGACAGACCCGATGACTGATTGAGCTAATCTGTTCCAGAGCAACAAACATACTTACTGTTCATGACATGATCCAAATACCAGTGAAGATAGATAGCTACAGAAGGTTTATCACAGGGTAGAGCGGAGCTACACAAATGGCTACAATTCTGAAGATTATTGAGCTTAATACTAAATATGAAAACTTCTGTGGTATAGATTCAATTATAAATCTTTCAGTAAAATATGTACATGTACACTACAACCTTATTTACATTTACCTTTGTTCATTTTGGTAATAAGGTGGCATGGTGGCACAGTGGGTAGACCTGTCGCCTCATGGCATGAAGGGTCTGGGTTTGATTTCCCACCCAGGCTGCCAGGGTCCTTTATGTGTGTAGTTTTCATGGTCTCACTGTGTACGCATGGGTTTGTTCATAACGAACGGCATGTTAGAACACAGGGTGGCTTATATGTATACTTGGTACCAGAGCACCTGGGGTCAAAGGTTAGTAATTGACTTTGTGGTTGTTTTTTATGACCCGAGCCTGACCCAAGCCTGTATGGCCATCTGGTGGTGAGATGGATCAGATGGCAGTGAACTAGCTAGACCTGGTAGGTCGAACTGTATAGTGAGGGTTTGCTGGGAAAGGCTGGCAAGGGACTCTGTCCACATTGATTTCACAGCAACAAGGGCCTGGTTTTGATTTCTGTTTCTCCAGGTGCTCCAGTTTCCAAAGGCATGCAGTCAGGCCACCTAGAGCTACTAAGGATTGACCTGGGTGTGTGTGAGTGTGGATGTGTGTGCTTGCAGTGGACTGTTGGTTTGGTCTGTTATGGACCAATCTGTCCATGGACATCCCTTGGCATACCAACCCGAGGGTAAAGTTCATTCCTGATCTTAAGTATCCTCTGAAAAACAATTCTTGTCTTGTCACATTTGTTTCCATCTTCAATGTTTTTACAGATGTTGTAGTACCGACCTTTGCCCTTCTTTGCAGCTCTTTAGAATTCATGGTTCAGTTCCCTTAACAGATCTTTGTCCATTATGATTTTGACCACTCTTCTTTTTTTGCATCATGATTTTAGCATTGATTTCATTCTTCCTAGACTTTTCTTTGTCTTTGATGACCTCTTTGAGTTTCATCCATATCTCCTGTGGTTCTCTGTCAATTATGAAATGGTTTTTTTTGTCCATTAAAAAGCACATTTTAAATGTTTAAAGCATTGAACCACAAATAAATCATTGCAGTATTACTTGTTAAATAGAATGATGATAAACTACAGATCATGTAATGCTAATGATGTATTGCTAACTATTGTATTTAATGGATTTCCCTTCAGATAGGAGTTTTTTTAGATGTTTTTTTTATTTTTATTTTAATGTTTGCATTCAGTGTAGTTTGTGTAAATTTGGTGTAAAAAGTTTTGTCTGTTATTTTTATTGTTTTAGACTGGCTAACTTACTACAGAATTTGCTAGCAAGCCAGCTAAAGTGAATTAAAATCAGACCAAATTATGGCCTCTAGGAACAAATAGTTTTGTTCTACTATTTGTTAGCTGATGGTTTAATAAAATGGTGGTCTTATTAAATACATAAAACTATTTCTCTAAATAGAAAACCGAATCACATTTTTACCTCTGAAACCTCAATGCTGGGCTCTATTGAGAGATGACTAATTTGTTTTGACTTATCAGGGTCTATAAAAATCTAACTAGTCATCATTGTGTTTAAATAATCTGAGCTTGTTTGCTGCTCCTGACAACCATTTCACCTACTGGTTGGTCCTTTTCCCAGGATATGACTCAGTCTTAACTTCTCAGCAGATCCTGGGTGACGTTACCCTTAAAACCTTTCTGTGGAAATTATGTTTCACTGTGATGTTCACTCAGAGGACGCTGCACATTCTTCTACTAAGAGATAATTCTATTTAAAGAAAGTATCTCATAGGTGACGTTGTTTTAAGTGCTATCTCTAACCCAAACCATCTTTGAGACAGATGGATGAATGGATGGATGAATGGATGGATAGGTAAATACTTAGTGGATTCCAAAGGAAATTAAAGTCGTGTGATAAAACCAGTACCAAAAAACAATGTCCGGATTCATTAAGCATTTTTTCCGGGACCTAATTAATTTTCTGAGTTAAATAAAACAGATATAATTATAGGTTATTACACTGATCTACACCCATAAGAATAATATTTTAGGTGACATGGCTGAAATAATATCAAAGTTCACATGCAATCAGCCATGCAGACACATCTCTAGACACACACAGGCAAATTGGGTCAAACCAGGAACTTTTGCCTTAATGCTAATGCTAATGGAAGCTAGTTTGTTCACTCAATGTACATTAATTCAGTTATTGTGGTATATTAAAATGTTTACTTTAAAGTTAATTGCTAAGACTTCACTGATGTACATTCTATTAAATACCTTTTTAGTCAGCTTCTTCCTGTCTGGTAATGCTAATGCTATGCTAATGCTTATAATGGCTAAATGATACCTGGTTCTCTCTTTCAAAAATCACAACTGATGATGCTCTAACAATGTTTGGCTTTTTGTATGTACAACATGAGAATTTACTGATGTAATTAGAGACTATGATAGGAAAAATTTATTTAATTTTAGCTAGCCAAGTTGCTAGGGACAGTGGTAGCCTAGTGGGTAGAGCTTTGGGCTATCAACCGGAAGATTGGGGGTTCAAATCCAGGCTCTGCTATGCAGCCACTGTTGGGTCCTTGAGCAAGGCCCTTAACCCTGTCTGCTCCAGGGGCGCCGTATGGCTTCCAAACAAGCTGGGATATGCGAAGAAAGAATTTCATTGTACTATACACCTGTATATGTATAAATGACAAATAAAGTATATCATCAAAGCTTAAAAGGCTGTGTTTATACACTAATTAGTAGATCTTAAATCAGTACTATTTGCAGTATGGTTGCTGCACTAATTTGTTGATGGGAAAGAGTGTTAAGTACTCATAAGAAATTTAAATATACTTTTTTATTAAAAGTATATTTTATTATGTGGATAACAATTATTAAATTATTATTCTTTTTTTTAATTATTTTGTTATACCTAACAGTGTGCACTGTTGTATAATCACTAACAAGGTCTAGCAGTGACTTGCTGTACTTAAATAACCACAATGTACACACACTACACTACACATATGCAATGTAGGCATGTGCAAGTAATTATACAGTTCATCCCTGAGGCCTTTCTTTTATTTCACAAACTCATCTTCTTAATCCAACCTGTTATTCCATACAGCTGGTATGCATGTCTGCTGTTCTCCTATATCACAACCCACTAATGTCAGAGCCGGAACTAGCAGTTCATAAAACAGGCCAATTAAGTTGGAAAATAAAAATATTTAACACACAACAGGCATCCTGCTTCCTTGCATCCAGATGGAAGACAGATTAGTTTAGGATTATAAATGAAGGGATGAATGGATTTAGTTGACGCTAATTGTAAACATGCATCTTCGTCAGATGTTAAGCAGTTGTGGGTACACATCTGAGGTCAAAAGTGTACATGCACTTATAAGGTGCGTGTTAGTCATGGCAGTCTTGAAGTTTTAATGGAGTGTTTTTTTAATGTGACCATTTTTCCAAATATAAGTTCTTATATATGTTTATTAAGGGTTTCCTGAAAATATATCCTTTGGCGCAATTCTGCTGGATGCTTGACCATTCTACTTGGCATAATAGGTGGCATTTAACCAAACTTGTTGGTTTTATGGCATATGTTTGACATTTTAGTACACTTCATGTATAGAGACTGAAATAAAGACCATTCCAGAATTAAATCTGTGCTGTTGTGCTGATGAATTTTGATGCAATAATTTCTCTTAGTTATTTTATCTAATTTGCAATAAACCAGTTTTAAGGATTGAATGCCTCCAGTTGCTTCCTTAAATCACAATTCTGCCCTTATAATTGTGGTCTCTGTAGGATATTATTTTCTGTTTTCATGTGATCAGCAACAAACTTTAAGATGCTGGTTTGGAGTAGGAGGTTTATTCTTGCACTGCTGCCTCTTAGCCAGTAAAGCTTGGCTGTCTGTGCAGGGTAATAGCAGTTAATACCAGTTTATGGTAGGCCTGCTTTGGTGCTTTGGTATACAGATGACATTTAGACCTGCAGTTGTTTAGAATAGCAAACAAAAATCCTCTTTAGCTTAAAAAATTATGCTTGATTAAGCATCAGATCCAGATCTGCACAAAAGCATGACTGTAATGTGGGTGTGTTGTCACCAGTTAATCCTTTCATTGATTTAAGCCCATAATTATAGTCAGCAGGACCCCCCTAGGGTGCCCCAGTCTATAAAAAAAGTTATATCCCTGTCTATACCACACTTGTTCATTTTCATTTACATTTTATATGGGTCAGGGTAGTGGGGTAGCAACTCCTCCTAGATACATTGGGCAGGGTACCTGTACATCACAGGGCTTTCTTCTTTGGTCCCTAGCTGTGTTTTCCACAGTGCGGGCAAGTGCACACAGTCAAAGGCGGATCTGAAGTCGATGAATATGATGACGGTTCGTTGGCCACATCTGGTCCTCTCTTCCATAAGTTGGCGAAGCGCAAAAATTTGGTCGCAGCATCCACGGCCAGGGCGAAAGCCCGCTTGTTCTTCTCGACTGGTTTGCTCGCGATGTCTTTGCAGCCTTGTTTGGATGATCTTCATGAACACCTTTCCGACGATGGATAGGAGACTGATACCACGATAATTCCCACATTCCTGGTTGTCACCTTTCTTGTGGATGGGCACAATGATTGCTTTCTTCCAGGTGGTTGGTATTTGTTCCGTGCGCCATATTGTCCGGATGAGTAGGTGAAGCCGACTTAGCAGGATGTCGCCACCAGCCTTGATTGCTTCCACCGTGACCTGGTCCACACCAGCAGCTTTGCCGTTTTTCAGTGAGCTGATGGCTCTTTTCACTTCCGCAGTTGTGGGCTCGGTGTCGTCCATTTGTGTTTCGGGATGGGCAATGGGTGGTGGGTCTGCTGGTGCTCCGCTGGGCACGTCATGACTGTACAGGGTTTTAAAGAACTCGTGCCAGCGTTGCAGGCGTTCGGCTGTCGATTTAATGAAGGTTCCGTCTGTTTTCTTGATGTTATCATTGGTTGCTTTGGTCTTTCCACTCAGCTTTCGGAGAGTGCTATACAGAATGTGGTATTTATGTTTGGCCGCAGCTTCCTCGAGATCAGCTGCCACTTTGTTCCAGTATTCCTCTCGCTCGGACTTCAATTTAAGGTGAACACCAGGTCAAGAAAATCGTCAGATATCCATGGTTGTGTTCGGCGGCGAATCGGTGGGCAGAATGGCTTAGCACAGTCCAAGATCGCATCAGAGATCCGTCTTTCTTCTTCATCTACATCGTCCGACACGTCCAGTGCCGCAAAACGATTTGACAGGGCGATCTGGAAATCTCGTCTGCATGTGATATTCAGCAGCTGTTTCCAATCTGGCCTTGGTTGCGTACGTGCGATCCGCTTGGCACGTTGGATTTTCAGTTGGATCTTGGCGCGAATCATGTAGTGATCGGAGCCGCAATCAGGACCTCTCATGGTCCGAACATCCTTCAGTGTCGAGCGGAAACGGTTGTTTATCAGGATATAGTCTAACATAGCCGAATCCTTGCCGGATGGATTGCGCCAGGTCAGCTGATGTTTTTGCGGGTGTCGGAAACAGGTATTCCCGACGATCAAGTTGTTAGAGGCGGCGAAGGATAGGAGACGCAGTCCATTGTCATTGATCTTGCCATGACCAAAATTTCCCATAGTTGTCTCCCAGCCGCTCCTGTCCGCGCCAACATGGGCGTTAAAGTCGCCAGCCAGGATTATCACTTCGGTCTGCGGGAGCAAGTCCAAGGTGTGCTGAAGATGGTTGTAGAAATTATCCTTGGCAGGGTCTGGGCTGGTTTCGGTTGGCGCATAGACTGCGACAATGTGGGCCCGAATGGTGCCATGAAGAGTGAGGACTGCTAGCCGGTCCGATATTGGCTGGAAAGCTATGACACTGCTGGCTGCTCGTGTATCTACCATGAACCCTACCCCTGCCGCTCGTTTGTCGCCGCCAGAGTAGTACAACATCATTGTTTCGTCAATGGCCGGTGGCTGCACGGTCATCGTCCCAGATCCAGTGAGTCGCAGTTCGGACAGTGCCGCAATCGATATCTTGCATGCAGCAAGTTCATGGGCAATGATTTCTTTTTGGCCAACATGGTGCCCTGTTCGAACGTTCCATTCGGCGATTTTCAATTCCAACTTTGGAGTAAAGCATTTCGTTTTTGGTTTTTTTTGGTTTTTGGCCCATAGCTGACTTTCCACCAGCATCCTGGGACCATAGTGCTGGCGCATCAGCTGCCCCGGATGCAGTAGCATTTGTCGCAAACGATAATTTTTCGGAATCCATAACGGTCTCTTGGCTAGTTTCCCCAGTTTCCTGGTTCTGATCACCTCGCCAGGGCAATCACCTTCCTCCTTTTGCAGCCGGGCTTAGGACCGTCCTCGGCGGAGGACAGGGCTTTACACACACACACATACACATATGCATTTATTTACTCAGGCACATGACTGAGCAATGTGGAGTATCCAGTCCACCTTCAGATGCAGCTGGTAAAGTGGTTACCAGGGTCCTGGGAACGGAGGTTCGACTTTTGCCTACGGTCACTGTCTGTCAGTTCCCCCATATGGTTTCCTCCACTTCCACCCCCTAAAAACATTTAGAATTTGGTTGATTACACATATTATTTCCTAGCTTTGGGGTGGGTGAGTAATTGTAATTATGTGATACCTGTTGGACTGTCCATGGTGTGTTTTTGCTTTGCATCCAGTGTTTCCAGGCGACACCAGAATCACATAGGTTTGACCAGAATGAAGCAACTAGTAGAAATGAATGATTCATACAGAAATCCCCAGTTGGCATGGCAACTGTTTTGGATGGTGGGAGGAAACCAAACGCCCGGAAAAACATGGAGGAAGGGTCAGAGCTGGACACATACTTGTAAAATTCCTTAATTCTCCCATCAGCTCCAAAAATGTGGCCTGATGCCGTCTCATGTCAGCAGTTATGGCTTGCCATTTTTGTGTTTACACATCGCATAACAGGAGTTAACACACAAGAGCTAGACAGTACACACAAGAAGAGCTAAGCAATGCCTATATGATATATTCTGGTAATATATAAAACTAACATTTATGGATTTATTGAGGGTGTTCCTAAAAAGATGAAAAGGCTTAAAATGTAATTTATCTTTGTGTCTTGGCCTCTGGATTTTACTGTCTATATGAATAAGGCTAGTTGTACTTCACCAATTCATTTTAACCAAAAACTTTACCATTTAAAAGTCTAAAAAGCTCTGCACTGATCGAAAAAGGCAGATTGGAGACATTTATAAGCAACTTTATAGGCCGTTGTAGCCTAGCGATTAAGGTACTGGACTTGTAATCAAAAGGTTGCTGGTTCAAGCCCCACCACTGCCAGGTTGCCACTGTTGGGCCTATAAGCAATGATGCATACGGCATGCTGCCCATGTGTCGGAGGGGGTGTGGTTTAGCTTTGTTCTCCTCAATCAGAGCGGGGATCGGCATTGGTGGAGAGGAAGCATGATGCAATCGGGCAACTGGACATGCTAAAAGGGAGAAAAAGGAAAGAAAAAGGAAAGAAAAATGCATACACACACACACACACACACACACACACATATATATATATATATATATATATATATATATATATATATATATATATATATATATATATATATATATATATAAGAATCAGTTCTAAAATCATTGGTGTTTCAAGACTGGCTGCATACACTGGAATTATGCGTTTAGCCTAATTTCTTTTTATTAAGAAGAGAAAATAAGTTGTACTTTTTAGTCATTCTTCCAATGCAAGTCAGTTTTATGATCTATGTGGCAGCTACAAGTGTTCAGTGCTACCAGGTTTGAGAGTGTTTAAGCATTAGAAAGGTGGAATGACAATGTTAAAATATCCAGACATGACAACTTTATGCCATAATCAAACATTGAAATCAAACTTTAACAGTTGACTGTTATAGCGATACAGTTCCAGTATTATTAAGACAGCTTTTATAATCATGATCACACTAAAGAAACATTATTTAAGTTAAATAAAGTCTTAAAAGACATCCCCTCCTTCTGTGATACTAATGAGACTTGAGCCCAGTAGTAACTGTGAGAAAAACAGATTGGAATGACTTGTTTATGTTAGGGATAAACACACCTTAAAGTCCTGTCAGTTCGTAAAGAGTTATTCAGATGGTGTTATGACCAGGTTCTTAAAAGGAAGCCCATCCATAGCAGGCTTACTTTCTCCACTGTCTGGGTTTTTTCCGCCTTTTACATTCTCCCGTCTCCTTCACTAGTCATTTAGATAATAGAAACGTGGGGAGTTAGGCATGCTGCAATCCAGGCCAGAAGACTTTATTAGCTTTTAAGGCATGAACAGAGAACAGTGCTGCTATGAGTTTGTTTTTGTATGCTGCCAAAATATAGTTTTTCTGGCTCTAATAAGAAGAATGTGAGGTAACTGGAAAAGATCTTGTTTATTCATCCAGCATTAGCTTTTAAGAAAGAAATTAGTTAAGTGTGTCCTTATATAAAACACCATTAATCCTGGTAATCTCGAGAAAAAGCCGTCTTGACGTATTCATGTTTACAAGTGAGAAACAACAGCATTCATAGGTTTTCTCTCGTAGCTGGCATTAAATAGCATGAATAGCAACATTGTTTAAACATATTTAACATGGCAAAGATGATCATTTATGATCTAATGCAGATGTGAGGGCACGCCAGTGTAATTCCTGAATACTAATAACAAGGTTTTGACGTACGTGTGTTCTGTGGGTTGCATTGTAAGCTGCTTTTGGTATCATTTAAAGTTGAGTCAAAACCATTTATGTGAAATATCAGTCTGAAATGAGGAGTAGAAGGCGTTTAAGGCGATTATACTCATACCCATCTACATAAAAACCAAACAACAAGATTTAGATTATTATTATTATTTCTCCACACACAGCATTAGCAGAATTAATATTGAAAGTTTACATACACTTATTAAGGGCATGTCATGGGTGTTTTTTTAGTTTACAGAATTTGAAGGGTCAAAATATACATACACCACTCAGGGCAAAATACTCTCACCACCATGTTTCACAGAAGATACGTTGTTGTTAATTTGTCTTAGAATTTTTTTCCTCTTTTTCTCTGAAATCCCCCCCCCCCCATTTTCTCCCCTAATCTAGTCGTATTCAATTACCCTGATTGCGCTACACTTCACCTTTACCGATACAACCCTCCACTGCTAACTGAGGAGCTTCGCAACTGACACACGCCCCCTTCGACACGTGAGCAGTACCTACTGCATCTTTTCAACTGCACGAGGCGAGTTCTTATTCGGATCAGCCTTGTGCACAGAGAGCCACACCCTGATCAGCATTATTCCCCAACCCTGCACAGCAGTGGTCGTAATTGCACCAGTTATGAGGAACCCTGGTCCGGCTCATCCCACCCTGGACAACAGCCAATCAATCATGTGGCCACCCAGCCCAGCCGGATGGCAGAGCTGAGATTCGATACGATGTATTCTAAATCCAAGCTCTGGTGTGCTACCTTTTTGTCTTAGCATTTTTGTTCCAAACTTTTTTGTGACCAAAACGTTATTTATTTATTTATTTATTAGATCATAAAAAGCTCGTCTTTGTTCATACATTCCTCAACATGTTTTAGTCAAGTTTGAATGTGTCAGTTTTGCAATAAACAATGTGTTAAATTAATAAAGGCTTTTAAGCAGTTTCTAATTTATGCCAGACCTGATTTTGACCATCTGATAACTAATCTAAAGAAATTCTCTTTTAGCTCAATGTCACAGTTTGGGTTTTTTCCCGACCTTTTAATACAGACCACTGTTGTATAGACAACTATGAAAATACTTACTAAGATCTGCACAGCATTTCTGCTCTTTACATGTAATACTTGTGGCTCTCTTTAATGTGTGCATTCAGATTTATAAAGGCACAGAGAAGTCATCAGCTGTAGTCTACCACAATCGCCAACAAGGATTGATTTGGCCATGTTACAGGGTTAAATGAGACGTTTACACTTACAAAAACCCCAAGTATGTACATATACAAAAAACTAATAAAAATGCTTTTTCTTTATATGTATTAATACATTCCAATCATTAATTAACAGAAAAATAACAATTTTAAAAACCATTGTAATCAAAAGACAACACAACTGTTATAGATAGGAAGGCTTATGTTCACTCAGACACAATTACTTTGTTGTGAACTATGCTTGTACACGCAGCACTAACAGGTCACACAGCTTCTTTTCTTGTTATGCAATGGCCATTCAGGCTGGTGAGTCATTTCACAAGAAGAGATAAAAAAGGAAAAGAATCTTCTCTCGTTCATGCCCGGATTAAGGAAACTGACCAGTTTTTACTTTTACTGTTGGTAATGGCAAGTTCGTCAGCACACGTGAAAACAAACAGTCATCCAGTCTCCATACACACTGATTAATTGAATGGCCTTGACATAAACCAGACCAGCTTACAAAGCTCGCTCAGATGTCAGATACTCTACCGTGGAATAGAATTTGGCTGGTCCATAGAACAACCATGAATTAGAAGCTGCTGGAACACAAATGACACCGTTCACAGTCAAATGAGCTTTAAATCACCATGCTTTTTAGGATAAAGTACCTCATGCTGTTGTTTTTGACCATGTGATCAGCAACACTGCAGTCAAGTTTTAGGGTTTTGATTTTGAAGCAGAACATATTTAATATAAATCTTATTTCAGATTTCAGAATTCAAATTTGTGACATTTTATTGGCAAAGTATGTTTATTATTGAAATCCCAAGACACTTTTAAAACTATGTGGACACATGAGCTTGTCAAACATCCTATTCCAAACTGTGGCAATTTGTACCTATTTAGTCTGTTAAAATATAAAACCATTTGCTAACAACAGCTTTTTTATTGGTTGATATCTTTGTAGACCGTGAATCAAGATTCTTCCTAGAAGAAAAATACTGGAACAACCACAGATGACATGCAGCCCCAGGTTGGAACCACACTTATAACACTTAATACACACTTTCAGTCAATATTGCACAAATATTCACAGCCAATAAGTCAACATACCAGCTAAAGGTATGATAAGGCATAAACCTTAGAATCCTATATTACTCATTTCTAATGCATCCATAAATATCTTATTATGATGTTGTCAATGAAATTAATCACCACAATGCAAAAAGTGACTTTTTAGTATTTAAAATAAAGACCTGACAATAGCTGGAATATTATTAAATCCAGTTTCATCTTTAGTTTGATTTTACAAAACCATCTCTACAAATATCAAGCCAACACATTAGATATTTAACACACTAAAAAAGTACAGACGTCTAAGACCAGCTGGGCTAATCGGAAGACCTTCAGTGGTTGCAAACAGAGACTATTATACTAAAAGTCCACTTATTTGTACCAGTAACTTCCAATAACAGTCAATGGGCACATTTAGTAATGTAGACACTAGAAACTCGAAAACGTACTAACCAGTATACTATCTAGTCAGTGCTGTGATACCTACACAGTTATTATAGTCAACTGAACATGGTTGGCTGCCATTGAATACATCACTGAGAATTTAATAATGTGCCGTTGAGGTCAAATTTAACATGCACTTGTAACAAATGTGCAATTCATTACTAGTTTACATGTTCTGAATAGGGTTAAGGACAGGACTTCAGAAATGCCATTCCAAAAGGTACATTTGAGCTTAAATTTGCCATTACAAAACTATCCGTAAGTTTGGTTTTTTTTCCCAATAATCATGCAATTGTTTCCAAGATTCAATCAGCTGGCACCATTCAATTAGATTCAACACTATTCTGATTGACAGCAGGTACAGTGTTGTTGGGTTTGAATGCCTCAACTTCTTTCTCTTAAAAATACATCTGCCTTAAAGTTTTTTATCCTCGGTAGCTAATTGTCAATGTGTGAATTTGGATCTTTTATGACATTTTATTGTGAGGCATATTTTATTTTGGAATTTCTTTAGACATAGCTTACTTTTCACACGTCTAAGTGTTTTTAACATGTCATAAAACAACAGCCTGTACTAAAACTTTATTTGGCACCCACTCTCTATTAATCTGGAGGTACTTTTCACTTTACTGCAACTTGTCAGTGCCGGAACTATTCAACAGCAGACTGAATGGTGGCTTAACTCCCAAACAACAAAACTATAAACTTTGGGGAAAACAGAGAGAAAAACAATTTATGGACTGCAATTGGATGGATGTGAAAAGTCATCGTCAGTGGTCCCCTGACAAACAAAAGCATCTCCGTGATTTAGCAAGATTCGATTTCACCATCTGTGAGAACGCTGGGATCTTCCCATGACCCCTGAAGGTCCAACTGAGAAAAAGGAACGTGCAAATCAGGTCACAGAGAGACAAAGTGTGTTGCCAACGAGAGAAGCCCTGAAGAAATTAAAAGACTGCAAGAAAGATGGAGCATCAAAGTTTATTCAACATATAAATCCATTGCTGGACACATAAGCCTGTAATGAGGGAGTAATTGTAATACTGATGATTGACATTGACCTCTTGTTGACTTTGCTGGACAGAGGAAACGTCACAGAGGGATCATAAATAAAAAAGGCCTCTGAAAGGCTAGTAATGAGCTTTTTCTATTCTGCTCCTGTAAAGAAAACCACAATAGGGTCTTTCTCTACTCAGTGCAAGATAAATGGTACTGAAAGAAGGAGTGCTTCTCTCAAACCACTTCATTTAAATAGATTCGAATGACGCCCGTCCCTCTCATATCTGCATATTAAAAGTCATTAAGGGAAGGAGAAGTAAGAAGACTGGAGTCCGTTCTTTTACACTTCTAAACTTGCCTGGTTGGCCTTTGTGAAATTGGCAAATATGATTACAGCACAAATACAATTATACAATTAACAAAAACAATAATTGAAATACATACTTAAACTCATGTTGTTGCAAGGTTAGAACCATATAATTTCCTTTATATAACTGACATATTATACCTGTTAGCAATTATTGTGGCTGAAACATTTTGAAAATATTTTTTTTTCACTGAATGTTAAACTTAAAATAAAACTATGCAGAATGTCTAACTGCAGAATGATAAGTTAAGGCTAAGAATAATTAACATCCAGAAATGACTTTTAATTTTGAGGACATTGTGGCAGCACCATTTCTGGGGACATTTTTACAGTAAACACCATCTTTGGTTATTTAGACATTGCAACTGGCACTAGACGTGTTAAATATTATACACACCATGACAAATTAAAGACAAATGTTAAATTGAAACATCTTACAATCTTATGAAAAATCTTACAGTCCTTCAACCACGTTGTGAGACCACATTTACAGCCGGAATACTTCTTCAGTTTCCGACATTGTTCATTTTACCCTCCTTGTTTAGTATAAAAGTCTGAATAAAATCTACTTTTTCTCTCAGAGGACGGTGGTGTATGATCATCTGAATGGCTCACGAATCATTTTCTCAGATGACAGTTCTGGGAATGTTCTGTCGCCGGACATGACCCAGGACGTTGTAGTGATTTCGCCTGGTCTCCCCACACCTCCTCTGAGTCCCTACTACAGATCTGCTGCTTCACCTCCATCTCAGAACAGGGTAACAACCACACACACCCAACAATCGTCCTTACAGTTATAATCTACTATAGAGCATGTATTTACACTGGATTAGCTTTTTGTTTTCTTTACACTTAGCTAGTATTACTCATTTCCTTAGATGAGATTTTTGCAAATGACATCATGAACAAATGACTATGTTTAGAAGAACCACTTTATTACGTTAAATGGCCTGTTTCACTTTTGGAGATCCAGTCAGAAGACAGACTTATGTTACAGGCTTTACTTTGGCTCCCCCTTGTGGCCAAAACTGGGAAAACTTTTAATAATTTAATAAATGTACATTAATTACGCTAAAACACCTTTTTGGGACCTAAAATGCGTCCGGGAGGGATTATAAATACATAAATAAATTACAAAAATTAAGGTAAAACACAATTACTTAACACATCAAATAAACTAAATAAATAAAGGGATTTTTATTTATTGGTGACGACTGTTTTTTTCACTTGTTGTTATTGTTTAGGGCTAAACGCGTAAAAACTGGGTGTAAAAGTATACATTTTATTTATAAAATGTAGTGGAGTGAAAGTAAAAGTTGAGGGAAAAGTAACAGATACAACAGATACTCCCAAAAATACTTAAGTACTGTATTACTTCGGTTTTCCGTTTTGTGTAACCCACCTCTATTCAGTTCTGATAAAACACACGTTTTCAGTTTTTATGTAACCCACTTCTATTCATAACCCACCTGTATTTATAACATAACTGGAGTTCTCCATAACTCACTATTCAGTTCTGGTGTCACCCACCTGTATTTATAACCCACCTCTATTCATAATCTACCTCTTTTCGCAACACGCCTGTATTCATATTCCACCTCTATTTGTAACTCACCTCTACTCATAAACTACCTCCTTTCGCAACCCACCTGTATTCATATTCCACTTCTATTTGTAACCCACCTCTACTCATAAGCCACCTCTTTTCGCAAGCCACCTGTATTCATAACCTACCTCTATTCGGTTCAGGCGTAACCCACCTCTATTCAGTTGAGCTGTAACTCACGAAGAACTACTCTGTTGCTTTATTTATAATTAAACGTTCTTATGTATTTCAGGTTGGAGAAGTGAATGGAAATACAATCCCTGCTCCCAGCTTTGGATCTTACTACGGACCCAGCCAGTCACATGGTACAGTCTCTGTTTGGCATGTTAGCACAAATAAGATGTTAATTCTGCTAATGATACATATCTCAACACTGTAGGAAGGACACTGTTAACAAAATATTGTTATTATATTAATACAAAATCACTCAGATCACATGTTTCCTTTTCTGAAAACCACTTGACCCATGTGTATATAACTGTATGTAATGTACTGCTGTCACATAACTGGCTGAATAATAAATTACAATAGTAAGCAGGTGTATAGTGTTTCCAATAAAGTCAGGTGAGTGTTTATAGCTAATAAGCCTCTGTTTGTCTCTTAAAGCTTTCTAGAATGAAGTCATTAAAGTATTGATTTTTTGTAATGTTAGACCATCTTACAGTTCTTTATGAAATAATAAAGGTGGTGATATCAATGGGGATAAAATCTAGTGATTAGGATTTCTATAGGGTGCGCTTGGTCATGTAAAGTTCTAATTCATTCATAAAGATGCCCATTTATTTTATTATTATTATTGTGCCATAAATCTGGTGACATCAAATCATTTAGTAGGTTTTACAAAGTGATAATGTCTTATTATATATAACTTATATATGCATCTGTACGTGCATTTGTGATTTAGTCAAGCTCAATATTTGTGTGGGGTTTATAAAATTCACAAAGCTTAATAATTGTCTTTTGCAGATGGATTATCCAATGGTGGGCCACAATCTGCTACTCTACCTCGTACCTCCGGAACTAGAGAGGAAAGGCTCATCAAGTTCTCCGGGATCGGTCCTGTGGATGAAACAGGCATGCCAATTGCATCCCGATCTGTAAGTGTCTACCCCAAAGGTGCCAGCTTTTAATTAATAAACAAGGAAGCTTAGATAGATAGATTTAGTACAGTTAGCAAGCATCCACTTTTAGATTTTTACATTTTACCAGTGTATATTATGATAAATACTAGTACCTTTACTTTAATGAATGTCTTGGCTCACTGACCACATTTCAGGTGAAAGAAAACTTTTTGTGAACCTGTACTTTATTGCTAATTCTGATGACTATACATGTCTGTAATACTACAGTATATAAATACTATATAAATCTATATTCTGTAATTCTGTATAAATGTGGTGACATGGCTGTGCACAGAGCTTGGGTTTGAACCTCATTTTTGATCACTGTATATGAGTCCCACATGTATGTATGTATCATATCGTATGTATGAAAACAACACAATTACACATATACTTAAATATATAAATGTATATGATTTTTTAAAAACAATAACATTTTAAAGGTATTTTGCATTAACCGTTAATTGTTTTAGCTTCACATGTCTCTGTTACATGGTGACATATCAACTCTAATTTCTCTGTTTTTGCATCCCAGAGTGTGAACAAACCCAAGGACTGGTACAGGAGCATGTTTCGACAGATCCACAAGAAACCAGAGGGTATGTAAACACCCACACCCACCCCATACCTATTGCACAATGACAAAATTCCTTTCTCTCAGGATTTCTTCCCAGCTTTGTAGTGAATACCGAAACTGAAGAACCAGAACCTGCAATTCACACACACACACACACACACACACATTTTCAGCTTTGAGTCAGTCACTGAAAGTGTTCAGTGGAGCTTAGAAAGTGTAACCTGATCAGTTTTCAGTTACAACGAGCCTGATTTTACACCAAACGCATCTGTTATTTTTGGCTGCTGATGTTCAGTGTTTAGTCTCTGGGTGGCCTGAACCAGAATCTGCTCCTCTTACACAAGGGTCTATTATGGGATACATAACTGAAACTACTGAATCTGATCCCAGATTAGAGAATTCTAAGCATATTTGCAGCATATTACAGATTACTAAAAAGACAACATTTCACAAATTGTATGCGCAAAACACAATGCTCACTTGAAACAATTCATCACACTTTTTTTTTTTACAAATTTGTTCATTTCTACAGAACTGCTGCTTCTGTGGGTTTATTTTTTCATATATTAGTCAGGATCATGATCACTGACCTTAGCTTAGGCTAGATTAATTAGTGGTCAGTCATTAGGTAGTATATCCCAGTTGCCTAGGTACTGTTTTTAAAACTTTCTGAAGTAGTATTTTTAAAAAATTCATCATAATTTCTGTTCTTTCTTTTTGTCCCCAGATTCTGAAATCGACTGGAAAGAAAGTAAGTACAAACAGTTGGCAACCGCATAAACCAGTACAGACCAGTGTTAGCTGGTTGCTCCCCTAAAATGGGGTCTGCTGTCAAAAAGTAATCTTCTCTTATTTAGACTGGCTTGGTAAGTTAGCTGGGAAGTTATGTGTGTTAGAGTTTTTTTAAAAGAATTTAGGCTACTGGCTGTATAAACTAGAAAGTACTCAAAATATTCCAAAATAGTCCAAAACTCACATAGCACAGCATCAACAGGTATTTGTGGTGATCAGGATTTTCTGGGTTACCAGCTTAAGTAAGCAACCAGCTACTGCTGGATCTTTTTTTTTAAACAATATAAATGCATCCATATTATCTGTTCATTATATTGTATTGCAATATTATTATGAACTGTGTGATTAAGGTTGATCTCCTTTACAGGAAGTCTAGATCAGACCCAACCACCAGAACTCCTGCAAAATGAAAGACAAGGACATGAAAGTGACCCCTTTACTCTCACTCAGCATGGAGCACTGCCTAACTGGTAAGATATATAATATAATAATATATAATATATATATATATATATATACAGTGTATCACAAAAGTGAGTACACCCCTCACATTTCTGCAAATATTTCATTATATCTTTTCATGGGACAACACTATAGACATGAAACTTGGATATAACTTAGAGTAGTCAGTGTACAGCTTGTATAGCAGTGTAGATTTACTGTCTTCTGAAAATAACTCAACACACAGCCATTAATGTCTAAATGGCTGGCAACATAAGTGAGTACACCCCACAGTGAACATGTCCAAATTGTGCCCAAATGTGTCGTTGTCCCTCCCTGGTGTCATGTGTCAAGGTCCCAGGTGTAAATGGGGAGCAGGGCTGTTAAATTTGGTGTTTTGGGTACAATTCTCTCATACTGGCCACTGGATATTCAACATGGCACCTCATGGCAAAGAACTCTCTGGGGATGTGAGAAATAGAATTGTTGCTCTCCACAAAGATGGCCTGGGCTATAAGAAGATTGCTAACACCCTGAAACTGAGCTACAGCATGGTGGCCAAGGTCATACAGCGGTTTTCCAGGACAGGTTCCACTCGGAACAGGCTTCGCCAGGGTCGACCAAAGAAGTTGAGTCCACGTGTTCGGCGTCATATCCAGAGGTTGGCTTTAAAAAATAGACACATGAGTGCTGCCAGCATTGCTGCAGAGGTTGAAGACGTGGGAGGTCAGCCTGTCAGTGCTCAGACCATACGCCGCACACTGCATCAACTCGGTCTGCATGGTCGTCATCCCAGAAGGAAGCTGACGCACAAGAAAGCCCGCAAACAGTTTGCTGAAGACAAGCAGTCCAAGAACATGGATTACTGGAATGCCCTGTGGTCTGACGAGACCAAGATAAACTTGTTTGGCTCAGATGGTGTCCAGCATGTGTGGCGGCGCCCTGGTGAGAAGTACCAAGACAACTGTATCTTGCCTACAGTCAAGCATGGTGGTGGTAGCATCATGGTCTTGGGCTGCATGAGTGTTGCTGGCACTGGGGAGCTGCAGTTCATTGAGGGAAACATGAATTCCAACATGTACTGTGACATTCTGAAACAGAGCATGATCCCCTCCCTTCGAAAACTGGGCCTCATGGCAGTTTTCCAACAGGATAACGACCCCAAACACAACCTCCAAGATGACAACTGCCTTGCTGAGGAAGCTGAAGGTAAAAGTGATGGACTAAACCCAATTGAGCACCTGTGGTGCATCCTCAAGTGGAAGGTGGAGGAGTTCAAGGTGTCTAACATCCACCAGCTCCGTGATGTCATCATGGAGGAGTGGAAGAGGATTCCAGTAGCAACCTGTGCAGCTCTGGTGAATTCCATGCCCAGGAGGGTTAAGGCAGTGCTGGATAATAATGGTGGTCACACAAAATATTGACACTTTGGGCACAATTTGGACATGTTCACTGTGGGGTGTACTCACTTATGTTGCCAGCTATTTAGACATTAATGGCTGTGTGTTGAGTTATTTTCAGAAGACAGTAAATCTACACTGCTATACAAGTTGTACACTGACTACTCTAAGTTATATCCAAGTTTTATTTCTATAGTGTTGTCCCATGAAAAGATATAATAAAATATTTGCAGAAATGTGAGGGGTGTACTCACTTTTGTGATACACTGTATATATTTAATACAGCATTTCACATTAACAACATTGTCAAACAGGCAGTGGTAACATTATGGTAAGGCATGAAGGATTTGTCAATATTACGTGAAGAATGAATTTCACTCTCTATTAGAAAGAATTGTAGGACAATGTAACAACATCTGCCAGTGAGTTGAAGCTGAGGCCTAATTAGGTTATGCAACAGAAGCAAAATACAAGTTTATTCAGTACAATTGTGCTAAACATGGTGCCACAACAAGGTTTCCCAAACTGCCTTTTGCTATAGTATGCCTTATAATCTTTAATCTAATCTAATCTAATCTAATCTAATCTAATCTTATAATAACTGTTTAGTGTGCAAATATGCCAGAGCAGATGCAAACAAAAAAGGGGGCATTTACTTCTTCATAACTTTGTATAGTTTAATGGTTATAGTAATCATAACATTTGTAAATGTACATTTGCATTATGTTTTCTTAACCAATATCAAAATAGCCATTTGTACCCATAATTATGACAGATATTGTATAAGCGTATATAACTATCCATGTCTGAGTCCTTGTCTGAACTTGTTACACAACAGCGTCGTTATTATTAGGCAGCAACAAAACAGACCCATGCTGAGTCAAGGTATTTCAAAAGACCAGTTGTGGTTTTGTAGCACAAATGGCCAAAAACATGAAAACAAACACAAAAAAATCACAAACTAAGAAAGAAACACAAAGCCAAGTATGTGACAGCAGGCAGGTTATGATCTGTCGTTACAGGCACTGACGATGGGAATGTGATAAAGTATTTGTATGGGTTGTGTTTCAGGGCTGACCTGGGAGACGTAGTGAAGATTCCAGAGCCGAAGAGCATTTTCGACTTTGAGCCAGGACAGGGAGGCACGACAGAGGATCACGAAAAGGTAAGAAGCTTTATACTTTATTTATATTTACCTTTTTATTATTAAACCAAAGAAACGAATGAAATTCAATACAAGGCAGCATAGAGTTTCAATAGGTTTTATGCAGAATGTAACCACTTTTGTTTTAGTTATTTAATAAACTTTGATCGATCTAGATAGATAGATAGATAGATAGATAGATAGATAGATAGATAGATAGATAGATAGATAGATAGATAGATGTTATATATACACATATACAGATAGATACTTTATTAATCCCGAAGGAAATTAAGGAAATTAATATAATATGTATTATATATATAAAGGTGTGGTGGGCAATATAATAAGTTGTAGTTGTAGCAGTTGTAGCCTAGCGGTTAAAGTACTGGACTAGTAATCAAAAGGTCACTGGTTCAAGTCCCACCACTGCCCGGTTGTATACTGTAAACTGGCCCTTAACCTTCAATTGTTTAGACAATACATTGCCTCAGTACTGTAAGTCACTTTGGATAAAAGCATCTGCTAAATACTGAAAATGTAAATGTGATCACTTTGTTTCAATGTAATTCTGAATGGAACAGAATGGAACTTTAAAAATTAATCTACAAAACATGTCTCACATATTTTGAATTGCAACTGTCCTCTGAATAGCTGTTTCATTGCATTACTTTATTGCATTATTTTGCCAGTGTGTTAGAAGCCTTGTTTTGTTACAGCTTGCTTGGCATTTCAGTGAGTAGGTTTAGCAGCTGTGCTTTGTATACAAGAGTGCCCTGTATATTTATGTGTTAGACTGACAGACAAAGGTTTCCTTCCTTTAAGGATTAGTTTTGGTTTTGTATTATGGATGCTTAATCATTATGGATGCTTAATCATTATGGCTATGATTCCCGCTCACACTTTTCCCATAGCTCATTTATAGGTTCTTCATCACTACAGTTTAAATAGGATTTGATACAATAACAATACTTCTAATTAGAGGAACTGCATTATATTTTTACAATGAATGTTCATAGGGATACTTTTTCAGACTGTTTGCTGTCCTGTACTAGTGTTTAATGACTGTCTACCATCAATATGAGGTGTTAGCGCTAAAATATCTTAATGTATGTGTCATTATAAATCTACAGTTGAAGTGAAAAGTCTATATGCTCTTGTAAGAGCTGTGTTTGTCATGGCAGGGATTTTTTATTACAACCCCAGTTTTAAAGAGTTCTGTAGGAGATTTTTAAATTATATTGAAAACATTAGTAAGTTTTTCAACCAAACGACTTCAGTGTTATATTTACATATTAATAATATTTATAGTGGGCGGCAAAAGTCTAAGACCACAAGTGAAAATGCTTAGCCTTTGAATTTCAAGTACAATCTGTTTCCTTTCCATTAATTATTTTGTTGTGGGTTTTAATAGAATCTGTTGAGTCATAAACCCTTATAATCTTCAGTGTTTTGCACTGACATCTGAAATTGCCTCCACATTATTTCTATTTCAGTCTGCCATGCACTCCAATATGTATCAGAACTGTATGTGCCTGTTGACAGTACAAGTTCCAGCTGTTATATAAATATGAATAAATTGTTTCCAGTTCCAAATAATTGACAGATCTGCCTTTTTATTCACAGCAGTGCAAATAGACCTCTTTCCTTTTTGTTTACAAAGCTCAAGGGCTTTAGGAAATAGTTCACAAAGGAATCTTAAGCACCCTGCTTCCGAGCACTCCCTGCTAGAAAAAGCCAGCAAAATGCCTCTTTGGCTTTTCATGAATCAGACCAAACCCAAACCCAAGACATTAAATCTAATGTAGGGATAGGAAAGATAGTCCCTGTTAATGGTTTAGCATATTTGTTAGTGTTTTGTTACATTGGGAGGGTCACAGTTTGCTGGTTAATCGGGTCAGGAGGAAGAAATGGATTCATTGTTCTCTCTGAGTCAGAGCTGTCTTGTGATAGTGATTAGAACCGTTAGCCCAGTTATTCGCCTGTCTGATCCAAAAGTATTAAGCAGGACAGACTTTAGTTTGCTCATACACCAGCTTAGGACTCCGGTTGACTCTGAGACATATTTGAGATTTATCTTTACGACAGCTTATAAAGGATTGCTACTTTTGGCCTTGAACAGCTCTCATCATTCAAAGGTATTTAAAAGAAAATGTAGAGCATTAATATTGGCTCATATTGCTGGATTTTGGGCTTTTTTTGTTATGTTGTGTTTATGAATTTGCTTATTTCACTTACTGCAAATTGGCTGAATCAGACTTCTAATGTCTGAAACAAAAATTACATTTATTAAAAACGTATCTTATAAAACTTATTAAGCTTAAAGCTTATTAAGATATTACACATTTTACAGCTGAAGACAAAAGTTTACATATGCTCATAAGAAACATGTATAATTTTGGAATTTTGAAAATTTCTGTAACTAAACGATTGCAAAAAAATACATTTGTTGGGTCAATATGTACATACAGCAACTTAAATTGTTAATTTTTTGACAACACCCATTAAACTGAGCCACAAACATTTTAATGGAAATGTCTATATCAGTAGTTCTTTTTTACAGTCATTAACGTACACTTAGAGCTATTTCTAAGACACTTCAGGTTTTAGGATAATCTGTAAAGATAATACAAATATTTAGTTGTTTGACCACAGTGACTGGAAAAAAAACATTTAAACCCAAAATACTGTTTCTGGAATGGTCACTCATGGTGGTGGTGGTATTTTTGCTCCATTGTAACTGATGCCTTGCAGAATATAATAGATAATGATGATTACCTTACAATTTTTCATCAATAAACTCATGAAAGAACTGAAAGGTTTAATATTTTTAAAGGTTAAAATTCAACCTGTCATCTGTAACATTTGCAAACAGTTGTGCTTTACCTATGTGACACAACCACTTCTCAATAAGTCAGGTTTTATTTTTCTTTCCAGTTCTCAAGGTCACCTGTAGCGTCTCGTCCTCTTGATAAAGTCCACTCTCCTTCCATTGAGGTGAGCACCATTCCCAAACCTCTCACACCTCAATTACTTCTCCCAAAGGTCTGATTTGTAACTCCAGCATGTGAATACTTATTCATTTACTTGATTTTATAGGCCACGTTGGTGTCGGAGTTAAATCGTTTTGAGGCTGAGCTGGACTCAGACATCCGCGGACTGGAGAGGAAGCTCTCGCAGAAGCAGCAGCGGCGTGGCAGGGGTGAGGTACTGGCTCCCCTTCCAACACACTCTGATGCTCCTTTACCTTTTATTTACCACACTTTTTAATAACTCCAACCTAAATTCTATTAATAAGCCATGTATGGGGTCTGACATGCATTTTTAGATTTAGACTGAAGTCGTGCCTTGAAAGTACTAGGACTGATGGACCAAAAAAGAAAAAAGAGATTACATAAGGAAAACAACACTGATAACTTGTGACTGTAAGTGATGTAACATGACTATAATTATACTGTATATTGTCCTTAGAGGGCAAAGAGAAGAAGGTTTCTAGGATAGAAAACAGTTACTCTTACTTTGCTACACTTAGTCCAAATATTTTGTCTGTATTGCAGCTCTCTGAAACTAGTTTCATTTAAGTTATTCTGCTTTATGTTTGATTTGATGGGAGGAAGATGAGCATTTTAATACTTTCAAGATGGTGATGTCTGAATCTTGACAGAAGCGGCCTGTTTGATGTCTATATGCTCTATAACAGCTATAGTTTATTTTCAAAAGCAAAGTTCATTTCTGGCCCTAATTCTGGGCTTGTTTGACAAAAGAAACAAGAGAAATAACAAAATGATGAAACGAAAATGAAGAATAAAATAAAGAAATAGACATGACAAAAGGAAAAAGAATGATATAAAGCAAAAGAAAAAGGAGGTTAAAAAAAGAAAGTGAAAGAATAGAAAAAGCTGAAATGGCTCCTCAGATAAACACTTAACTGTAAAGCAAGTAATTAACTGAGTGTATAAGAGGCTTTTTTGCTTTTGCAGACAGCAAATGTAATCACATTTAAAGCCTTATAGAAAGTTCTGAAGTGCAAACTGTAAAGTAGATCACTACCTCTCTAATACCATGAGGACCATAAGCTGTTGAGGACTAATACAAGTTTCTATCACCTGTATATATACCGGTAAATAATGGTGTGTAGGACCCAGGGGACTGTGGGCGGGATGATCACCCAGCACTCCCTTCCCTGTCAGCTTTCTCCTGTGTGTGTGTGTGTGTGTAAGAATGAGTGGCTGTGTAAATTGAACTCACTGTGCTCTTGTATTCACAGGGTGAAAGGAGTAACAGTTCAGGAGCTGCTACAGCTAGGAAAGGACCTGATTACAGGTGTGTAGCAGTGGTTGTGTATGCGGGTCTGTGTTTGAAGTAGAAACCAAAATATGTGGGACTGAAATGTGTGCCATGGCACTTTTTTGTTATTTCAGTTTTTATTTAAATAGTGATACTGTATTAGCATGTTGTTTGGTATATGTGGTACATGTGTAATACTACTGGTAAATAAGTAGTGGAACTTGAAAGTGTTCATATTCAGTTGTTCTCTATATTATTTTTATTTTAAAATCTATCCTGGACTTGTTCCTGGTAGGTTGTTTGAAACTTTGTATCACTGTATTTTGTATAACTGTTGTGTGATGTTAAAAGCTCTTAGCCTTGACTCTGTGTTGACTGGTTTGCATCAAATGTAGTTCAAATGTTTCAAACAGACTATGGTTTACTATTTTAGTTTAACCTTAAGTAGTGCTTTTTATTTTAAATTGATAAACACAAAAATCTCCTTGATGATCTCCTTGAAAAGAATTAAGAGTTTGTAGGGTAAAAAGTCTGTACTTAAATATTAATGATGTCAGTAATTTATAGACTTCAGGCTTGGCAATTTTGTAGCGTATGTTTCTTTCATGGTGCAACTAGTGAACAAACAGTAATGAAACAGGATGTAAAAAGACATATGTGCTACATGTTGATAGTTTTGTACCTCATTATTTAGTGACGTGTGTACACTAACCTTTTATTAGTTGTTCTTGCTTATCATGGTCCACTGATTCTTCCCATCTCCTGCAACTATTGGTTAATTTTTGATGGAATTCTTGGTTTGTGGCCTAAATACCAGAACCCCTGCTGAGATCTGTGGTCTGTGTGTGTTATTTAGTTTTACCATCTGTTATTTAGCATCTGTTTAAACAGCTCCAAGTACAATACGTACACCTCTGTATGGGGGCTAAAATAAATCTTAAATTTGAATTGTGTAATATATAATACATAAATGAATATACGTATATGAATGAATGTAAAAAACAGGAAAACACAAAGGGACAATAAAATTTAAGGAAATGAGAGAAAAAAACTAAATAATAAATGAAAGAAAAAAGGAAATAAGGAAATAAAAAATTAAAGGAACCCAAACATGACAAGACTAGATATGACAGGAATAAAAGAAAACTGGAAAACTGAAAAGCTCAAAAAACCAACATTTAAAATAGAAAGGAAAGTTAATGAACTAAATAACAAAGACAAGGTAAAGGAAATTAAATTAAAGAACAAATGTAAGGTCAAAAAAGACCCACTGATGCCAGATGACCTTTAGGCTATGGTGTCTGGTACAGACCAACAGAAGAGCTGCTACAGCTCAAATTACAGATCATTTTAATACTGCTGATGAGGTAAATGTATCACAACCAACAGTGCATCAAACCCTTCAGTGTTTGGTGCTGCTCGTTCTCATGTTAACTCCTGTCTACTGTCAAAAAAACACCTTCGTCAGACAAATAATATTTTCTCCACCATCATGTGAACAGCTGGGCACATGCATGTATAATTTTCTTGCAGAAGAGACAACAACAAAATGCACTGCTGGACAATCCACCTTACAATGTAAAGAAGCTAAAGGACTTGCATACTGTAAATTACTATGAATGGCCCTTTTTTGTTAAATTACTGCATAGCAGGTTAAATAACATGCTGCGTTTTACTACTTCCTGCAGCCTTGAACATTAACCAACATCTGGGAGGAAGGTTTAACAGCATATGTTCTAGTTTTAATAAAGTCTAAGCCATCTAATAAATACAGTCTACACACAATAATATCTTTAATAAATGTGTTTTTGGTTTTGGTTGAATATTTCACTTTGTTTGCCTATTTGTAACACTAACAGTACTACAAGGAGAACATAAGAAAAAACACATGTTGTATGCACTTATGGACTTTTGGTCAGCCAACTTTTGGGTACATTTACCAGTGTTCCAGGTTTACTTTGGTGGGTTTGCATCCCAGAGCATCAGAAATTAAGCTGTAAATTAAAAAAAACTTTTTTTTACATCTTTTTCAACTCTTTATAAGAAGAACAAATATCATATGATCAATTTAATGCTGTTAGTTTAATAGCCATCAAAGATGACAAAGTACAATAGACCCACTGTCTAAAGCCAAATCATGACTAGGAAAAGATGGTTTATGCACATGAGATCATCTGAGTTTGCTTAAAGTTCACTTTCTTTTTTGTTTTCTGCAAGTCAAATGGTAAGAAAAAAAACCCAAACATTAGAAAATATGTCTTTATTGTATATACACTATGTAAACAAAAGTATGTGGACCTAATTATTTGGTTTAGATGGATGGATGGGTAGGTGGGTTGGTGGATGGATGGATGGATGGATGGGTTGGTGGATGGATGGATGGATGGATGGATGGATGGATGGATGATAGATAGATAGATAGATAGATAGATAGATAGATAGATAGATAGATAGATAGATAGATAGATAGATAGATAGATAGATAGATAGATAGATAGATAGATAGATAGATAGATAGATAGATAGATAGATAGATAGATAGATAGATAGATAGATAGATAGATAGATAGATAGATCGATCGATAGATAGATGGTTTGATAAGTCTAATGTTGAGAAACTGCAGAGACCTGACTTTAACCCCATTGAATACCTTTGTGATAATTTGGCATGCCTATTGCAACCCAGGCATTCATGTGCAACATCATTGCCCCACTTCACTAATAAAAATCATTCAAGAAAGTGATATTTACTGACCAACAGTAGGTGAAAAGTTGGTCAATAACAAGTGATACTAGTATCAGAAGAAAACAGAGAACTTGAACGATAGTTCAGGTCAAGCCACTACAGATGACTTAATTTGAACCAAGCTAAGTTTCTTTCTCTTCTTCACGCAGTTATCTTATTGGAGAACAACACCTTGGGGTGAAGAATGCAGGTAGTACGCCTCAAAGCCGTCCCGTGATTCCAAACACCGGGGTTCAACAGGACCTAGCACCTAGCACTGCATATGGTAATGGTAAGAGTTTATAATGTATGTTTGTGGCATTTAGCACTTTCATCCAATGCGACCTACAATGTGACTGAATACAATTTGATCTATTGAGGTAGTCGAATACTAGTCGAATGTAGTCAAAGAACCACCAATAAGGCCAGCCAGTAAGCAAGATTTAAAATCAAATTGTCTTAATCCAAGTGCATATTGCACAATTTTAGAAAACTCTGGGAGCAGTACAGTGCACACTACATGATTTATCAGTAGCCGACACAAAGTGTCTATTTACAAATCCAGGCTGTCCCATTACATAAAGACATAAGAAGACATATCCCAATTGAACCCAGTTGCAGGATACTAAACCCAGGCGGAACAATACTACAGCTGTAAAGCCACCGAAACAAATAACAGGAAAACTGAATAAATTAAGGAAATAATCAAACTTAAACTAAACCACAGCTGGGTCCTCTAACTTAGAGTTTTTTTAAACCACTGGGGTATAAATATGAGGTACCTACACCCAAAAAAAAGGAAAAATAATAATTAAAATATACATTTTATTTTTTAAAAATTTGGTTCTGCCTTGGTAAAATTTTCTTCACTCCTCCAGTATCAGAGGTGAGGGGTTACATCTGAGTGCCTCGGTCACAAGGTGCTCACCATCCCGTGACATGAAGTCATGCAACAAAGTTAAAATGCATCACTGAACCTCATAGACAACCAAATTAGCAGTTTGTTGCTTTATGTATATTTTCCCATTAGGAAAATCCACAATAAACTTTAGTTTATTAAAAGACTTTTGGACAAAAAAGCTTGTTTTCTATGTGTTTAGATAAAGAAAAAAAACCTTGAAATATTAATTACATGTTCTCTACAAATTTATGTAAAATATTGACTTTTAACTTACATTAAATTACGGCCACTTTCACACATCTTGATGCCATTAGTAGCCTTGTTGCACCAGTAAACAATCCAAAGCCAATCCCATGTTTACTGAATGGCTGCAAACCCTCCCTGGTAACGCTTAATTTCTTCTCATACCAAGTTTGCTTAAGTATAAAGCCAAAACAACAACAAATGTGTCCCTGCCCAATAACTTACAGATTGCCTCTAATGTAAGACATCCGGATATTTTCTTTTATGACCCTCCTCACCATTAAAGCTTTTCCTGGAACCGGCAATGATCTCTGCCTTTTTATTGTTCTGGGTTTCCTTACCTCAGGGTGGTATCTGATTAACACTGGTACAAACAGTGCTACAAAAAACACCCAAGCAAAGCAAGATACATGAAAAGGCTATTTTGGGTTACCAACAGAGTAATCCTGGTACATCAGTAGCCCTGATAAAGAGGTCATGTGGGCACTGGAATACGTCTAGAAATATTAGCCTCTTTAGTCATTCTGCTCATTATGTAAGGGAAAGTGTCCTCAGTTTGGAAGGTTCGTTGTGCTAAACTTGTGGCAAAGTGGTAAATTATACCAGCCCACTACCACTTTGTTTCAGTGGTGCTACCGGCTGGTCAGGCAGCTACATACATACATGATTGTCTGTTTTTTGGGGAGGGGGATCACCGAGGCCCAGCGATGGATTGGCATCTTATCTGAGGTGTGTTACTGCATTATGCACAGTGATTCCAAGGAAACCAGACTTACCATAACCCTGACCAGGATAAACTATTGCTTGAATAGTGACAATGGGCATTTTCTAGTATCTAAAGTAAGGCAATTACCTTACCTTAGGAAATCTAAGGCAATTTGGTCTTTGTCATCTTGTTTTTTTACCCCAGTAAAAAGGAATTTGTGGATTTGTTTGTTTAAGTAAAGAACTGTGGTCTAGGCTTCAATAGTCTGTTAGTAGTTTTGCATGTTTTCTTCATGACTTTGTGCATCTCCTTTTGGTTTTCTCTTATATTCTTAGAAAACTTGCAGAAGTTGAATCGCTTACTCTCAATTGCCACAAATTGCAAGTGAGAAAGTGAGTGAGTTGATGTGTAAGTCTTTGTATCTTGGTGATGAATTGGTACCCTGTCTAGCTTGTATTTCTGCCTTGTAGCCAGTGTTTCTGAGCATTGCAAGAATATTACAAAGAAGTTGTTTTTACAACATCGTTTGGTGTCAGATTATTAGATGTTTGTATCCTGGGACTGCCACTGAGCCCTTGACCAAGGATCCCCTCAATTTGCTCAGTCTGGGTTTAATATGTCGTACACTCGCTTGTTTTTTTTTATCTTGCAGACAGAACAGCATATGCGCCTACAGACATAGACCGTCCACCAATAAGAGAGGAAAAGAAGGTATGGTATACTGGCATTTGCAAATGCGGTATAGATTTAGTGCATTAACACACTTGTATGACTTGCATATTGTGTATTATTTTTAATCATGACAGATGAAAGCAGCACGAGTCAAATTTGATTTCCAAGCCCAGTCAGCCAAGTAAGTGAAGCACTATTGACATGTCAGGATCTGTTAATCCCACAATAATCCTACAGCAATAGAGATAAAATGTAGCAGTGAGAAACTCACATTTATAAATATTTTAGATTGAATGTACTACAGGTTCACTCTTAGTATGCATTGAACTGTGTTTATATATTTTGCAGTTTAGATTATTCCAATAGAGGGCAGTATTTATTAAATTTTGATGACAGTATCATTTTACGTCCCAAAAAAAAAAAATGCTTTTATGCTAATAAAAGGGCTGCTGGCAAAGAAAGAAACATTTGTGATCATCAGTAAACTTTACTTACTTTACTTTACTTATGCTTTAATATTCAGAGGTTGAAGCCTGAACATATTTCCTCAGTAGCTGTCTCTATGTCCATTACATCTCTTGATGTAATGCTTTCTTGACTGTGGACAATATCACCCTAGTTTGAACGGCAGACCTGTTTTTTTTTTGTTGTTGTTGTTTTTGGATTACATCTAAGCATTTGGGCTATTTTTCAGCATTAAATGGATATCTATATATCTATAGATCTATCTTCCACATACCAAAACATTCCAGTATTCGACTCTAAATTGCCCCTGGGTATGACTAAATGAGCGATTATGTAAGTCAGTGAATAGGTTAATGTGTAATGCCCTGTGATGAACTGGCACTTTGTCCAAGATGCATTCCTGCCTTGTACTTAGTGCATAGCAGATAGACTTCAAACCCATCTCAACCCTGATCAGCCTGAAGCACTTTGTGCAGATGAATGAATGATTTGATTGTATATGCAAAAAAGAGGATTTGCATATTATAAATATAAATATCAAAGATTTATAGTCACAGCCTCATGTGCCAATGCTGTTATCTGATTTGATACACTTTTGCTCCACTAGTGTCTGATGTGTGATACTTAGACATTGCTTGATATGAAGCCTGTATCAGGTAACACAGTGAAGAATGTATTCAGTAAAGCAGTCAGCTTGTAATTACTGCATTCCTCTGATCAGTTCTCACATATTCATTTCTATGAATGCTCAACCTCAATCTTTGGATGTTTGAACAGCCCTGAGAGGATCTGCTTTCACTTGAGTGCGTAGCCACTAATGCACAGCTGCTTTCACATTATCTTCACATGAAAATCTTCTTCCTCCTAAAGCTTCTTTGAGTGTCCAAAAAGGTGGAAATCAGATCTCTCAGACACGACTAATTACTACTCCTCCCACCCTCACCGTTTCGGAGCCAAAAAAATGGGTCACAGACAATAATAATAATAATTAAATAAACGAATTTGAACAGGCACATAATAAATGAACTTGTACATGAATGTACAACATTGTACATCTTGTAAACCACAGTGGGACCAGATTGCCACCATTTTTATTATATAAGCATATTTCGTTTTGTGTTTTGTTTTGATGAATTTGATGGTCTGATTTAGTGTAGTTTTATTTATGTCTAAGTGTTGTTTTTTATTTCATTCGTTTGTCTTTGGATTGACAGGGAGATGACGCTGAAGAAAGGTGATGTGGTGTACATTCATCGGCAAGTTGATGCTAACTGGTATGAAGGAGAACATCATGGCAGAGCAGGAATCTTTCCTACCAGTTATGTAGAGGTGTGTTTGTGTGTTTTTATCGGTAATGTATACACATGATGTTAAATTTATTCATGTTTCAATTCTGACTCTTTTAACTTTTCTCTGTGTAGATAATTCCTCCAACAGAGAAGCCGGTACCAATCAAGCCTCCCAGCGTGCAGGTCCTGGAGTACGGTGAAGCTGTGGCTCTGTTTAACTTCAACGCTGACCTGCCGGTTGAGCTGTCCTTCCGCAAGGTGCCCTCAGAAAGCTTGTAAAAAAACAAGACTATAAGCTCTACAAAAACAAAGCTAACAATTAGATCTGTTAGAACCTCTACTTCATGAGGATCTATTTTAAGTGTATTTTGAATAAATCATCACACAGTTTGGGTGCTAAAAAGCTACATCTGTCATGTGTGATGAAGGAAAAGCCAGATAGGGAGTCTAGTTGAGACACCAGTGTAATCTCCCACTGGAAAAAGTGAAAGAGCATCGGCAGGCTTCAGTGCATCTGGCAGAAGGATTTAAAACTAAATTGGAAAAAATTGCCAAGCATAAATACAGTACATAAGTGCGCTTTTGTGATGTCATACTATTATACACTTTAATATGTTTTATTTTTGTTTATAAATTAACAAATGCCTGATTATTATTGCTTGTATAATGCTTAACATTTGTAGCATTTTTGTTAAAGTAAATGGCATTATAATAGTAAAACAACAACATTATTTATGAATATAAAATGATATTCATTTAATTAAATTTTTATTGCTATCGCTTTATCCTGGTCAGGGTGGCAATGGGTCTGGTTTCCCCAGAATCACTGGGCACAATGCAGTAACACACCCTAGACAGGAAACCGATCTATCATAGGGCCTCTTCTATCCCTTCCCCTCAGACATAGCCAGTCATGTCTGTATGTAGATGCTTGACCAGCCGATAGCTCCGCTGAGGATTTAACCCCCGATCCCAGCGGTGGTGGACTTACGTAATTTACCACTGCGCCACCCGAGTGCCTAAAATGATTATAATAACCATCATAAATAACATTAATAAACAATGGTAATAGTATTTGTGCATAATTTATGCAGAAACAATGAAACAGCAACTAAATGCCCTGTATGTGTACTTTATTAATAATAAGTAAATAATTGTTTAATTGTAATTATTAATATTATTGAAAATGTTTGTTCGACATTTATTACTCTATAATAACAATATAAAAATAATAATAATAATATATTATTAATAATAGTAGAAATAATACAAATAATAATAATGATGATGATAATATATTAATAGTAATTGTAGAAGTAATAATAATAATAATGATCAGGATAAAGTGGTTGAAGAAGATAAAATAGTAATACAAAATAATAATAATAAATAATGCATTATTCATACAGCTAACATTATTAATGGTGGCATGGTTGTCAGTTTATTATAACTGTCTGTCTGTTTCTCACTTTCTCAGGGGGAGGTGATATCTATAACACGACGGGTGGATGATCACTGGTTGGAGGGTCGCATACCCGGCACCTCCCGCAGCGGCATTTTCCCCACCAACTACGTGCAGGTCAACAAAATGCCTCGTACCAAATCTGCCGATGACCTTTCACCCTCCCCACTTTCACCTTTATCCCCCTCCGCTCACTGTGCTCAGCCTCAGCTTTCACCCCTCACACGCACCAGCCAATCACGCTCACCTGTCCTGCCCATATCACCCACACAGCCTACCTCCACTAGACAGTTTTCCAATCACTTTGTGTTCTCACCCGGCCCTGCATCTCCCACCCCGGCCAACAGCCACTGGAACTCTTCACCTGCAGCATGTAGTCCTGTGAACAGAGAGGCAAGGTCACCTGTTTTATCATCCAGTCATGTGCTACCGTCTCCACAGGGTCCCGGACTGGCAGCCAGTATGAACCCGAGACCTTCATATACAAATCAGGTATTGAAATATGTTTAAGGTATCAGCATTTTCAAAGTATGTGAGATAAAGCTTCTGTTTAACATAATTATTACCTACAATTTAACTTTTATTAACGTTTATGGGACAGTGGTAGCCTATGTTTTGACATGTACTGTATTTGTTACCGGTTTGTTTAGGATGGATCTGTAATACAATCTCCTCGGTCTTACACACATGGAAAAACTCCACCATCAGCAGTGTCCCCAAACAAGAACACCACCATCATACCACGAAAACCGTGAGTCCATATATTCTTTACATTCATTTGTTTGGCAGTTAAACTAAGCTAAAGCAACGTAAAAAGAAGTATTAATATATAATCAGTTACTACTATAATACTGGACACTGACAGGAGTATATAAGGGTGTTTCTTTTCCCTGTGTTATCGCATTCACAGAGTCTCTGTGTGAGACTCGGTTGGTGTGATCCTTCACTGCAGACAGGATTAAAATTCTTTTCTGCTCATAGTCCAGTCTCTGAGGTATTTTATTAAGGGTTTTTCCACAACAATACAAAATTCAGTTCAGATATGTAACGTGTGTTTCCAAATGGATAGCAGCCACCTAATTAATCATGTCCTTATCAGCAGTACTAAGTCTTTCCTCAGTAAATGTCTGTAATTTGATGTAAAGCACCTGTGTAAATACACTGATAAAGCCAAAACATTAGGACTACCCCCCAAAAGTGTGCATTGCAATGTCTATTTAATAACAACTGTGCATGTCACGGTCAGAGATATATTAAATGATCAGGCATAAAGACCTGAGTAACACTGAACATGGTTGGAAAACCTTATGGCAAGGGGGAAATACCCACCCATAGTGGTCTGATGAGAGACAAGCCACAAATCGAATACAGATTGTTGGGCGGCCAGAACTCATTGATGCCAGAGAACATGAAGGCTATAATGTCCAGTACAGACCAACAGAAGGGCTACTGTAGCTCAAATTACATATAATCTTAATCCTTATTATGAGGTGGATGTGAACATTCTGTGTTTGGGGCTGCGTAGTATCAGGCCAGGTCAAAACATTCAAATCTTAGTTGTGTTGGGCCTGCTGGTACTCCACCCGAGTGTTAGGACTGTAAATATTGCAACAATAATATTTGGTTTGGGACAGTCTTTCTCTCAGTTCTCTCAAGTTCTGCTTACCTTATTTTGCCTTATAATTGGTACACACCAAGTAGTCTTATTAGCTTTGTACTACATCTTTATTATGTCTACTAAAGCTAATAACTGCAAACAAAAACACACAGTAATCAGATTAGTCAAGTCAAGTCAAGTCAACTCAACTTTATTTATATAGCGCTTTTTACAATAGACATTGTCTCAAAGCAACTTTACAAAATCCAGGACCAACAGATACAAAAAACCCCTGTTGAGCAAGCCGAGGGCGACTGTGGCAAGGAAAAACTCCCTGAAAATTACAGGAAGAAACCTTGAGAGGAACCAGACTCAGCAGGGCCCATCCTTCTTGGGTGGCCTGGAGGATACTTTAAATAAATACACGATTTACACAGAGCATACGAACACAGAATTAAATGATCTAAAAGTTATAACTGGTAATAAATAGATAAATAATAATAGAGTTGTTCTTCGCTGTAGTCTTCAATAATGTCTGTAGTGATTTCTTGTCATTCTTGGTGCCAGACCAGTCACATCCGGCAGGAGCAGCATAGTTGTCACGGCAGTCTCGACTTTAATCCTTAACCTCGGCGGGTAAACAGGTTTCCATCAGAACGCCTTTGGAGTAAAACAACAAAGAATGTAGTTAATAATGTACAATGCGAGTTGAGTAAAACAGTTTTACAGAGAGTTTTAGACTCCGGCAGCCCTAAATATTACAGCATAACTAAAAGGGAGAGCGAGCAGGTAACAAGGTCATGAAGGCTTTCACAGGACATCAGTGCCCACCTCTCCTACCCAAACCGGAGTGATCGGACAAGAGAGGCAGAACGACAGCAACCCAACATCCCTGATCACCACAAGTTTCTATGACCAAGAACCCCCAAGCTCTGCGCCTTTGTCTATACTAATCAAAAGCCTGAGAAAATAAATATGTTTTCAGTCTAGACTTAAACATTGAGACTGTGTCCGAATAGAGGCAGGAAGATTATTCCAGAGTTGTGGAGCTTTGTAAGAAAATGCTCTTCCACCAGCTGTGGTCTTTTTAATTTTAGGAACTATAAGTAACCCTGCATCTTGTGAACGAAGTGGACGCGCTGGGCTGTAGTGATTAATAAGTTCTGTTCAGATTACTGTTTATTTATTTTCCACCAATAAAACCAAGTAAGTTCTTAACTTTTTTATTCTCACTTTCTCTATCCTAGATATAAGGCAGTTTACAACTACAAGCCCCAAAAAGGGGATGAGCTAGAACTGAGGGAGGGAGACATCGTTCAGGTGATGGAGAAGTGTGATGATGGTTGGTTTGTAGGTAAATGGCTCTACTACATTATAAAGAATTATTGTTTTGGATCTTCAAAAAGTTCCCACACTTTTATATTTTGGTTGGAAATGGTGAGGGTGGGAGGAGTAGTAATTGGTCGTGTTTGAGAGACCGAGAGAGAGCTTATAGTCCGGATTTAACGCTATGTGATTTCCACCTTTTTGGACGCTCAAGGAAGCTTTAAGGGGAAGAAGATTTTCATGTGATGATAATGTAAAAGCAGCTCTGCATCAGTGGCTACACGCTCAACCAAAAACACTTTTTGCTGATGGTATTTAAAAATTTGGTACGATGCTGGAAAAATGCACAGGAAGGTGACTGTGTATAAAAGTGATGTAGTTTGTTTTTGAAATTCAGAATAAATAGAGTTTTAAAAAAGTGGGGAAACTTTTTGAAGAACCCTTGAACTATTGTGTTGTGACAGATACACCATATGGCCTAAAGAATGTGGACACCTGAACATTAATATACCCCTTTTGTAGCTTTAACAGCCTCCACTGTTTTGGAAAGTGCAAGATTCAGTGGGAATGTACATTACTGAGGTCAGGTACTAAAGACTTGACTCACAATTGACTGAAAAAAACTAAGTTACATTACTTTTAATATAATGGGAGTTCCAGTTAAAACATTTTGTATCACAGAATTGCCTTAAATAAACCCCAAAACGAGGACAAAGCACAATCCCTTCAGACTGAAACTCTTTATTTTGGTTGTAGGATCAACCTGTATTTAAATAAGACCTTAATTAAAATATTAATATTTATTTGTTAATCTGATTTTTTTACTTTTTTTTCTTTTTGCAGGTACGTCTGAAAGGACCAGAGCTTTTGGAACATTCCCTGGCAACTATGTGGCACCTGTTTGAACCACTTGCAAATGTTTGGCAAGCACTTTCACCGCTGCTACAGCGTCACTAAGTAATCACCGAGGAGAGACATCCACCTTATGCACTCACTCATGCACATACTCCAGTCTCTCCACTATCTCTGGTTACTCCCAAACTGGTTTGCATGTACACTCCACTCATATTCCGGGCACATGATAAGTGTGTGTTTTCATGAGCACTCCCTGGATGCGTTGGCAATGGCAAGGACACTGTGTGTGGAATAAATAGCCAACGTCTTGTTTTTAAAGCCACTTGTGACTTAATTATCTATTTGACTGGACCGCGACTATAAACAATGACAAACTCTTTTTACAGCAACACTGTATGCTTCTGATGTTTTATTCATTTATGTAAACACTTTCATCCTGCCTTTCAGATAAGTAAGAGCACAGTGATGGGAATTCAGCACGAGGATGGCAAGATCATTACGGGATAGAAGAATTTTTTACAATTATGTCAACATAAGTGTTTTTTGGGTGTTTTTTGCAATGCTAATCGACGCCTGCTAAAGCTTCATTTTCAAGTACCTATAGAGTGTTTTTTTCTGTTATTTGTATTACTTAAAGCACTATTGAATGTTTAACACAGCATCACTTGTCTTTCACATTTTGGCAGATTAGGGTCGTCTCAGAGAACAGAAACATTTCAGTGCTTACAGCAAAATGTACCAAAAAGCTTAGGCCAAGTTTTTACATCTATGGACCAACCTAATGAGCAAGTACCATTTACCCTTGGTAAATGTCACCCAAAACAGCTTAAACACCAATAATTCAAGTTACAGACAATGAAGTAGTCCTACCATAATATAACCCTGACAGGCAATAAAATACTAGTGCAAATAATAATAATAATAATTTTTTAATTAATAGTCAATAAATTATGAATAATAATAATCTTAATAAAAACCTTTAAGCTACATTTTAAACAGTAAGTTATAAGTTGGTGAGGATGAGCCATTGTAAGATAAGCTGAAGTAAAAAAAAAAATAATTTATATAAATGGTAAAAAAACTATTAAAACAACCTCTAAAATCTAGGCTTTTATACTTTAGCTGGCCACGTGATTTAAAGATTCAATAGACAGAAAGAAAGGCATGCTCTAAATCAGGGGTGCCCATACTTTCGTGGCTTGAGATCTACTATTTCAGTCGACAGGTCATCTACTTTTTAAAAAGGTTGGCCTCATCATTTTTTCAAAATACCTGAGCACTTATCTTCACAAACAGTGTAGGTTACAAAAGGAAAAATGGCGCAAACTGGCTACTGATGAATGAAAACTTTTTAGATTTGCAGTGCTTTAGGCGGGCTGAGGCGTAGCTATGGTAACAAACCACAAATTAAAGAAACTGGCCACATTTCATGTCAGTCACGCTGACCTGTTTGAATGAGGCGCGATCTACCAGCGTGCACTGTGAGATCGACTGGTCGATCGTGATTGACGTATTGGGCTCCCCTGCTCTAAATGTTATTAAGATTCAGAATTGTGCTATGCAGACATGTAGTGAAAAGAATATATACAGTTAAACTTAAAAGTTATACACTTGTATAAACCATGTTTGCATGTTGGGATTGTAATGATTTACACACTCATTTGAAGACGCTTCTCAGAGTCATTCACTGACAGAAAAAAAAAAAACAAATACAGAAATAATTGAAATGCTAAAACTGCCATGACATACATGCCCCGGTCTCTTATATTTGGATGTATGTTATATTGCCCTCCACTTGGCTTGTATAATAAATTATTGTGGATATTAGATATTATCTGACAGTGGCAGGTGTTTTAATACAGAATTTTGCTGAAGCGGATTATGTACGTTATATTTTGTAAGGTAAATGTTCTAGGTTCAAACTGAAACTGAAACAAACTAAAACATCTCTGCTGTCCATCAGATGTATTACAACTTGAATTATTTAAAAGCATTCCCTAAATTCATAGCCACAGAGGAACAAACTGTTTCATTTTCAGAACAAACCAGTGTGTACATTGTAATAGAGACTTGTTACAAAAGAGATTTGGTTAAAATGTATGTTGTAAAGGATGTTCCGTTCTAAACTGAATATTATTTTCTTTTTTTTACATTTTCTAAGAACTGAAAATGACTGTACAGATTTTAATACAGTTACCACAAAAGTATAATATATTTTCAATGATTTCAGTGTATTTCAGTATCTATGGTACTCACACTCTTAACAACATTTAATAAACACAGTGCTGAAAATTGTGTGTTCTTGATATAGTAGTATTTGTAATAATCATTACTGTAATTCTGCTCAATACTGCTGATGCTTTCTATAATGCTTTTATGTTCTCTTTGTGACTATAATACAGAATCTTGTGACTTTAATAAGGAACATCCTCCATTCGTGCAGTGTTACATGCTATGGGAATTTTTATATTTCACTTTCAAGATCCTCAATGAAAAGTTTCATTTCAACAAAGTCCCAAATTAGCACAAAATTATTATTACAACTATTATAAAACCAGCAAATCATAATCATGTTTAAACATTTGAAAAAAGTCAGCAAAGTCAGATGGTGCAACAGGTAGCAAGGACACCAAACAGCACCAGGATTCTAGAGACCTGGGTCTCTGTTTTTTCTTCCGGTACCCTGGTTTTCCTTCACTTTATAAAATCATTCATCATGTGGATTGCTTGTTCTAAATCAACCCAGCTGTAAAATGGTCTGAGAATGAGTGTCTAATGCTCTAAGATGGACTAAACCCTGCCCTGCACATATTTTTGCTTGCACCCAGTGTTTCCAGATGTCTTTTGATCCAACAGGGCTTATCAGCGTGAAACATTTACTTAAAATAAATAAATCAACATTGAAAGAAAAACTGTTATCATGCAACATCAGTGCCTGACCTCACAACTATTCTATCGACTGACTTTTATGGTTAGTCTTCCCAGGAATGTGGAGGCTGTTATGAAAGCAAAGTGGGGAAGAATTTATAGTAATGTCCATGGTTTTAAAGTGGCATGCATAACAAGCATGTGTTTGTGGGATTTTGTTCATATAGTGTGAGTCAATTAATTAAACAGACTCATTCCTAATAATAAATTATGTTACAGGTAATTTTACTTACAACTATTTGAGGGTACACACTAAAGTGGCACCCATCTTTTATGTTCAGTGACTACATTCAGTAATTAAATGGATTTATGTAACTGAGAGAAGGATAATGCGAGAAACTCCACACCTTCCTAGCCAACTCCCTGTATGTTCTCGCCTCGCCCTTTTGTTCCAAGTTCCAAGTTCCTCCTCCCAGCTCCTATCTCAATTTTCCACTTATTACATTTACATTGCATTTACATTTATGACACTTGACTGGCTGGACCAATTTGTTCACATTATCAGGGTACAGTTTGAGCTTCTTCTGACTTTTGCCAAGACCATGTTTCATGTTGTTTTAAATAAATTTTTTGTACGTATATTCACAAGACTTACAAAATAGCTCTAAATTACATTCCAGATTTGTAAAAAAAAAAATAGGATTAACCTTTTGAGAATTGAAAAGTGGATCATTGGCTCTGTCTAATGAGTGCCTTTTAATAGAGGCACATAGAAGTCACAACTTGTAGTCAAAGGTTCTGTATAGAAATTGGAAGGTCATTTACATTCAAGGTGCTTAGAAGACAATTTTATCTAAACAGACTTACAATTATGACTAAAAGCAATGCAAGCAACTGAAGGTTAAGGGCCTTGCTCAGGAGTCCAAAAGTGGTGAGGCAACCTTCTCATTACTACCAATGAGCTACAACTACCAGGTCATACTACCTTAAGATTATACAGCATTCAGCCCCAGCAAATTAATACTTAAAGCCAGTGTTTGTCATTTTGGTCATTTTTTTTAGAAAACCTACAATACACTCATCCAATATGTAAATGTTTGTCATCAGCATTAGTTAATAGAATGTAGATTTAGAGGGGATGTAGAAAAACGCCTTGCCATATTTTGTGACTTTATTGAACAACACATATAATACATAAGATTACATCAAATCACAGCCAAAATATAAAGTATACAATGAAGATTAGATAATAATTAACTAAAAATTGCTCGAGGTAATAAAAGTAATAAAAATAAAATATAACTAAAAATAAAAATAGCTAGGGCAGAAATTTATAAATAATACAATTTAATGATTTTTATAAACATAAAGGGAGAGAAAAGTTTTTAAGCAGTGTTAAGGTACTGTTTGCCTTCACATTTTCACAGAGCTTTAATGTATTAATGTAAGAAATAAAGGATACCTTAACAGTGTTGAAATTTGGTCTATTATTCATATATTTACAACAATGAATGTGATATTTAAATAATATTAAAAAAGGTTGACTGAATTCAGTATATCACTTTTAACTATCCCAAATCGAATAAATTCAATTTTTTATGTAAAATTATGGTTAATATTCTTATTAATACAATTATTTAAGTCCATCCAAAAGACATGTGCAGTCCCAAAATAAGTAAATAAGGGATTCTTCATATTTGTGACAAAATGAACATTTAGTATTTATATATTTTTAATGTAGCAGTAGTGTTACTGAGTGGGTAACATACTGTATGTGCTGTATCTTGTGAATATGGAAAGCTATTGAGCTATTTGATGACGTCACAGTTTTCTGTTTAAAGCGTAGTTCGCCTTCTCGAACAGCAGGTGTCGCTCTGAGATCCGCTCGCCTTTACAAACCGGTTTCTGTATAAAACCAATATTTCACTTTTATTTCCCACCCATGCTTCATGTGCCAGTCCTTCGGCTTTATTTTAATAGATCCACGTGGCATGAGGAATGGGGGTGTGTTTTCTGTGATGGTGCCACGCTATAATAACGTGGGTTGAAAGCTCACGCTGAAACGCGCGCTGTGGGGATAGGTGTGCAGTCGCATGAAGAGCAGCGCACTGGTTACTCCGGTGTGGTGTTTTACATCTTCGCAACGTGGGAAAACTTTCAGAAAGTGTTATATGGTGGTATTTTCTGTGCCAGCCTTCCTTGTGGTCACCTGTGTCAAATTATAGCGGTTGTTTTTACATTATCTTCGGGGTTTGTGCGCGTTTGTTTGCGCGCAGGTGAAATCAGACGCAGGTGTCACCGATCAACTGGGGATTCAGATCAGCCTGTGCAACGCTGCTTTCCTGGTAAGAATTTGTGTGTTTTTGCACTCTATATTGGGTTTAATCAGGGTTTAATTCCTCCTGTATAAGTCAAATCTTTCTTTTTTGACAGTGAGTGCCTGTTTAATTATTTAACAGTTGTCCAAAAACACCAGACTCTGCTATACTTATGTTAGACCATAAGCTTTGTGTCTTTTACAAACTACTACATGTTACACGTGATACTGTTTTAGATCATAGTGATTTACCTAGTTACATAACCCCTTTGTCAGTCATTAACCAGTGTCTGAAGTAGTAACAGGAGTCTGTGTGTACTAAGGTTAACATGATGCATCACTGCTATGGTCAGTCAGAAGTCTGGAATTATGCTTATGCTCATTCAAGATTAAAGCTGCACTGGTCAGTATAGTATTTTTAGTACTGTTACAAATAAAATACAATAAAAATCACACCTAATTGATCTTTGAAATAAAATGACAGTGGGATTAACTTAGGTTTGGTTTCAAAATCAGGCTTGTTTATTTGAATTACTTTTGTATGCTATTACTTCTGTCATATCTAAGCCACTTGGTTCTCTTTCTGTTCAGGTCAAGCATTTGCACCCTAACCATTCTCTTGGTGTATGAAATGCATGCACTTACCAAGAATATGGTAAAAATGGGAAAATTTTATTAATTGATCCAATCCAAATAGTTTTTCCCATCTTTGTTAACTGGTTATAGTTTTGCACCACCAAAACATCACATTTAATAGCTCTGACATCAAAAAGTAGAAATGCTGAGTTATGGCATGTTTCCTTTCTTCCATGACCACCCATACAAATTTGACTTGGACCAGTACTACTAGTTCTTCAAATGTATTTATGATCATTGAGCTTCTCCTAACGGCAATAGATCAGAACTTTGCAGCTTTGATCCAAATTGCAAATTCTAAATTTCCAAACCAAATACAAACCACATGGGAATAAACTTTAGTGTGTCAGATTATAAATTCTTTATTATTAAAATATACAGGCTGTTCTTGGTGCACAATTACTGGAACATGTAGCATGCTGTAGGGTGGAAAGAAATTGGTTGGAATGGTTATTGAGGGGTTGAAATGAACCCTTTAGTTTTTCTGTATTAAAACATGCTATTTTCCAGTAATAAGAAAGGATATTGGAAAAGTATGATTCCAATTTCTTTACAGTCAGTTTGACTGCAATGTTTGGGTTTAATAGACTCACTAGCAAATTTTCAGGACTACCTGTTAAGTACAAATAAGGTTTTGTCTTAATTGGCCAAATTGCTTATTGCCTATTTAGCACAAAAGACTAGTTATCAATTTTAAGTAATGTACATACTTTCCTTTATTATTTTAAATACAGTTTTATGGAAAACTTTGGACACATCAGGTCAAATTTCTTGTTAATGTTTTTCTAAGTAACATAAGTAAACATAATTATATTTGTGGAGGAGCATTGCATAAAAAATGTGTCAACCTCTGGACGTTCTACCTCAAAAATCTGATCTGATTTCACACCAATAACTGGCTAAGATTGAGAGTGATGACTGCAGTACATTTTAACTGGCCCTAAAATTTGGATGTGTTGCTTTTTAGTCATGACAATCACAAAGTCCTAAATCACAGTGAATCCTCCCAGCTCATTACCTTTTGATTGTATGTCTAACTCCCTCACATAAGCACATCTCCTCACTTTCTGTGTGTTGACGGGTGTGTATACAGATTAGTTCAGAGTGCTGAGTGGGCATGAGGTTGAGCACTAGGTCATTGTGCTGCCATTTAGCTTTACACTAACAGAGCCAGACTAAAGAAAAGACAGTACAAAGACCACTGAACAGCCTGTAGCTGTAATGGAAATGCTTCATTGCTAGCAAAAATGCTTTCTGGTTCACTTTTTTGATGGAATTAAATGAGGTTTGTCCAAAAACATAAGTCAATCTTCCTCATCAAGTGTTCCTAAACAGCCAAGATATGTTTGAGATCTTAGGTTTGTTTTTGCTTTTTTATACAAAAAGTGTCATTTGCAGTTTGCTACACTTTATGGCTAAATGTGTGGACCCTTGACCATTAGCGTGACCATTCAGAAACAAAGGTGTTCCATAGGATTTTGGAGCTTGTCTGTTGGATTGTTTTATAAGGTCAGGCAGTGATTATGAATGAGAAGGCTTGACATGCTACTGATGTTCTAATTTATACAAAGGTTTTCAGTATGGTTGAAGTCTGGGCTCTGTGTGGCCACTGTAGTTCCTCCACACCAAACTAGTTAAACAATGTTTTATGATTTCATGATCTTGTTTTTGCAACATAATTAAAAGTGGTGTCCACATACTTGTGGTGTCTATATTTTGTAAATACTTGTTTTAACAAGACAAAAGTGGCTACTGGTGGATGTGCTGGTACAGATAGTTAATTAGAGCTGTGCAAAACTTAGAAATAAGCTCTAAATACAGGTAGCCAGGATGTGGGTACTTCCATAGTAATTTTGTTACCTTCTCAACACAGGGCTTTTATTACTGAGAGATGTGAATATGGTTTTATTTTATTTTTTCTTTTAATTCGTCAACCACACAGCTGTGCATCCAGTTGTATAAATAGACAATCGACCCAAACTAGGACCAGCACTGAAAAACAAAACCCACTGACTTTGCACAATGTACACTGCATGCACAAAGACAAAGCCCGATTGAGAAAGAACAAATGAAGCACTGACTGACATCAAAGACTGAGATGAGAAACAAGTAACAAATGAGTGACCTCTTTCATCATCTGTTTATCGACACCAGATTGCATTACCATGCTTTTCCTGTTGGAAAACTTACAACTAAGGGATACTTCAGTGCGTATTGCCATGATAAATGTAAATTGTAAATTTCTAATTTGTTCTCATAAAGATGAACATTAAGCTCCCGAAACACAAGTATAACTGTCCACTGAGGGTTATGGGCCACTGTGCAAGGAAGAATTTTACTCTAACTCTTGGGTGGTAGTTTTGAAGCAGGGGTTTGTAGCCCAATGAAACGAATAAAGACTCATGTTAACCAGTAAATCAAGTCATTATACTTCTTCTGTAGGGCTAACACATGCTTCCACCAAGACAATACAGCAAACCACCTCTTATTAAACTGGTGATTGTGGGACATTATTGACTGGAAGGTGGGACCAAACTGACTACTTATATTTTTACAGTGTTTTTCGGTTCATTGAGAGGAATAGCAATGGTATCCCTTTTAACCAGAACACACAATCATGCTCGCTGACTTCCAGTCATAGATGACTGTGGCAATGTCTTGGATTAAAAACATTGTCCTTATAATAGGGCAGTTAAATAATTAAAAGATGGATTAAAAAACAGGATGCATTGGACAACTGTACAGATCTACTGGTAATTTCCTGGTACCAGATATCACAGGACTTCTTTAGATGTCTTGTGGAAGCCATGCCTCAGGTCAAAAGCTGTTTTGACAGCATGTTAGGTGTTACTTTCTGCTCTGAAATGAAAGGACACACTGGGATTAAATTTGGCTTGAATTCCTGTATAAATAAAATCCCACTCCTTTTATATACTATTACATCTGTCATATCCAAGCTACTTGGTTCTCTTTCTGTTCAGGTCAAGCATTTATGCCATAACCATGTTGAGTGACAGTTTGATCGTGTTCTTAACTGACATTCTCTTTCTCAGAAGAACAGATGTGCTTCTGTTTTCCATACATAATACACCAGCCTTACACTTATTAAGCTTTTACACCACAAGTCTAACCTGATCCTTCCTAAAGATTGAAATGCAGATGTCAATTTAGTGACTGTATAAACACGCTAGCATGTTGAGCAGCCTTTGTGACTAAGACTGCATTATGTGGCTTAATAATGAGCCCTCTTTGCAGAGGAAAAGTCGCTCAGATCTTTTCCTTGTGTCTTCTTGATCTGGAATGGAGGTCATCTGGGTCTGCTCAAAGGGCTTAACTGTAACAGTTTTTGATAGGAGCACATGTGCTACTAATTGGGGAAAAACTGAAAGCTCAAAAATATAAAATGCAAATACAAAAGTGAACTATTTAACAGCAAAACCATGTGTGAGGCTGAAGGGGGACAGTTCCTGTATTGATTATTAAAAAAAAGATGATTATGCTTTCAATATGGTATTCATATTGGGTCATATTTAAAATCTGGGGTTTTCTTTACAGATAATAACTTCCATTTGATTTATTTGCACCAGTGAAACAGTGCTTTTTCTCTTTTTTTTCACATTTTGATGCCAGTTTATTTTAAATAGTACCTTTCCCTTTCTTTTTATATAGCACAGGTGCAAGGATTCCCTAGATGTACCCTTTTTCATGGGACCTGATTGGCATATTTAATGTTTTTAATAATAACTTAAGTTTGGAGCTTTACACCGACTAGGCATAACATTATGACATATGACAGGTGAAGGGAATAACACTGATTATCCTTTCATCACGTCTCCTGTTAGCTGGTGGGATATATTAATCAACAAGTGAACATTTTATCCTCAAAGTTGATGTGTTAGAAGCAGGAAAAATGGACGAGTGTAAGGATTTGAGCGAGTTTGACGAGGGCCAAATTGTGATGGCTAGACGACTGGGTCAGAGCATCTCCAAAACTGCAGCTCTTGTGGGGTGTTCCTAGTCTGCAGTGGTCAGTATCTATCAAAAGTGGTCCAAGGATGGAACAGTGGTAAACTGGTGACAGGGTCATGGGTGGCCGATCCAACAGACGAGCTACTGTAGCTCAAATTGCTGAAGAAGTTAGTGCTGGTTCTGATAGAAAGGTGTCAGAATACACAGTGCATTGCAGTTTGTTGCATAGGGGGCTGCATAGACGCAGACCAGTCAGGTACCTTTTCTACTATGTACTAATGAATACTAACAAGAAGTATTTATGTATAAGCTTAAACTAATATCAGTAAAAGCTGATGGTGGGAAATGGTATTCAGACACCACATTTGATATTAGTACTTGTTGGAAAGTTGCTGTTGGCATTTACAGCTTTGAGGATGTGAACAGGAAGATGACCTTTTGGCCTGTTCTTGTTAGCAAATTATCTTTAATTCCCTTGTGTTACATGTGTGGTTGTGAAATCTTTCTCTGGAAGGTTTGTAATACCATATAGTTTCTACTATTTATACTAACGATGATGTATAATGCATGTATATTGCATAATTGCATAGCAAGATTTGTTTAATTGTATCACACAGTATACTCCTGAAGCATCTGTTGTTCTGTTACCCCATTTTTTTTCAGTTTTTTGGTTACCTGTGTGCATGTATATGATGTATGAGTGGCTGTAGTGAATGGTGTAATTTTGTAGTGCTGAGTGTTTAACTTTTTTAATAACAGTTCTTGCTAATGTTGAAACTGCTGTTAAATAGGTGTGGCAACATGTCATGTCTGTGTTACCTGAGGCAGTGCCCAAATCCACTAAACAGTACTTTCAAAATTTATGATTCAGCAAAACGTTTTGTACATTGGGAGTTTGTTGGCATGGTTGCAAATGGTTGGGCCTTCAGTATGTGCTTCTTATGGATGGCCATGGCACGGTTCTAAATAAGTCTAGCCTGCCTGGTGACAGCCTGCAAAATGGTCAAACATTGTGTACGCTGCCCTTAATGGCTTCTTATGGGTTTTATTCCATTGAATTTTATTTCTTTATTTTATTAGTCGAACAAGCTTGAACCAATACTGGCCTACTTAAAACATACCTAGCCAAATCTTGTTCTTACCTTGCATATAAACCTTGCACATTGGGGGCTATCTTCCATAATCAAGGCCCATGTGGGTTTTCCAAAACCCACACTGCTCACAGTTGGCGTGTAGTGGGGTGATGTGTGCATGTTGAAGTTTGTGTCCTTTTTTAAAATAGGTTTAGTCACAGCAAATGTATTGTTACTGCAGCTTGGAGTTAAAGTCTTAAGTAGGTCAGTGGTTAAGGTACTGGACCAGCGATCAGAAAGTTGCCCATTCAAGCCCCACCACAGTCAGGTTGTCACTGTTGGGCCCCTGAGCAAGGCTGTTAACTCCCAGTTGTGCTTGATATGTACTTGGTCACAGTTGTGAGATTCTTTGGATGAAAGCATCTGCTAAATGCCAAAAATGTAAATTTAAGTATATGTGGGTTGTGTCAATTAACAGGGTTTGTAGATCAATAGTTCATAGGGAAAGGCAGGAACAAAGATTTTAGTTTCTTGATTTTATATGGGTTTTTTTTCCTACGTAATTTGGCCTAGAATTGGTAGCAACATTAGCAATGTAGCTTCAGTGCAAGAACATATTATGTGTAAAATTAAAAATATTATTATGTTTTTGTTTTAAACTAACCCTTCATTTGAACAATAAGTCATTATTCAGTCAGGAGAGAGGATGCAGTGTGAAATGCTTTTCGCTAGCATGCACAGAAAAGCTCAGAGGCTTTCTGAGCCAAGCTAAATGAGGTTTGCAGGAGCAGGATGTGGTTAGCACTGCCCTGATTGCAGAGTGAGTTGTTTTTTCTTCAAGTTCTGAGTTTGACAAACACTTGACAAATGCTGTAGTATTTGCTGTTCGCCATTCACACTTCTGTTAGTAATGATCCTTACGTTTTTTTATTGGCTGGGCCCACTGGTGCTAACTGTTACCTTGTGCTAAGAAGAAGCCTGAAAGGGGAGGTTTGAGAATTAATTTTTTTTTGAGAATTAAAAAAAAACAGGTCTGCCATTAGTTAAAAATTGCTAGAACATGGTTGACAGTGTCCACAGTCAAATAAGCTTTAGAATGACATAGGCTTCGAGGTTGCTGCACAGAAAATAGTGAGGTAAAGCTCAACTGATTGGTAAAACAGTCTTAGACTAGTTTATAGAAATAAGATACACAAGAACAGGATACAGGAAACAGATTTAAAATCAATGTTTATGAAGTGAAATGCTTCCCCCTCTCTACCACAAACCTTGACGTTCTTTGTGGTTCACAAAATGTTACATTAATGTTGTAATAATTTGTTCAGGAACTTGTCCTGTCTTTATTGGTAATATTGATTGGTAAACTGCATGCTAACCAATTATTAAAGCATGTATAGCTTATCTGCACATGCTTGGTCTGAACATTTTGCAGTGATTGGACAAAAGTCCTGCAAAGATTTCAAGATTGTGAAATTTGGCACATGATTTCTGAAGACACTGATTGTTTTGGGTTTTACTTGGCACATTTGAGTCTTTCTGCTCTGAGGAACACATTGCTCTGTTATTTCAGTTCTAAATGGGTCGTTTTGGGATTGTGAAATGCACTGATGACTCAAATGACTCATCTGAATGTTAGACAAGTAATAACGAATCTTTAAATATTTTAGTTTTGAAGTTTTAGCTTTGTTTCTATGCCGATGAAACATGCATATTTGATTGAAAGGTAATTGCATTATGCTAGTCGTGTATAGAAGTAAGAATCTGAAAACAGTGAACACTCCTCACTTGTGGAATTTGTTCCATTTATGTTTATTGATTCATTAGTGACAATTAAATCCCATATATGATCGTTTGCTAATTCCATTCATTCAGTTCTCTGGTATCCATTTAGCAGACACCACCCAGGTTCAGTCTGATGTGTCCTCGTGGCTGTAGGGCAGGTTTGATGGTGGGTGAATCAGTGCTTGTGCATGATTGAGGAATGTTATGAATGTTATTTAAGATGATTAACAGGAATTCAGAGGGAGGTGTTTATCGTAGTGTTACCATAACAATAGTGTAGCCTTACTTGTGTGTAGGGTGTCTGTTTAAAAGGTAAGAAGTAATTGCCTGCCATCATTTTAGGGAGTGTAGTGAGGGTGTGGATCAGATCAGGGTTTATCTGGTCATTTGCAGTAATTAACATAATCTTCAGTCACTAATTTTGGTCGGTTTTGCTACCAAACACACAATGTGTGTGACTTTATACTTTTTAACGTGATCAAGAATGGATGTACAGTATTCAAAGACATGAATATGAGAAGTGAGAAGGAATGTGAAAAGAACTATTTAGACACAAATGACCATAACTAACTGCCTACAACACCTTAGCAATTAAGTAAAGCTTCGTGATATCTACAGTAATGCCATTATTTTGTAGTACTTTTCCCAGGCTCTAATTTTACCCCTTACGTTTGGCCAAGCAGTCTTAATTCTCCAACGTCTTAAGGGTACCACTGTACTCGTAATTTCAAAGTCTACTATACACTATACATTTTTAGTCTGTACATGTTAATTCTTCTCGCAGTGTTTTCAGTGAAATTCAGTTCAGGAGATTGACTTGACTATTGCCATTTTTTGCTATTGCTATTTTTTTTCCCTGATCAGAGTGTAAATAGTGTTCTGTTTTGCTTAATGCTTGTTTGCAAAGTAATTCTGTGTTGCTGTTGTTCCTGCTGCTTTCTGGTTGTCCTGCATGCAATGACCATCAGGTCGTTGTTTTAAGTTACTTCTGGCTTTTTTTCCTACCTTCCTTTTTATAACTTTGAAAACTTGTTGTGAAATCTATGAAGAAAGCATTTACGCTTGGCTTAGGGAGATGCTAATGCTGCTACAGTTTATTTTAAAACCGATGTAGTTTTGTCTCACATGAACAGTATTTACTGTTTTATAGTATTTTCTGCTAAGGAAAGCAATGGTTAGTGGCTAGTGTTGTTCTGTGCCAATTGACCTACCCATCTGTGTTGTGATTGTATGATGTTAATATCCAATTGGGCTTGAGCTTTGCGTTTTTACAATGGCTTCATTGCTATTAAAAATTAATAAATGCAAATTAACGTCTTGGGATTTGTCTATGGAACCAAATTAAGTTCTTCACATACACGGGGTTTACTGTTTTCCCAAAAACTGTAATCGTTTTTGTTCCTCTAATTAGAATTTTTCATAATGCACAGATTTTGAATTTCAGAAATAAAAAGTACAATCTTTAGGAAAAATCCTTCATCACATCAAATCAGTTGCAATGTAAAGCAACCAGGGGACTATTTTTAGTCTGTACATATAAATTCTTCTCGCAGTGTTTTTAGTAGAACATCTGCAGTTGTAATCATTTTCATCCTCCTGTGGTGCTATATTTGAATACTCATTCCACTCGTACTGGGATGGGAAGTGGTCTAAAAAGTAAAATGTCTGTTTTCCCAGCCCTAAAACCCTGTGATTCCTCGTAATGTTACTGTCATAATGTTCCTAAACACTAAAACCATCTGTGCATGAGCACTTGTGCAAATATATTTACATGAATACACTTAATGCACTGTGTAGTTGTTTTAACTAACAGCTTTTCCTGGTCAGGGTTGTGTTTTACACATGTATGTTTTTGGGACTTTGAAAGAAACTCAGGAAAAGTACCTGGAGGCACCCACACACACATTAGCAGAGTTCACAAAACTCCTCACAAATGCTGACTGGAGGCTAGGCTCTAACCCAAGTCCTGATGAACATAGTGGAACAACGTACATTGATGAAGAGCTCGGTCCTTCAGGGGAATCACTGCTTCTACAAATTGGGAGGAGCCTGTTAAAGTGGTTTGGATGTGTTCTGGTTGGCTCCCATTGAAACCTTTGGAGGTTTGCCCACTGAATGGAAATAACTGTGCGAACCCAGGACACCCAGGACTTGTCGGAGAGATTTTATCTCTCAGCTGGCCTGGAAACACCTGGCAATACCACAGGAAATGCTAAAATCTGTGTCTGAGGATAGAAAAGTCTAGGCTTTCTTAGTCTTCTGCCATCATAATCCTCAACATAAGAACCAGACCAAAAATGAAGGATAAGATTGAATGCATTTTGATTTCTGTCTTACTTTTGACTTTTGTTACTTTGACATTCTTAATTGCTGGGCTAATAACTAGATTTGTTAAAAGATCTTTTTAAGGAATATTTTGGGTGCCGCTCAGGTGGCACAGTGGTAAACCACTCTAACACACCAGAGCTGGGATTTTGAATACATCGTATCGAATAGGCTGGGCAGCTGCATGAACAACGATTGGCTGTTGTTCATAGGGTAGGACAAGCCGGATAGGGACTCCTCATAACTGAGCGAATTACAACCTCTGCTGGCTGGTTGATGGCATCTGCACAGAGTCGAGGAATAATGCTGATCAGGGTGTGGCTCTCCGTACACAAAGCTGATCGGCATATGAACTCGTTCAGGTGAAATGATGCAGTCGGCTACTGCGCACATGTTGAAGGGGGCATGTGACAGTCTCGCTCTCCTCAATCGGGGCGGGAGTCAGCTAAAATTGGGAGAAAAAGGAAGAAAATGCATTAAAAAAAATAAGTAAGGAATATTTTGGCTGGAATCATTTGATTACTGGTGTAAATGTGAGATTGGGGTTCAATTCATGTTTCCTCCATTGCGCCGATGAGCACATCTGTGAGGCAAAATATGCAAGCCACATGTGCTGGAACAGAAATGTTTTTGATCTTGCAATTTTCAAAAATATTTGTCACGTGCAGTTACAACTCTTGTAGGGAAATCAACGTTGACTTTTCACCAAAATGACTTTCTCTGCTTTGTGGTTACTTGGTTACCACAGCTTTTGATTTTGATTTAGACTCGGCTGTTACTGTTCCATTATGTCATCAGATTAGAAATAAACTGACCAGCATTTTCTTAAGCTAGTTTTAAACCTATAATAAGGAAAACGATGTTGTTTAAAGTACCATTTTACTGTAGGGATATTTAAAAGGGTTTAGAGGAAGTACTTACTTTTAAGGAAGTACTTACTTCTTGAGTGTCTTTAAACGAAGCGTTTAATTTGGCTTGAACATGCAACTCTACTGCGTTCACTATGACCTTATGTATTTTCCTCCAGTGTTTACAGCAAAGCCAATGTTTCAACTTGTTTCCTAACTGAGCGCTAGTGGATTTTAGCCAACTTTGGCTAGTTAGCAGTCTTCTGCCAAGAACATATGGTACTACGGTACACCCAAGTTGAGGAGTAAAGGAAAACTAGGGCAAGTGTGAATCCCAAGAATGAGTTTACTACTGCATAACTTTCAATGCATGTTGCCATATTTAAGCATGGTTTGTGTACTCCAGGTGTGAAACATCTTTTACAGGTTAAAAAGGTTTTGGATGTCCTTTGGGTGGTGATTTCAGAATCACATTTCTTAGTTCTTTAGGGAGTGTTGGCAGATTTTGTTCAGCCAAAACTGAAGTGGGCTAAACGAGGCAAATGTGACTCCTCAGCAATAGTTAAAACTATTGCATGTGTTGTCAAACGACCATGAATTTGTTCACAGATGTTCAAAGGTAGGTGTGCTTGTTAAACTGCTATAACTGACCATTTTACCAGGTTTTGTATTCTTTTGTCTTCTTCTCAGTGAAATACTTTGACCTTCTTATTCATCAGCAGCTTACATGGATGCTTGTAGCACATTCAGCATGTCTTATACTCTTTGACATTAATTAGGCCAGACTTGGTATGATTATAGAACATACACCCTGGCATGCCCAGATCAGTTAAGCTTAATTATCTTGGGGTAGATCTGGCTTAAATTATGCGCCTTTAGGCTTTATCTGGAAGCTCCATCCATGGTAAGAAATAAAGTGCCAGTTATTAAAACGTGAGTCAAAACCATCGCTGACTCACTCAGTTTCATGCCAGCCCTTCATCAGATGTGATCTGTTGTAACCTATAAACTGAACATTGTTGATGTTAATGGCGCACATGCAGTAGCTGGTTCAACTTTGAAGTATTTGGGTGGATCCTAGTGCTCCTTTACTCAGGCATTTGTGTATTTTAATGCATGGCAAAAATGACTGTAGATACACCCTTAAGTAAACATTTTAGTTATTTATCAGTCATGCCAACTTTCACCAAGGTGAGGTCATGAGGGAGAGGTGAGAAACATTGTGGGCATAGTTTGACCAGTCCAAACCAGTATTTCCAGTTGTATTAAATGATTCCTTCTAATGTTACACAAAACTTCAACCTTAAAATGAAATTAAAGTGAAATCCTGGTTGGTATCTAGGGATGGTATTTTTTTTAACAGTTCCATGTTATGTTGTTAAATTGCTAATGGGTTTACAGAATCACAGCATTAAACAACATTGGAACATTAAAGCTCAAAGCAGGACTATTGTTAATGATGATACATTTCAGTATATCTGTTTTGAAGTCTGGAATAATACTAAGAAGGTTTGGAATATGCCATATTTTTATCCTTTTATGGAATGCCCAGTGTCTTTCTGCTATCAGTTAGCTGTTTGGCCAGCTAACTGCCATTTGGTTAGCCAAATTAAGTTCATCATTGGTATACAGGTCTTTGGTTTTATTATATGGAGTAGTAATACATCTATTTCACATAATATTCTATGTATTACTATATATATATATTCTAGATATTTTTATATATTCTATATATCTAGATTTGCCACAAACCAAGTAACATTATGTTAACAAATTAACATAAATACAGTACCTAGGAGTATATTTAAGAGACCTATACAGCTAGCAATGTATTTTGGGCAAGGCTGTCTTCCATTCAAGCATAACTGTGCCATAAAGACTTCAGTCTGGTTGGGAGGAACTCTACTGGCCTGCATAGAACCCTAACGTTAATCCCTTTGAACACCTACACACCCAGTCTATACTCACACCTACCATTCCACTTTATCCCAATAATTCTCAGGGCTATTTTTAGCCCTGCAATGACACAAACATGGTAATGACATGGTATCATGTTGCACTGGTATGAGTGTATTATATTTTAAACCATGGGAGAGCTGCAAGGTAAGAACCACTGCTAACCAAAAGGAACGTATAGGCTTGTCTTACTTTTGCCAAAAGAAACTTGATTAGCCTTAGGCTGCTTTGTGGACTGATGAATCAAAGTGAATTTTTGTCTGTTGTGTACCAGGCCTTATCATCAGCATCAGTGTCTGACCTCACAAACGCTCTTTTGATGTAATAGGCACAAAATCCCACAGACAACAATGTTTAGGTGGGTGGTACGTCAAACTAACATCTACATAAATGCCAGGATCTAAGGTTTCCCAGCAAGTAATTACCAGGCCAGTTGCTTCCATTGCTCCATGGTCCAGTTCTAATGCTCACATGCTAATTGCAGCCACTTTCAGCAATGGATCTGGGTCGGCATGAGCACTCTGATCTGTCCGCAGCTATGCAGCCCCATACAAAGATGTTCTGACATATAATCACCAGCATGGGATTAAACTAGATAGGCTACCCCTTATCCCCCACATGTATCGGTGAGCCTTATGCATCCATGACCCTTTCACAGGTTAGTGGTTGTCCTTCTTTAGACCACTTTTGGTAGGTAATAACCATTGCATGCAGCTGCCTTAGAGATACTCTTGACAAGGGCCGAATTGTGATGGCTGGACAACTGCTTACTCTCAACAACTTCAAAAGCTGACTGTTCATATGCTGCTTAATATATCCCACCCCTTGTCAGGTGTACTTGTATATAGACAATAAATGTGATTCACTTTACCAGTTGGTGGTTTTGATATTGTGGCTTATCCGTGTAAATAAGGTAACAATCATGGCAAGGCCATTAAATGCTGCGTGTAGAAGAAATACCAAGTTATAAAACATTTAGTTATTAATTAATTGGCCAATAAATTGGATTTTAACTGCATAAACACCAAACAGATTTAGAATATAGAACTGTTAGCCATTAATCAAAAACTGTAGTGTCAGTTATGTTCCTCTCGGAAATACTTGTAGGTCTCTGTTTTTAGGGAGGATTAACTTAACTGTAGCATAAAATATTTATGGTAATGTTTGTCAATTCATTAGTCATAGTGTGTTATTACAATGCTATGATGCTATAACACACCTAGTGGGATCGGTTAGATTGGGTAACTGGGCAGGTGACAGTCTGTCAGTGAAGCCTGACCACTGATCATGTGTCAAATTTTGATTCAGTTTTTAATTCGGCATAACCACTTAAACCCCGTATAAGTGCATATACAAAGAACAAATGACAAACTGAGTGGAGCAGGTGCTAAACTAACAAATTACAAACTAACAAAAGGCAAATGATCAATCGTCTTTATAACCATTTGGACCAAACATTATACACAAGATGCTGCGCTGGACGCACCAGGCTGACGCATGTTCCTGAAGACTGCAAACCATGTCAAACCCACCTTTCAAACACCTGTTATTGGAATGCATTATTTACAACCGGGAAAAATGGCAACCTTTAACACCAGAGAGCATAAAAGAAATCTTTACCAACACCAAGGCAGTCATGGCACCATTACAAAACTGAAATCACAGGTAAAACCAATATAACAAACTTATTGAACACAACAAAACTGTAACAGATTTATACTGATAAATAAAATCTTTGAACACGACCTTTCCTGCCACAAAGACAGCCCACAGATAAGCTAACGTAAAGGAACTTGTTTTGCATTATTAAAGCAGTCTTGATATCACGAAAGCACCTCAAACTCAAACATCTGGCCTCTACACAGAGGGAAAAAAATCTAAACATGGAAAAAGTCTAGACCGGACTAAGCGTTTTGTTTATTTGTGTGGTGCAAATACTTTTGCCCTGTCAGCAGTTTCTATTTTCACCACTTCTCCTTTGCATTTTTCCTGCTTTTTAGATTAAATTACTTAAAGAAAAGTCATTGATCATGAGGGTTTTTGTGAATTACATTTTCCCACTGGAACTATGCAACTGGAGCATAAACTTACAGCACTTTCTAATGCTAGGCTTTACTTTTCCAGTGCTGTAATGGTTTGGGTAAAGTCAACTCAGCTGTTTCATTCATAAATGAGAACGGTCACGTTTGGTTGTGTAATGGCAGAGCTTGGGGAAGGGGGGGGGGGTGTATTAATGTATTTACCACCAAAGTAAGGTCTGATAACACTATGACTTATAAGCTTATAGTCCGGATTTAGCACCATCTGATTTCCACCTTTTTGGACGCTCAAAGAAGCTTTAAGGGAAAGAATATTTTCATGTAATGATGATGTGAAAGCAGTGGTGCATCAGTGGCTACACGCTAAACCAAATACGTGTTTGCGATGGCAATACAACGCTGGAAAAATGCAACGCAAAGGAAGGTGATTTGCAGGTCCATTCTGTTTCTGGGTTTCCTAGACTGGACATGAAAACCAACCATTATAATTCAATCACTATGGTAATTAAATGAATAGACGGTTTCGTTGCCAATTTTTTACAAAGACTTTACAAACCGAATCCAGCCCCATTTACACATGAAATGGAAATTTAAAGGATGTTTTGGCCAAGACTGCTCAAATACTTGCTAAAAAAACTTTGAGAACAGAGTAGATGGCAACATAAAGAAAAGCCTGTTAAAGAAAGCCTGTTTTGGAGGTCAATTCTTTCAAAACATATTTGAGTTTGCCTGACTGCCTGACTGTGTCTAACCTCTGGAAATGGTTTGCTCATCCAGCTGTCACATCTGCACTGAGAAACATTTGTGTTCAGTTCTTGCGCTTCCCAGATGTTCAGTAGACTGGTCAGCACGGATATTCTTATTTTCCTGTTTTACGTTCAAAAACAAGATATGACTGTAATTTTAACAGCTTTATGTTCCTGATCAGGGATTGTGTACAGTAATGATGTATTGGTTTGTAACAAAGATGTTAGAAGACCAGGTTTGGATGATCGTATTGTGTAAATGCTGAGTACTAATATAACATATTTAAATATTGGGATGTAGAAACGGACTCAAACAGACCAACAATAAGCTTGACTTATGAATACTCAGAATAATTAGTATGATGTGAAGTGAATAGCTGCTGGTTTAACTTGGAGTAAAAGGGCAATATAAAAAAAGTTATTGGTTAACATTTGTTCCTTTCCCAGATTAGATGTTTGTGTAACTACACTAAATAACTAATAGCTTGTTAGACATCCCATTATTAATCCAAAGGCATTGATATGGAATTCGCCCCACTCCTTACTTTTTTTTTTTTTTTCTAGGAACACTTGGAAGAGTATGTTTGAGGGAAATTTGTACCAATTTAGTCAACAGAGCATTGGAAGAGAGCCACAATCTCATTTTAAAACATTTAAGATGAATTGGAACAACAGTTGCAAGCCAGGTTCTGTCTGCAGGCCACTAGAGTACCTTCACACCAAACGCAAACCATGTCCTTGTGGACCTTCTTTTGTGCACTCGGACAGAGTCATGCTTGAACAGGAAACTCCCAGGCATTTTTCTCACATCTGTATAGGCTTACATCTTTATTTTTACACGTTGTTGTGTTGAATGCCTAGACACACTACAATGGAAGGTGGATGCCATCACGTTTTTGGCTATTTGTTTTTTTTTTAGCATTGTATGCATTTTTCTCGTGGTATCAGTTTAAGGGAGATTGTTTTGTTCTTTTTGTTCTCTCTGGTGCCATTGATGTCTCCTTCTTGGCCAGATTAGTCTTTCTTATATTCTCAGCTGTTGTGTCTGTAGTGTGTTCAGGTAGTTATTTGTCTTATTGACCTGAACGTATCTCAGCACGCTTGTAATTAATGAATGAACAATTGTGAATGAATGAATCAACATCAAACATCAATGGAAAAATGGACCTGAGTGACTGTGGTATAATTGGTGCTAAATGAACTGGTTTTAATTGACTGTTCGTTTTTATCTGCAATACTCTACAGTTTACACAGAATGACATCCAGTGAGTTGCAATTCTGTGGATGGCAATGCTTTTATGTGAGAGGTCAGGGAAGAATGGCCTGCCTTTACTCTTGGGCTACAACAACAGAAGTCCACTTCAGAATCTACTCTTGGGAGATAATGACTGGATTTTTAATATACAGTTTGCACAATTATTTATAAAATCATACAACAATGGTCATTTAGCAAAGCTCAGAAAGAAAACCTGAACTATTACCTTATGCCCATGTATTTAGTGATTAGAAGCTACTGAAAGACAGTTGTTCCACAGTCAGGTGACATTTGCAGTGCAGGACAGTTGTAGCCTGTTAAGGTACTGGACTAGTAAGAATAAGGTTGCTGGTTCAAACCCCACTTCTGCCATCTTGCCACTGTTGGGCCCTTGAGTAACTCCCTTAACCCTCAATTGTTTGAACTGTATATTGTAAGTCACTTTGGATAAAAGCATCTGATAAATGCCAAAAATGTAAATATAAGCCCATGGTGATGTAATGCTTGCATGACCATGGCTTTACACAAGATGCCATATAGAAACACAAAGCTCACCCAATCCTATTTACTAACAGGAAGATCAGGCTCCCCTTTACCCCCTTTGAGAGTTAAGAAGTAAACGAGATAAACACTAGGACTAAATTCTACTCTGTAAACGACTACAAATAAATCTTTAGTTTCGGATTAGCTTATTAGACACACTAGGTCTTAAAAATGCCATTTAAGAAACAGTGTGAAATATATGTAACACTTTTATGGAGCCTGAAATATTCAAGTAGAGAAATAAGTTAACCTCCACCCTGACTTTTTAAAGCCAGAACTTGTATCTTACCATGAAAATAGCCTAGTAGATGGCATGGTGTAAAGAATCAACCAACCAAACAAGCAAACATAGCAGACCTGTTTTAAGATGTTTTTTGGATAACACAACTAATTAAAAGTGCTAATTTATCTCTTTATCTCCATCATTTCCATTTGGTAGGAGTATCCGTTCTTTAAATACGTTCTTGTACCCACTGTTTCGGATGACGATAGATCTTTCAATGCACCATTTACCGCAGACAAAAAAAATTAAATCAGAGCCATCTGGAGGAGTCTCAGGGTTAAACTAATCTCTTCTGAAGTTCTATAAAATGTTGTGGTCTTTTAGTAAGTACTAAAAATTGTGGGTAGTAGATGGATTTATCACTGCTCATTTATTTGGCTACCGTGCTGATAACTGGAGAGGAAAATGTTTCTGTATTTAATAAACCAAGATCAAAGTGCATGTATTAGCTGCAGATACGGAGAAGACATGAATGTATGTCATGGTACAAATTATGTCATTGGTAAAAAATGTGTTTTGATCATGTCTTGTCTTGAAGTCTTCAAGGCTTTTGATACCCTGTGTTGGAATGTTCTGTTTTCTTTACTTTAAGAGCTACTTTCTTAGATTTATTAAACTAACATAGTCCAAACAAGTTTGATTAGTGTCATTAATCAGCCAACCAAATTCCCGTTGGCACAGAGTAAGACTTTTTTTATCCGTGGCATTTTCCAGTCGTACGTGTCGGACCTTTTCATCTCTTACTATAAACAGATTTATGTTTGCTTCTAAACAGACTTCCAAGCTTTTTTTGTTGTACTACAGCTGCAATGATAGTCATTAATATGAGGTTTTTGGGCAGCTTTGGTAGCTCAGTGGTCTAATGAGCTGGCCCACCACTGCTGGTGCTCCAGAATTACTGGAAAAAAAAAAAGCATTACATAAAATACACTAATCAGCCAGAACATTAAAACCACCTCCTTGTTTCTACACCCACTGTTCATTTTATCAGCTCCACCTACCATATAGAAGCACTTTGTAGTTCTACAATTACTGACTGTAGTCCATCTGTTTCTCTGCATGCTTTGTTAGACCCTTTTCACGCTGTTCTTCAATGGTCAGGTGGTGGATCATTCTCAGCACTGCAGTGACACTGACATGTATGGTGGTGTGTTCGTGTGTGTTGTGCTGGTATGAGTGGATAAGAAACAGCGCTGCTGAAGTTTTTAAACACCTCACTGTCACTGCTGGACTGAGAATAGTCCACCAACCAAAAATATATCCAGTCAACAGCGCCCCATGGGCAGCATCCTGTGACCATTGCTGAAGGTCTAGAAGATGACCAACTCAAGCAGCAGCAATAGATGGGCGATCCTCTCTGACTTTACATCTACAAGGTGGACCAACTAGGTAGGAGTGTCTAATAGAGTGGACATTGAGTGGACACGGTATTTAAAAACTCCAGCAGCGCTGCTGTGTTTGACCCACTCATACCAGCACAACACACACTAACACACCACCGCCATGTCATTGTCACTGCAGTGCTCTGGAGAATCATCCACCGCCTAAATCATACCTGCTCTGTGGTGGTTCTGTGGGGTTCCTGACCTTTTGAAGAACAGATGGACTACAGTCAGTAATTGTAGAACTACAAAGTGCTATATGGTAAGTGGAGCTGATAAAATGGACAGTGAGTGTAGAAACAAGGAGGTGGTTTTAATGTTATGGCTGATCAGTGTATATATACATTTTAATTCTAGGAACCACTTTATCAGCAGCCTGCTGAGTGGCTTGTCTGCTAGCAGGAAAAACACTGATAGTCCCACAATCTGCTTGTTCTGATGATTTACGCACCTCTTGTTTTTCCATTATGTAAATGTCTTGTACAGTTCCAGATGTGTACTTGTTCCACATCTCTAGTACTTTTTGGACAAGTAAGCATTGTGTAATATTAAGTGATTATACAGAGATACATGTTTTAGTAAAAGTACTGTAAAACGTTGTGCAAGTACTTCATCTTTAGTATAGTGCAGTATCAGCTGTTAACATGTTTTCTTGCTTATGTGACTATAATCACCTAACATTAAACAGCTACTATGATTTTAAAGGATGTTTGTTGCTTTTGGTTTAGCAGAGAATCTTAGAAAAAATGCTAGGATGTAAAGCTACAACTAATGAATTGTTGGCTATGTTTTATTTAAATAGGCTAAACAAAATATCAAATTTTTTTATCATTTATTTATGCATTTTCTCCCGATTTAAAATAGTCACTTTGTCCTCTGCTGCTGGGGGTCCCTGATTGCATTCGAGGAAGGTATATTTCCTGCTCACGCCTCCGACGACCCGTGCGCAGTCTGCTTATCAGGGTCTATGCACAGCGTTAGAAGACCCCACCCACATAGTCCGGTCATCCCGTCCAAGCAGACACAGTAGAGAATTAGCGTCTGCTGCAGGCACTGCTAATTGTGCCCGCTAGATGGCGCCCAGTCGACCGGTAGCAATGCTTAGTTTCGAACTGAGAAGTTCAGAATCTCTGCGCTGGTGTGTTAGTGGAATTTCCCGCCGTGCCACCTGGGCGCCCAGATTTTCTGGGTTCAATTTTTATATGTTAAACTGATTCCAGTTAGTTTATACATGCCCCCGATAATGATTAATCACAAAATGATGCCTTTGCATATAAGCAATTTTGCTAAAGTGATGATAAACTGTCTGTGTTACCAGTTATCTTGCCCAGTTTGAAGCATAACACAATCAGGGTAATTAGATACGACTAGATTAGGGGAAAAATTTGAGAAAAAAAACACATTGTGTAAAAAACATTACTGTCTGTTCAGGATTGAAGGGTTCAGTTTTTTTTGTTTGCAGAGATAATAACAAAAAAAAGATAACTTAATGTTTGTTTCTGAAAAAAAGCTTAAGAAGTCTGTGAGTTATCTCCTTATATATATATATCTGTCATCCACAGTTAAGTGGGTTATCAGCAGTGTTTTTGGCCAGTTGTTTGACCCTGACAACTCGCTCATTTAGATTTCAGAAGCAAAGGAGGAATGTTTTTGCTGTTAGTTAAACACAATACAGAAACCGAACAGCTTCAGTCTGTGTCTATCTAGGTCAAAATATTCAGCAAGTTAAGTGCATCCAGTAGTTAGCTTTTGTTTTGTCTGTAGAAAGTAAAACACATGTCATAAAATGAATGTGCTGGCATTACTACAATGTATCCGGCTCTCGAGCTGTTGAAATGTTCTGGAGTTATTTTTTCCTGCCTCAAATATGATTCGTGACTGCTGAGAGGCTATTATTTGCTTTCACAGGGAGTGTTCTGGATGGACTGTGGTAGAAGTGTTGGACATTGTACAGCAAAAACAGCGCACCATGCTTTTATATTTCAAAACATGTTTTAATTCAGTTCCAAACGCAAGTGTGTTTCTAACAGCGTTTATATTTTAACCAGACAAGTGATTAATGTCAGGAGGTGGTTATAGATACACAGTGAGGTTGAATTTTACCACAGCCAGGGTTCCTTAATTTGGTGTTTCAGCACCACAAATAGGTAAGCTGAAAAAAAGAAACCTTGAGTAAAATCTTTTGAACTTATTATGTTTCTTCAGTCAGGTGTACAGCACAGTTAAAATCCCAGCATGAAAGATGTTTATTACACGCACATACAGAAAAATTAAACACTACGAAGCTGTAGCCTAGTGGGTAAAGTACTGAATTAGTAATCAGAAGGTTGCCGGTTCAAGCCCCACCACTGCCAGGTTGCCACTGTTGGGCCCTTGAGCAAGGCCCTTAACCCTCAATTGCTTAGACTGTATACTGTTACAACTGTAAGTTGCTTTGGATAAAAGCATCTGCTAAATGCTGTAAATGTGTATTTTGTCCTGTTACAGGGCTACTAAAGGTGTTGAACTGCGGCCTTTGGTCACATCATGGCTTTTTCAGTAACCCTGACTGGCCCGTCCCCCTGGGGCTTCAGAATATCTGGTGGACGTGACTTCAAAAAGGCCTTAACAGTCTCAAAGGTAAGACATCAATGTAACGTGTGAATCAATGTAAAATGTATTTGGTGTTGCAGCGTCTAGTTCAGATCAACAAAATTGGCATGAATAAGTGCCTGTACAGTCCTATTGGTTATCCAAGCACTTTGGGTGTAACTACACTCTGATTGGTCACAGTGGCATTTTTAATTTGAACTGTGTGGTCACACTGACCAAGAAATAAAAACAGTTTATATTTAAAACATACAAAGTTGCACACGATTGAATGTTATGTAGGAAAGGTGGTTATATTGGTTATAGTTTAGACTTAATTTGTCTGATTCTTTAGCTTGGCATTTTAGGTTGTAGTGGTGGTCTGATTTGTTACAGTGGTAAAGCAAATGCACTTCTGTTCAATCAGTTCTATATTGGGGAAAGAACTGCACTCAGATTGTTTGCTGTGGCTTTTTGGGAAAGAACTTTGGTCTGAGTAGTTACAAAAGCTTTCTGAGCAGGAGCTGTGGTCCACTTTGGGCAGGAACTGTGCTGTCTTGTTACAGTTGCATTTAGGGTGAAAAGTGTATGCATATGGATTAATTCTAGTGCCATTTTAAGTGGCAAATGAGTTCCAGTTGGTGATGGTGACATTTCGATCAGAAAAGTTGGGTTTGTTGGTAATGGTGGCATTTTTGGATGGGAAAGCAAACCTTTATGGTTATACTAACAAATTAAAATGGTTTCGTTGACCATGTTGTGTTGATATTAAATTTTGCAAGGATCCTCGATCCAAAAATGCCCTTACCCGCCATCCGATCTCAGACCAATTATTAAAGCATACACCACAGCGGCTTGGCAAAAGAAGGGGAAACTTTTTCACAACAAACAAACTCTACGGGATCCACCCTACCATAAATACAAATAGACCTCAATACCACAAAAAACAATGGGAACAACTTATCTACATGGGATGCTGCATAGGACACGCCAGATTCACCCATGCCTATCTACTAAAAGGAGACCAGGCCCCCACTTGCCCACTCGGTGTATTAAAAACTTTGGCCTCTATCCTCTATTTATGCCAAAGAATGAACACCATCAGAACAAAATTCTACTACACTTTGATTAGACAGCCATTCAGCCCATTCAGGCCATAGTGGCCTTTTCCATGAGTATTCATCCTAGTTGGTATAGTGGCATTTTGGCCATCACTTACACACCATTAGTCACAGTGGCATTTCATTGCCGAATGGTTTAAGTGACATTTTGGTAAATACATTTGGACCAAGTAGTTACAGCAAGTTCCTGGGCAGGAACAATGATCTGATTATTTACACTGGCATTTTGCTGCCTTGTTGTATTACAGTAACTAATTTTATTGCTTGTTTAAGCAGGAACTGTTTTGCAATTAGAGGCATTTTGAGTCTGGAAATTGGTTGGGCAGACAGATAAGGTAACGGTAACAGTGAAAGTTTGATTTTTGGTCCAATTGGTTTCAGTGCCATGGTATTTTGGGTATGCAGTCATTCCCAAGTATGCTGTGCAACGTTTACAGTATGTTTCGCTGACCACTGCGACCAGACATTCAGTGGTTAGCAAGAACGGAAGCCATCTGATTAAAGAAAGGGGAAAATGTCATTCCAATGGTCCAGCTATTGTTTTGTTCTGAGATCTATTTTTTTGAAGTCTGTTGAAAAAAGACAGGAAAGTGAAATGTGCACAAGGGAAGACGTGATTCAAGAGCTCTCAATAAACAAGTGGTGTTATGAGAAAAGGGCGACTCTGTTTTAGAAGTTAAGGATATCCTGGGTTTACCCCACAGCACTAACTGTACGGTACTGTACTGCACTGTGGAAACAATGTCTAATGGAACAGAAGCACTGAGCTAGAAGCTGGCATGTTAGAGGCTGATGTAGTGTACTGGCATCTTTAACCACATTTATTTTCATATGTTTATTATATTCCATAACTGCAAACATTGTAACTATGCTTGGTTAAGAAGTGCTTTTGCATTACTGTACAAAAATTTAGTTCTTTTACAGTCAAAACACTGCAGTTTAGTGTTTAAGCATAATGTAACATTTATTTTATTTATTTATGTTATTTATTTCTAGATATTGGTGCTCACTTACTCACTTTCTTAACTGCTTATCCAATCAGGGAAGGGGGGGGGGGGGGGGGGGGGGGGGGGGGGCGCGCCTATCCCAGCTTTTCAATGGGCGCAAGGCACACAGTAACGCCCTATACAGAGCGGCAGTCCATCGCGGGGCAGACACACACTCACTCACTCACTCACTCACTCACTCACTCACTCACTCACTCACTCACTCACTCACTCACTCACTCACTCACATACATATAGGGCAATTCAGTGTCTCCAATTAACCTGACTGCATGTTTTTGGACTGTGGAGATTATGAAAGGAAAGGACCCAGACTGCTCCACCTGGGGATCGAACCCAGGACCTTCTTGCTGTGAGGCGACAGTGCTACCCACTTAGCCACCGTGCCGCCAAGATATTAATGCTTCACATTAAAAAAGAATGATGTTCCTCTAGCAAGTAGCTATGATGGTGTAGGTGACAGTCTTACAATTCTGAATTATTAAATTATTAAACAGCTTAATGGAAAGAGCTACATAGACACGACAAACGCTTAACATATCTGTCAGTATAGTTGGTTTAATAGTCTGCAAGGTTGTACTTTTAGAAATCATTATGGTGCAATTCCTGCTGCATTCAGTTAATCCTACAACTCAACTCTTAACAGTTCAAGGTCATGTTGTGATATTCTGTCTGATGCACCTGTCTGGGGATGATTTGTGGTTTGATATACTTTTTTTGCAGCTTTTATATGTAGTATTGTACTTTACTTTTGGAATCTTGACATACAGTATGGCGACAGTAGTAGCCTAGTGGATAGAGCTTTGAGCTATACATTAGAAGACTGTTGGTTTGAATCCATGCTCTGCTATTCAGCCACTGTTGGGTCCTTGAGCAAGGCCCTTAACCCTGTCTGCTCCAGGGGTGCCGTACAATGGACCCTGCACTCTGACCCCAGTTTTCAAACAAAAATTGCATTGTATTAGGCATAACATTATGACCACCTTCCTATATTGTGTTGGCCCCCCTTTTGCTGCGAAAACAGCCCTGACCCGTCGAGGCATGGACTCCACTAGACCCCTGAAGGTGTGCTGTGGTATCTGGCACCAAGATGTTTGCAGCAGATCCTTTAACTCCTGTAAGTTGTGAGGTAGGACCTCCATGGATTGGACTTGCACATCCCACAGATGCTTGATTGGATTGAGATCTGGGGAATTTGGAGGCCACAACTCGTTGTTGTGCTCCTCAAACCTAGTAGTCTAACCTAAGTACTATACAAATAAACTTTACTTTTTTCCAGTTGTATTGATGTTGTATAGAAGTAATGACATCTCCATTGCATGATGGCAATATTTTCCTAGCGCCAGTGCAAAACTGAACAAACACGTCTTGGCTGCTAGATTACAGGGGAAAAAATTGTGTAAAGGACATTGTTTTCTGTTCACTAGTTCTGCAAACATTTCCAGCAATCACAGGGCAAAAATAGCTTTTACAACATTGGCTGCCACCACTTCTAATTCACTATTCACATTAACTTCAAACACTCACATTTCTCATAACCACCAATGACATTCTTTGTTGATTCCAGCAGGCCAGTATCAGCATGCTTCTGCAGCCTGGTGTCACGATAAAATCCGGAGGGGCGAAGAGGAGCTGCGTCACTGCCTTGGAAATAGTACAATGGTGTGAAATTGAAATCGTCCTTCCTGAATTTATATTGTTGAGGGAAACATTTTACATTGAGCTTCAGTAGTAACACAACACATTTGTGAAAAGTGCAAAGTCTAAGACATACACTGATCAGCCATAACATTAAAACCACCTCCTTGTTTCTACACTTACTGTCTATTTTATCGGCTTCACTTATCATATAGAAACACTTTGTAGTTCTACAATTACTGACTGTAGTCCATCTGTTTCTCTGCATGCTTTGTTAGCCCCCTTTCATGCTGTTCTTCAATGGTCAGGACTCTTCCAGGACCTCTACAGAGCAGGTATTATTTAGGTGGTGGATCATTCTCAGCACTGCAGTGACACTGACAGTGGCGGTGGTGTGTTAGTGTGTGTTGTGCTGGTATGAGTGGATAAGACACAGCAGCGCTGATGGAGTTTTTAAACATCTCACTCTCCCTGCTGGACTGAGAATAGTCCACCAACCAAAAATATCCAGCCAACATCGCCCCAGGGTCAGCGTCCTGTGACCCCTGATGAAGGTCTTGAAGATGACCAACTCAAACAGCGTCTCTGACTTTACATCTACAAGGTGAACCAACTAGGTAGGTCTAATAGAGTGGACAGTGAGTGGACACAGTATTTAAAAACTCCAGCAGCGCTGCTGTGTCTGATCCACTCATACCAGCACAACACACACTAACACACCACCACCATGTCAGTGTCACTGCAGTGCTAAGAATGATCCACCACCCAAATAATACCTGCTCTGTGCTGGTCCTGTGGGGGTCCTGACCATTGAAGAACAGGGTGAAAGCAGGTTAAAAAGGTATGTAAAGAAATAGATGGACTACAGTCAATAATGGTAGAACTACAAAGTGCTTCTATATGATAACTGGAGCTGATAAAATGGACAGTGATTGTAGAAACAAGGAGGTGCTTTTAATGTTCTAGCTGATCAGTGTATATGAAAAATAAAATCATCATTGTGTGCTTGTGTCTCATTCCTCATGTACTGAGAGGGCACATCCTCAGTCCGTGTGAAACGAGACGTGGTCTGATAGGACAAGACACAGTCTATTGTAGGTCTCTGTGGTGATGCCTAATTGGCACTTGTGTGCACCCACAGACAGGGGCACCTCTACCCCCCTGCGTTTAATCCACAAGAAGAAAAACAACTTGGCTTGGTATTTGAAGCATTTTTGGTGAATGAGTGTTTGGGTGCCCTCAGTGTGAGCAGTTTTCTCTCTTTCTAACGGTGTTGAGGCTTGTTGACTGCAGCTTGATTGGAGTCTGACTGGCGCTCTTGTCAAGATGGTTTAAAAGACGTCACTAATGTCTGGTATTGGTTTTGTGTGGCTGTTTGTGCATGTCGACATTTAGCATCTTTCTGATATGGTAGTTCAGATCTTGAGCATTTTGGTTTGGTAATGGCTTGTTATTGTTTGCTTGCTGGACCGCCCTGGTGTTCAGAAAACACATACAAGGCAGAATCCAGCATATGTTTTATTGGAAAGGCTTTTTTGTATAGCCCAGTGTACACAATTGCAGATACTTTTTAAAACATTGGCCACTACAAAATCACCCACTCATACTTACTGAAAGGGGACCCTCTACCAACATGCAAGTCATGCCACCCTACTCTGACCATCAAACACATACTAACCGAATGCCCTAAATGTGCATGAACCCAATGCCTGCTGAAAATGCCAAATACCTTACTCAAACAGGACTGAAAACACATTTAATGATCTACACCATACATGCAATGACTAATCTTAAAGCTTGATGACGATCACAAACAAACAAACAATTATAGTCAATCTCATACTAAAGCCACGTCAATGTGCAGTGTGTATTTAATCTGTTTTTTTACAGAAATTATTAGGAACGAATGAGAACTTCTTTAGAAACAGTTTGCAAAGTGTCCAAAAACATCTGATCAATACAAGATGAGCAGAGGTGGCCAAAAGCCATTTAATTCTGGTGCATAATTAAAGCTTTTTGGTGTACAATTTTGGCATTGGTGGTTGGAAGGTAAACTATAGCTGCTGATCATGCCAGCCATGGTTGTTTTTGTGAATAGTTAGGATTAAGGCTCTTTTTGGTCTGCCTATTACGTAACTAGAATGAGAAATGTTAAGTCAATCCAATTTTGATTGTTTTCATTTCAGTGGTCTTATAGGATCATAATTTGCCATGATACACTTATTCAAACAAAGATATTGTATATAACAGAGTTATAACAGTTACTATACATTACGGTGCACGTTTGATTGGTTTAGCATCATCTGCTATTCTTCTATTGGTGGATTTTAGACCAGCACCAGTTACGTGATAAGGTTTTTTCAGCCCGTTAGGAGTTTTGGTCACTGCACCACTATCATCTTCATGTAAACATGTCACACTGTCCATTACAAGACAAGATTAAGGGGTTAAATATTCTGACTGCCTCTTTATTAATTATGGGTAGCATGCTAGTTAGCCTTTGTAATGAACTGCTCGCTACATACTGCGCATTAAATTTAGTTTTGGTCTCCATGTTCATCATATTGTCCTACATTTCTACCATGTGTGCTACGTTACACTGTTATTTATAAAAGTATAAAGACTTGTTAATATAGAACTCAGTGATGATATGTATTTTAATAGGGTGCTGTTAGCTTATCGATTAAAAGCAATATGCAAGTCACTTTTTGTGATTGAAGAACAGAACAGGCTTTTAGCATCATCTGCTATTCTTCCACTGGTGGAGACAAGCACCAGTCACATGATGAGATTTGCTACCAGAACTTTTTTGTTAGGTGGTGTTGGTCACTGCGGCACAGTACCTTCAGGTGGACTAGCCAGAACCAATGATTGTTCAACCAATTAATATATGTAATAATAGGCCGCTCGGGTGGCGCAGCGGTAAAAACACACGCTGGAACCAGAGCTGGGATCTCGAATACATCGTATCGAATGTCAGCTCTGCCTGCCGGTTAGGCTGAGCGGCCACATGAACAATGATTGGCCTGTTGTTCAGATATGGGCGAGACTAAGCCGGTGGTCTCTCTCTCTCTCTCTCTCTCTCTCTCTCATGACTGGTGCAATTACGACCTCTGCTGGCTGATTGATGGCGCCTGCACAGAGATGGGAAAAGAGTTCTGTCAGGGTGTGTCTCTTCGTCACTCGTCAAAGTGCAGGTGATGAGATGCATACAGCATGCTGCCCACGTGTCGGAGGGGGCGTGGGTTAGCTTCGTTCTCCTCAATCAGAGCAGGGATCGGCATTGGTGAAGAGGAAGCATGACGCAATCGGGCAATTGGATGCGCTGAAAGGGAGAAAAAAGGGGAGAAAATGCATAAATAAAATATATATATAAAAAAATATATATGTAATAATAATATGATCGATGATGGAAAGTAAATCAGCGTTAATTTTAAATTACATTACACAGTGTGAAGAGAATGGAATTTCTTTCCTTGTTTTTCATTGCAGTGATGTTTCCTGACTTGTGTTCTGATTGGTCGTTTTTTTGTGTGTGTGCAGGTAAATGCTGGCAGTAAAGCCGAAAAAGCCCATCTGCAACCTGGAGACGTCATTCTAGAAATAAATGGGGACAACACAAGCGACATGCTGAACGTAGAGGCACAGAACAAAATCAAAAACTCCAAAACACAGCTGGAGCTTCTCGTAGAGAGGTACGATACAAACTCATATTTAATAAATGCACCAATTTTTTTTTTATGGATTGAAAAATAGATAAAATATTTTTCGCTTGAGTAAACATTACTAACGCGTGCAGGAGCATAAGAGTGGAGGAATGTTCCCAAACAGCAGATGTGTGTGTGTTTTTTATTTAAAATAGAAAGAATAACTGTAGTGATTTGTGAATAGCTGTCACACCTGCCAGGTCATGCCCATCTAAATCAACATTACATAATCCCTGGTGTCTGACTCAGCTTGAGGTTCAGAACATCTTCATTCTTTCATTCCGTGATTGACCGGCTGGCCCTTCAGATACATAATACTTATGATACTCCTCCAGAGAGTCTGCTACACTGGTATCTGTCTCTTTTTTTCTCTGCCTCCCTTATTATCTACATACTTGGTTTTGATCACTGGGTCACTTTACTGCCATTACTACAGTTCACTGTTATTTATTAAAATATAAAGACTTGTTGATATAGAACTCAGATGTTTTGTATTTTGAAAGGATGCTATTAGCTAGTCTGTTGCCCCTCACCTATTAATAATAATAATAATATAATAACCCTATTAATAATATAATAATCCTATATTATATTATAAAATATTTGTTATATTATATTATACACCGATCAGCCATAACATTAAAACCACCTCCTTGTTTCTACACCCACTGTCCGTTTTATCAGCTCCACTTACCATATAGAAGCACTTTGTAGTTCTACAATTACTGACTGTAGTCCATCTGTTTCTCTGCATGCTTTGTTAGCCCCCTTTCATGCTGTTCTTCAATGGTCAGGACCCCCACAGGACCACCACAGAGTAGGTATTATTCGGGTGGTGGGTCATTCTCAGCACTGCAGTGACACTGACATAGTGGTGGTGTGTTAGTGTGTGGTGCTGGTATCAGTGGAAAAGACAGAGCAGCACTGCTGGAGCACAACACACACTAACACACCACCACCATGTCAGTGTCACTGCAGTGCTGAGAATGATCCACCACTTAAATAATACCGGCTCTGTGGTGGTCCTGTGGGGGGTCCTGACCATTAAAGAACAGCATGAAAGGGGGCTAACAAAGCATGCAGAGAAACAGATGGACTACAGTCAGTAATTGTAGAACTACAAAGTGCTTCTATATGGTAAGTGAAGCTGATAAAATGGACAGTGAGTGTAGAAACAAGGAGGTGGTTTTAATGTTATGGCTGATCAGTATATATTTGCATCAGTGTAATTGTGGTTCTGTCCTTGCATCTGTAGGGAGTTTCTGTGTTCTCCCAGGTACTTCCAGATTCATGTCATATTAGATTGATGACCTGTGCAGGGTGTGTTCCTGCATTGCATCCAGCATTTACAACATCAGGATGTAGCAGTTAGTGAGAATAATTGAATGAATAAATGGAACTTGCCCGTCCCTATTAAAGATTGAATAAAATTTAAAATATGCCAGGCATGTGCAATTTAAACAGTTGGCATGCCACTACTTCTTATTGAAAGTGCATTTTTGTCCTTAAATGTACTTGATGATTTAGACATCACACCCTTATTTGGTGAGCCTATGGCATGTCTGTTCCACCCTGTGTTTGGCATCTCTGAACCATGCAGTATGGCTGCATGCTTTATGGTGCTTGAATGAGACTAATCACTAAACACACACAGCAATAAATCAGCATTTGTTTTTGTGTCTGGGGACCCCCGTCCGTAGTTACCCCGCCTAGGAACAAGAACAATTAAAGACCTACCGGCCTCTGCAGTCCTTTGACACTTTTATAGAGCCGTCCCTCAGTTTGCCTGGTTTCCTTTTTTACATGTGGTACACACTGGCCTTCCTGTTGCTATTCAGCTGAGACATTGTGCTCGGATATATTCGCCCTTTCTTGCACATTCCTAATGTACCTGTGCAATAACATTCATGCATGATGTATGTGCAGTATTGTTAGCTGAAGGATTGGGGAGGGGGCACACTGTAAACTCCCTGTCTGTGTGCAAGTGCCTGCTACTGAATTTTTCCCTGCTGACCTCATGTCTCACTTCAGTCCTGAAACAACAGTGTGGACAATTGCAGAGTGGTGCAGTATTTGTGTCTCCTTGCCTACGTTGTAGCTTTGCCAGTGCTGCCCTCTTAAACCTGATTATAAACTATGAGTCAAAAAGGAACCTTTGTACCTTTACCCATAACAAAATTCTTCTACTGCTGGACACAATAAGGTTACCTTGACAACCATTTGTGTTTCCACTTAGCAGCAGACGACACTACAGTGGGTAGCACTGTCGCCTCATAGCAAGAAGGTCCTGGGTTTGATCCCCAGGGGGAGCGGTTCAGGTTTCCTCCGGGAGCTCTGGTTTCCTCCCACAGTCCAAAGACGTGCAAGTGAGGTAAATTGGAGATACAAAATTGTCCATGACTGTGACTATTTTCTTGTACATAATTCAGGCACCTCACACCCTTATTTGGTGAGTCTATGGCATGTCTGTTCCACCCTGTGTATGGCATCTCTGAGCTATGCAGTACGGCTGCATGCTTTATGGTGCTTGAATGAGAAGACTAAACACTAAACACACACAGCAATAAGTCAGCATTTGTTTTTGTGTCTGGGGACTAGAACAATTAAAGACCTACTGGCCGCTGCAGTCCTTTGACACTTTTATAACAGCAGCAGATGACACTACGGCCTGTGTACCCATGATGACATAGCACTAGTATAAGAACTGGTATTTAGCCAAGAGGACAAACCTCATACCTATTGGTCTACATGGAAAATTTCTAGGGAAACTGGACTCAGCCAATTGTCAGTCAATCATCCGAGTTATTCATCGAAATCTGGTGCTGCAACATTGCAAGAATTTTGACAATTGATTAATGTTTGTCAAAGTTATTGTCATAGGTACAGTGGACTTTTTTGACTCTCAATGTATAAACCCAAAGGCATTGATGTGTATTTTAAGTAACACACTATGTGGCTTAATGTAATGGCACAATGTTACTTTTAGCTACCTGTTCCATATGCTCAGGTAAGATTTAGATTAAACACGAGGGCAAAACCACAAAAGTGGTCCATCAGTCATCAGTATGACAATGTTCTAGTTTTTTGTCAGACGTTGGGGGCAACCCTATAAATACCCACTATAAAAGTTACAGGCTTTTGTTATGGAGTTGAGTGAACATCAGTTGACAAGTTATATTTACAATGATTGATAAATGGCGGTTACGAAATAGTACAGAAATAGTAGTTTTTTTTGTGTTGCTCAGCTGGATTGTTTCAGGAGCTGCATTTGTAATGATTTGGGTTAGCGGCGAATGATCGGTCAGTTCTATAAAACAGAGCAACAGTGGACGCCATCCATGGAGGCAGCTGTTGCTTTGAAGTTTCAATGCGGAGCATGTGTTGTTGTTTTTTACACTCCATAATTCCTGCTCCATCATACTTCTATTCTCACACTCTTTGAAGGCTTGCGTGTTGGTGAGAGGAATGATGGGAAGACTGAATGGCATGCTGTGATTTGTAAAGCATTTACACGCTCTGATGCACTTCATTACTGATGCCATTTACATGCACACTAGAGTTGTTACAGTATGACATGTACATTTGAGTCTTTGTTCCCATCCCCTTATTTGTTAGACTTATTTTATCAATTTAGTAAAAATCTCTAATCAACAGATATATAGATATGGCATATTTTTAGCTTTGATGTATGGATTGTTCCACTCGACTGTAGTTCACGTCTGTGTTTGGTTCATCACATGCTACTAATCCAGAAAAACTGCACTGACTCTTTTAACCTGACCTGTATTTGTGTGATTTTTCAACCACATGGTGAGAGTTACCATGTCATATGGGTCTAAATCACCAAGCAGGGTTTTAAGCACAGCAGTTCCAGTGCTGTGGAGAAGGGTTTGAATTTATGGCTGCTTTTCCTTCTGGAGCTTCCCTGCTGTTCCCCGAACAGTTCTACTTTAGTGTCAGTCCATCTGCTGTCCTGTATGGCAGGAGGGCTAAAGGTTAGAAGTCAGAGGTTGAACGTTTATAAAGATAATGAGCAGAGCATTAACTCTGAGCAGATTGGGGTTATGAAGTTATTGTAAAGTAATCACACCACCACCAGTCTGTCTGCTTGACTAATCATTTCAGGTGCTGGCTCTTTTTTTTATATTATTGTGTCTAGGTTAACAAAACTATCAAGTACAGTAAATGGAAACTAGTATTCAACCACTTTTTCATTTTAATATAAGAGAAAAATACTTTTAATGCATGTTGCATCAAATGCACAATGAGTCATATTATTATGACCACTGCCTAATTTTGATGGCGGCAGCGTGTAGTTTATGAAGGAAGTCACATTTCGTGAGCTGGCTTGGTGGGTTTATAAGGTGTGCAATAGGCTGTCTGCACACATCACTCATTGCTGTCATGGGTAAAAAGGGATGATAAGTGGAGTAATGGCACCATTGCGAATAAGCGACATCAAAACTGCGGAGCACCATGTGCCTTGTGAGTTGAACGTCAGCTACGAAGGTGCACAAGGGCAGACTGACACACTGCAGTGGAGCAGCTCACTGCCAAAATGAACCAGGAGGCTACCAGACGTGTGCCTAAAAAACAGTTCAGCGAACCCTAGTGTGTATGAGGCTCCGAAGCAGACGGATGGTCACTGCACCTTCAGAAAAGGCTTACATCTTTACTGCAGTATCGGAATTGGACCTCAGATGATTGGCAAAGGGTTGCCTTCTCGGATTAATTACGTTTTCTGCTTCATTGAACGGATTTTCGTGTCTGGCCCCCTAATTCTTTAGACTTGAACCAATTGAGCATCTGTGGGACCACCTTGATCGTCATGGCTGTTACTCTAAATGTTAACTGTTGGTCATAATAATGCGACACAGTGTAACTTTTATGTAACAGACAAGTGTCCTTATAGTGTTTTTTTTATTAATCTCATCACCATCAACCGTCTGGCAGCCTGATATGGTCCTGATAAGTGTACACGTTAAAGAATTAACACTGTTAATCTGTACCAGACCATGAATTAAAAACAGGAGTTCACTCTTTTTTTTCCCATTTGCTCCAATTACTGTTTTACCAACTACTACAAACTGCCAAATTCAAACACTGTGAACTCCGAATAGTGAATCAAGACATGCAGACTTGGAGATCCCTTGATGACCTCTGAATGCGGGGCGCTGGATCTGAATCGGGTCCTTGTGTAGCATTCCTTCCCTGTAAAACCAAAAAGAGGTTTTTGTGACCTGTAAGCTCAGCCATTAATTCCAAAATAAATAAACCTTTGCAGACATGCTGCCTTAGTGTTGTGTGGATGTGTTAGACAAGTTCATATTGTCCTTCTGATCAGATTCAGACTTATTTTCAGTTCGTTGACCTTTATCCCACATGGTGTATAATACAGCATTATCTGCGGACCATTTGCAGCCACAATGTTTCCTTACTTCTGTTTAAGAAGGACATTTTTGAAAGTCTGTGAAGCATACTGTTTGGAACTGTGGTTAGTAAGTGGGTAGTTAGAATGGTGTAAGATTACCTGTGTAATTATTTTCGTTTGAATCCTGTTAACAGCGGTCAAAACGTGCTGTCTGGAATGCTCATCTCCATATTGTGTTACTGCATATCCTGTTGCCTTGACTAGACAGTAGGAGTTGCTGTTGATGGACCATCTTATTGCCACTAACAGATTTTCTGCATCTTTGTCCCCACAGGCCAGTTCCTTCCAGTCCTGGACAGACTAATGGAATCAGTAACACGGAACAATTGGTGGGCCGTTTCCAGGTCAGTGTCCAGTAAGAATCTAAATGTTTTCTTTCCAAATACAAGAGAAACAAATGGATCTAAAGTATTGTACATCCACACCACATTGTTATATCAAAATGTCTTGATCACCAACCAGCTATATACAAATAGCTGTACAGAATGCACTCAGAGCAGAGCTTCGGGTCTAAAGTGCAGCATGTCCTGTTTTAAACTCAGTCCTGTTGTTTGTGGAAATGGCTAATCACTATGAGTCTGTGCCCTGTGTCTGCCCTGCTATGTGAAAGATTAAAACCACAGTGTCTGTAAAAACCATTCAGTATGCTGCTGAAGTCAAAAGTTTACATACACTTGTAAGAGAGATTTTAATTGTCATTTCTGCAGTCAGTTTATCTGTTTTAATTGTTTTCAGTGTTTACTACAAAATTAAAATATATAGTATCCTGATGCTAGTTTCAGTATTTTATGTTTTATTTTTTTTTTATAAAAAACAATACAAGTTTTCACTTATTATGGTTAAGTGTAGATTCTTGTTGAGGCGTCCAAATGCATTAATAACAGGATTACTAATATTTACAGTGATTTCAAAAAGTACTTTTCTTTTTGAAGGTAAAAAAGTTTCTAATACAAAAAAAATTGTGGTATTTAAATTTTTAAATAATTTTCATATTAAAAATATTAAAAATATTAAAACTGTTATACATTGTGACTAGATATTTAAATACCTCTTTTAATCAAACATATACTGACTGAATGCTCAAATACTTACGTGAACAACAATATAAAGCAATAACAAACAACTGGAAAAAATTGTAACCAAGACAAAGTAGAAACTATCCTTAAATTCTTAAAAAAGGGTCTAAAAGATAAAACAACATAACAATGCTCGACAAGGGCTATAGACTAATTTAAAAATTATCCTACCCTACTGTGAATATAACCATTGTATAAACACGACGAAAAATAAATATTCCTTTATTTATTGAAATGTATATGTATATATGAATTTATTAGTATTTATAGATTACCTTTTGTGAGATTTGTGTGCATTTATTTTTGTAGTAATAATCTGTATATCATTTACTCCACTCTAAACTTGTTACTTGTTCTACCTCAGAGTTTATCGTAGAACTGAAACAGACTTATCTTAGACAGAAAAGCCTTCTTGGCTGCTCATCAAATGATTGTTTCAGTCACTATCAGCATTGCTTTACAAACATTTCCTATCCAGAGACTGACATTTTTCAAGATCTTGTCTCTGATCCAAATAACCTGAGAGAAAGTCTGCTTCATATTACTATGTATCATGTGTGCTCATATGGACAATCTAGAAGTCATAGCTCAGCAGATCCCTGAAAAAAAACTCTGAGATTAAATGTCTTTAGAACCAAAGGAACCTCAATGCCGTAACTTTCACTTCAGATCACTTCCTGGGTTTTGTTTATGAAATGTGGCTCTCTGCCAGTTGGAAGCTGTAGGATATTTGTGTTTAAATGTTTTTACCATTAGGGTTAACAGTCTGCTGACAATATTAAATCTTGTTTGCAGGTCAGAATAAGAGCAAAGTACTGGTGGGTCTATTTATCTAAAGCCTAATGCATATGTGACCCAAACACACTTATCTCACACTTGTTGCCTTGCACGCCTTGTTTTCATTTGCTTGTTTAGGTTCAGAATTACTCCCTACGAGCAATTAATGCAATCTTTTAATGGTTTGCGCCAGACCATACGTTTGTTGGGGCTGCTGAAATCGTGTGACGTTTTACATATTGACCAATGACAGTCATGGGACAGTTGTAGCCTAGCAGTTAAGGTACTGGACTACTTAGCAGAAGGCTGCTGGTTCAAACACCACCACTGCCAGGTTGCCACTGCTGGGCCCTTAACTTGTTTGAATCAGGAATACCAATGTAATATGTAGAACTTGTTTCTGTTGTTTGAACATGTAACTGAGTACTTTTTTATGCATTTTACCCTGTTTTTCTCCCAATGTAGCATAGCCAATCTGCTGCTGGGCATATATATTCAACTAACAACCTATAAATTATAATGGTGATATTGGGATTTGTAATCTATTGACTACTATCTGTGAATAGTTTACATGGTAAACATAACACTAGTCCCAATTTGTCCCAATTATCATGTATCATTAGCTATTGTAGGTCATTTTTTGATGACAATGTGTTCCTTGTGGTCCTGTAGGAGGCTGTGCAAGTCAGAGATGAGAACCAGAACTACAGAGTCTACTCCGTCTCCAGTCCGGCTTCTATTTCTCCAGGTCCATACTCCCCAGAACCACTATCCAGTCCTGAAGTAAAGGGGGAAAGGATCACACCCACCAACAGGAGGTATGCCCTTAAAGGCTGCAATATGTTTCTTCAAAAGTGTGTCTGAAAGCAGCCCATTATTTTAATGGTTTATTTAACCACAGGATGTTCGTATGTCCATCAAAGTAAAATGCTAGTGGTAAGATTAAAAAGGATGTTTTGTTTGAATATATACTGAAACCTACTAATGGTGACCTACCACATTTCTCTCAAAATAAAAGGGAATTTAAAAAGGAACAACACTGCCACGTCAATTACACATTACTGTACAGATGAGTGAGTGGACGTGGGAGGAGATTTTATACAATTTAAAAAATAATGTTTTAAGCTGCCTCTCTATCCCTTCTGTAAAGAGGTTTGGGCACAAACTCCAGTGGCCTGCACAGAGTCCTGACCCCAATCCCTATTATTATATATAATAAAACTATTAATTATGGTGAGCCAGGCCTTCTCGTCCAACATCAGTACCTGACCTCAATCAACCTTTCCAGATTAGTGGATGCTGTTATGGATGCAAAATGTCTAAAGGTTTTGGTTGTTAGTTAGTTTTTAAATGGGATGTCCAAGAATCTAAATAATCTATAGCTCACTTCACTGGAGAAAAATATGAAACTATTTCACACTGTCTAGATCAGGCCACCTTACCAATATCCATTAATACCTGATCGTTTCAGGTTATTGTAGACACCTTGTGTTTAAGACTTGCACTGTAGCTTTTTAAGAACATGATTTGTTTCTTAAGAACTGTCCGTGCTCTGATGTGGATCTAGAGACGTTCAGCGAGTTTTATTCCTGATCATCCCTTTTATCTGCATTTCATCTTTTAAGTTTTATGTTTCCTCTGCTAAGATTAATGTCCCATGAATCTGGAGAGCAGCCTCATGTTCCTTGGTCAGATATGTAGTCGATATGTCTAGGATTGATGCTTTATAACTATAATTACCCCACAGTGCTCTGAGTTGAAATATAGTTAGTAGGTTTCAATGCCAGAGCTGTTCAGTTAAAAGTTTCCAAAAAAATGTAGAAATGTATTGCTTTTGGACCCAAAAAGATCATTCCTAGTCTTCCCATGTCACTCCAGGAACTGAACGACCATCCAGCTTTAAGCTAATGCGACTGCACAGTCTAATTATTTTAGACCGAAAGTATGCCGAAAGTTTTTAACTGCCTATGCTTGTCGTGTTTATCAGCGATGCCGTTGGTCCTTCTTGGAGTTCACTTTTTCTCTTCACTTCAGCAAGCCCATGATCGAATGTCCACATACATTGGTGAAGTACTGTACGTTACTGTTAATTCAGTCCTGCTTGCAGAAAAGGTGAACTTTAATAAGGATCAAGGGCACCTCTAAAAAAGCAATTCCTTTAACATGCAGTACTTCACCAATGTATGTGGACACTTGATCATATGCTTGTTGGACATCCCATTCAAAAACAATTGGTGTTAATGTGGGATTGTGGCAGAGAAATTCCAGTGGCCTGCACAGATCGCTGATATAAACCCTAATTAACACCTTTAGGATTAATTTTGTTTTTATATTTATACCCACATGGATATATTGGTTATAACTTATACTATTGCTTCTATTACATACATATACCTGATAGTATCTGATTTAATTACCTACATCAGATATCTTTTATATTTTTTTTCTATCCATCTATCCATCCATCCATCTAAACCCACTCATCCATCTAGCCATCTAAACCCACTCATCCATCTATCCATCCAAACCCACTCATCCATCCTTCCATCCAAACCCACTCATTAATCCATCCATCCTTCCAAACCCACTCATCCATCTATCCATCCAAACCCACTCATCCATCTATCCATCCAAACCCACTCATCCATCCTTCCATCCAAACCCACTCATCCATCCATCCATCCTTCCAAACCCACTCATCCATCCAAACTCACTCATGCATCCATCCATCCAAACCCACTCATCCATCCAAACCCACTCATCCATTCATAATAATAATAATAATAATACATTTTATTTATATAGCGCTTTTCAAGATACTCAAAGACGCTTTACATAAGACAAATAATCAAAACAAATACGTACATACACCATACAAATCATAGTACAAAATCAAAATAGTACATCAACATCAAGAATAATTAAGATAAAAACAAAGAGAGCAGCATAAGACAGTTCATTAAAAATTAGCTAAATTATGAGAGAGAACAACAAATATAGAACAATTTCTTAAAATTAGACAGAAACAGGACAGATTTACATGCAATCAGGAAACTGAAAACTTTACAAGTTTTAGGATCTAGGACTTCACATTTCTGTCGTGATCTAAGTATAAAAACTATTAAAAAGAATAGCAAAAATAAAAGCATTTATTTTGTGTTGTTACAAGTTAAATGCCACTCTGAATAGATGAGTTTTGAGAAGTGACTTGAATTTGGACAGGTCAGGACAATCTCGTAGGTGTTTGGGGAGAGCATTCCATAAAGATGGAGCAGCTATGGAAAAGGCCCTGTCACCCCAGGTCCGGTGCTTGGTCCTAGAGGGTATGGACAGTAGGTTAGCCTCAGAAGAGCGAAGGCTACGGGAGGGAATGTGCTGATGGAGCAGGTCGGTGAGGTAGGATGGGGCCTGATTATGGAGAGCTTTGTGAGTGAATAGAAGAATTTTGAATTGAATGCGTTGAGCAACGGGAAGCCAATGAAGTTTTTGTAGAACAGGTGTAATATGATCACGGGAGCGAGTATGAGTAAGGAGGCGAGCAGCTGAATTCTGGATATACTGAAGTTTTTTTAGGATTTTGTTAGATGTACCATAAAGGATGCTATTGCAATAATCAATTCTGGATGTAATAAAAGCATGAATCAAGGTTTCGGCGGCAGAAAAAGAGAGTGATGGACGTAGACGTGCTATGTTTTTTAGATGAAAGAAAGCAGTTTTGGTGATGTGATTTACATGGCGGTCAAAAGAGAGGTTGCTATCAAAAATTACACCAAGATTTCGGATGTTAGAAGACGGAGACAAAGTGTCATTATCAATGGTAATTTGAAAATTTTTTGTGGTTTTTGCCAGGGTTGTAGGACCTACGATGATCATATCTGATTTTTCACAGTTTAATTTGAGGAAATTAGCTTTCATCCACAATTTCATTTCAGTGATGCAATTTGTCAGAGTGGAGTGAAGTTCAGTATTAATGGATTTGGAGGAGATGTAAAGCTGAATATCATCAGCATAGCAGTGGAAATGTAAACCATGCCGACGTATGATGTCACCAAGGGGGAGCATATAAAGAATAAACAAAAGGGGACCTAACACTGAGCCTTGGGGAACGCCTTGGGACAGTGGAGCAATGGCAGAACTACAATTGTTGATATTAACAAACTGTTGTCTGTTTATGAGATATGACCTTAACCACAAAAGGGCAGTACCAGTGATGTTGACAGAGGATTCAAGGCGGGACAGAAGAATGGAGTGATTAATGGTGTCAAAAGCTGCAGTAAGATCAAGGAGGACGAGAATATTAATTTGTCCAGAGTCTGAGGAAAGAAGAAGGTCATTTGTGACTTTGAGGAGGGCTGACTCAGTGCTGTGCTGGGGGCGGAAACCAGACTGAAATGATTCAAATAGATTATTGGAATTTAGGTGATCTTTGAGCTGTGAGGCAACAACACGTTCCAGTATTTTCGACAGAAATGGAAGATTGGAAATGGGCCGAAAGTTACTCATAATGTTAGAGTCAAGTCCAGGTTTTTTAAGTATGGGAGTAACAGCAGCCAATTTGAGTGATTGAGGGACTGAGCCAGAACTAAGAGAGGAATTGATTATCTCTGTGATAAGTGATGAGATAACTGGAAAACAACCCTTAACAAGTTTTGATGGAGCAGGATCCAAAACACAAGTGGAGCTTCGCATCCCTGTTAAGATCTCAGATAGGTCCAAAAGAGACACAGGTGAGAACTGAGACAGAGGCTGGGTAATAAATTGAGATGAGATAGGCGGAGAAACAGAGATGACAGGGGAAACTGTCAGAAAATTGTGGATATTCTCAACTTTTGTTTGAAAAAATGAGAGGTAAGAGTTACACTTGTCAACTGTAAAGGAATTGGTAGTATTGTCAACTGGTTTGAGAAGTTTATTTATTGTGGAAAAGAGAGTCTTAGGATTTGTTGATCCAGCATGTATGAGTTCGGAATAGTAAGTGGATCGGGCTGCCGTAAGAGCGTCATCCATCCATCCATCCAAACCCACTCGTCCACTCATCCATCCATCCATCCAACCCACTCAGATCTGTTGAGAATGTCTCAGATATACATTGTCCAGTTGGCCCATCGCTCCCAGTTTACACAAACCTACATAAGCGATGTTACCTGACTACAAAACATCAGCATTTCTTTGTTTTTAACTGTGATTATGTTGACTTTCAGCCTGCAGCACAGTTCCTGGTCTTCTGAAGAGAAGATTAGCAGCTACAGACTGTCCCGACCTCTTTCTCAGGTAGGAACCCAGAATCACCTTTATTACTCTGAACAGCAAATACTACTCTTGTTTGTCTATATGCTAATAAAAAAGACAGATGTGTTGGGGTTTCGACCTGATAGAAGAGTTCTTACCATGAGCTCAGTGTGTGTATGACTTTATGGAAGTTTCCAGCTGTATTAAACAGTGCTTTCACTGACGCTCCTAGGACTTTGATGAACTACTTAATCTAGTAATTATGCACTCTGTTGTACAACATGATGATTTTGAGATTTATGTAGCAGTCTATAAATGCTGGAAAGGTCATTTTGTCAAGCTGGAAACTGTTAATTTAAAAGATCATTATAAAAAACAAAAGAGTTGGGATCTAGTATTAACTGCATCCAGCCTATAAGTCAATGGCTAATGAGCTGAAAAGCACATGATTCGCTGTTTGAGGTTTGCTAAATTTAAATCAAGAGGGAGAAATGTTAAGTGGGGTAATGAGAGAACTTGCTGTTCAATGAACTAAACGCAGTGAATTTGGTGGGAAAGTTCATTTGGTGATATGTGAGCTATGTGGCATGGACTTGACTCCCACAGAAGTCGCTAAGACAGCTGACAGAACAGGAAAAAACAAGCCAAACGCTTTGATGGCTAATAGCATTCCAGTCATTTTCTGAGTGCTGCGGATGTTGGATAAACATACACTGGGTGACACGGCTTTATAAACCCGGTGATATCCCAGTCCCCCAAGCTGAACCAGACAGACCCCGACGTATGCGGCCATTCTCAGTAGTCATGGGAGAAGAACTATGGGACGGTCGTCTTGTTGACGTGGCTGGTCATTTCTGCCGGTCTTCAGGTTCTTGTTCATCAGTACAAGCTCTTGATTGAGGTTGATGAGATTTTGAGTAAAAAAAGTAGTAGTTTAAGAATGCAGACCATTTCCCTGCAGCTGTACATGCATAGAAATGTCAGAAATTGCCATTTATGGAACAGTCATCTGATGCGTTAGCCCATTACTCCTGAGAGCACAGCTAAGGTTTGAACCTGAGCTCGAGATATCAACTTGCCCGTGAGTCCAACAGGCACTATTGGCTGCATGCATGTCAAGGGGGGTTTAATAGTGTTCCATTTTGCTTAGTCAGGGTAGCATTTCTAGGACCAAACAGACTGGGGTTTGGAACTAAAGTAAGTTTGGCGACATGAGGAAATTAGTTCATAGCCCAGGTGCAGTCCTGGGTACTTGCTTTGTTGTTGATGACTTCACTATCATTAGAGATGGCAAGTGGATCAAACTCTGGTTACTCGGACCCGTGTTGCTGTGTATCATCCATTCTACCAGCTATGCCATCATGCTGCCCTGGATAAGATCTACGATGTTTATATACAGTGCCTTGCAAAAGTATTCAGCCCCCTTGAACTTTTCAACCTTTTGCCACATTTCAGGCTTCAAACATAACGATATGAAATTGTAATTTTTTGTGAAGAATCAACAACAAGTGGGACACAATCATGAAGTAGAACGAAATTTATTGGATATTTTAAACTTTTTTTAGAAATAAAAAACTAAAAAGTGGGGCGTGCAATATTATTCAGCCCCTTTACTTTCAGTGCAGCAAACTCACTCCAGAAGTTCAGTGAGGATCTCTGAATGATCCAATGTTGACCTAAATGACTGATGGTGATAAATAGAATCCACCTGTGTGTAATCAAGTCTCCGTATAAATGCACCTGCTCTGTGACAGTCTCAGAGTTCTGCTTAAAGCGCAGAGAGCATCATGAAGACCAAGGAACACACCAGGCAGGTCCGAGATACTGTTGTGGAGAAGTTTAAAGCCGGATTTGGATACAAAAAGATTTCCCAAGCTTTAAACATCTCAAGGAGCACTGTGCAAGCGATCATATTGAAATGGAAGGAGTATCAGACCACTGCAAATTTACCAAGACCCGGCCGTCCCTCTAAACTTTCAGCTCAAACAAGGAGAAGACTGATCAGAGGTGCAGCCAAGAGGCCCATGATCACTCTGAATGAACTGCAGAGATCTACAGCTGAGGTGGGAGACTCTGTCCATAGGACACAATCAGTCGTACACTGCACAAATCTGGCCTTTATGGAAGAGTGGCAAGAAGAAAGCCATTTCTCAAAGATATCTATAAAAAGTCACCTGGGAGACACACCAAACATGTGGAAGAAGGTGCTCTGGTCAGATGAAACCAAAATCAAACTCTTTGGCCACAATGCAAAACGTTATGTTTGGCGTAAAAGCAACACAGCTCATCACCCTGAACACACCATCCCCACTGTCAAACATGGTGGTGGCAGCATCATGGTTTGGGCCTGCTTTTCTTCAGCAGGGACAGGGAAGATGGTTAAAGTTGATGGGAAGATGGATGGAGCCAAATACAGGACCATTCTGGAAGAAAACCTGTTGCAGTCTGCAAAAGACCTGAGACTGGGACGGAGATTTATCTTCCAACAAGACAATGATCCAAAACATAAAGCAAAATCTACAATGGAATGGTTCACAAATAAACGTATCTAGGTGTTAGAATGGCCAAGTCAAAGTCCAGACCTGAATCCCATCGAGAATCTGTGGAAAGAGCTGAAAACTGCTGTTCACAAACGCTCTCCATCCAACCTCACTGATCTCGAGCTGTTTTGCAAGGAAGAATGGGCAAAAATTTCTGTCTCTCGATGTGCAAAACTGATAGAGACATACCCCAAGCGACTTGCAGCTGTAATCGCAGCAAAAAGTGGCGCTACAAAGTATTAACGCAAGGGGGCTGAATAATATTGCACGCCCCACTTTTCAGTTTTTTATTTCTAAAAAAAGTTTAAAATATCCAATAAATTTCGTTCCACTTCACGATTGTGTCCCACTTGTTGTTGATTCTTCACAAAAAATTACAATTTCATATCGTTATGTTTGAAGCCTGAAATGTGGCGAAAGGTTGAAAAGTTCAAGGGGGCTGAATACTTTTGCAAGGCACTGTATAGGCTATATTTTCCCAGATATTTAGCCAGAAATATATGTATGTCCCCACCGTACTCTGGGGATGCGCGCCAGTATAATATGTCAGGGCAATTGTAGCCTATCGGTACTGTACTGGACTAGTATTCAAAAGGTAGCTAGTGCAAGCCCCACTACTGCCAGGTTGCCACTGTAGGACCCTTGAGCAAGGCTCTTAACCCTCAATTGCTTAGACAATATACTGTCACAGTGCTCTAAGTCGCTTTGGATAAAAGCGTCTGCTAAATGCCACAAATTTTAATGTAAACAAAACATTCCATCTATTGTTTGTGTACAGCCCTCAAAATAGCAGACATCTTAATTCCTATTTATACAGATAACACAGCTATGGGTCACATCCAAATTCCCCTTGTTTTATAATTACAATACTATTTACATGGGTCAGCTGCTGTTTAGTACTCCTCAATCTCTGGATGGACAACATATCATTCCTTTCACATCTCCCAATTTTTTGTTGTGCAGAGGAGTAATATTGAAGTATTTTTAGGGTTTTTTTTTTTTTGGGGGGGGGGTCTGCTCCTGTGATTATTTTGATAGTGGATGCATATTCAAGTTTCAAGTTTATTTGTCATTTGTACAAATGTTAGCAGCAGTTGTACATTGAAATGTGTGTTGGGAGGCTCGGGAACTCTACGAGTGTGCTATGATAAAGTACAAATAAGGTAAAAGTACAAGTACAAATAAAAATACAAATAAGATAACAATATAATAAACAGTCTTTTAAAAGTATATAATATATAAACAAGGAAGAAAAATATAGAAAAATATATGTGAAAACAATTGCAGTTAAAGTGAAAAGTGAAAATTGCAGTAAATGTAAACATTGACCCATAGTAGACATTGCAGGCGTTATGGATATTTCACGGGGTAACAGAGACCCAGATAGAGATATCAAACCGAATCAGTTAGAGCTAGCTCTTTTCCACGTAATTGTGCTAGAGCTCATGTTGGTTTTAGATATGGAACTATATGAAACCATTTCACCACCAGGTTTTAGAGCTTCAGAACCTAAAGATCAAAAGATCAATGATCAGGGAATTTTATAGTCAGCTGCTCGGTCAACAAACCAGAATAAATTGTGGGAAAAGCACAGATGAGGTCAAAGCTTTGCATACACTGAATAATTTTGTGAGCCGGACGTTCATCCAGCATCTGTGCTTGACTAGACAGATTCCAAAATCTAGTTTCAGACGATTGGAGACTGTTTAGCTGAGGGAAGAGGGGGTGGGATATGGTGGGACTTCTTTAGCGTATTGGAAATAAAATTCCATAGTTCTACAAATGTGAATTTACATCTAAATTTCCCTTTTTTTTTTATTAGCGATTGGCATATAAAAACATTTGGAAGGTGATTGGTAGCAGTATGAAGAGAATTTTTTGAGAGATCAAATAAAGGAGGCAGAGTCGCCTTAATTGTCTGAGCATTGACCAGACATTGATAACAATCCGAAATCATTCATTGTGACAAATCTGCACCATGAGTTGCTGATGAATTTGATACATATTTGTCAAAAGTTTATTAATTCAGTTATTTCTTAGACGTATTCAATTCCCTATTACACTGGCAACCCTGGTCTGACTCATCCCACCCCTGAACAACAGCCAATCGTTGTTCATGTGGCCACCCAGCCGGATGGCAGAGCTAAGATTCGATACGATGTATTCGAAATCCCAGCTCTGGTGTGCTAGCGTGCCACCTGAGCGGCCGACATAATAGACTTTTTAATAGTCTTGATAACCATTGATAATTCACATCAATGGTTAAGAATTGCTCTCTCATGAGGCTCTCTCATGATTCTCAAGAATGCCTCTCTCTCTCTGTTTTCTCATTATCAGTAAAAAGGAATGCACAGTACTGCATGGCCGTCTGCTCTAAAGGTCACTACGAGCTCGTGTTCACGCGGCTGGACAGTCCAGGGAAAGGCTGAAGGGAAAAGGCGCCCTGCATGGTGCCTGAACCGGGACATTCCCTTCGCATGCTTGTAAAGATCCGTTTGCCCTTTCTCCTCATTTTTCATTTTTCCTTGGCTTTCTTTTTCCAGATTTCCTCTTCTGGGAGAGCTTGCATACTTGGGCTTTTAGTTAAGAGTAGTGCTTAATGTCAAATGTGTGGGTGTTACTGTGTATTGTAGGGATGTAGCCCTTTGCTGATTTGTTCTAAATGTGGACAACAACTACCTGGTGTACATACAGCAATGCTGGATGTGTTAATGCTATAGGGTTTTCCTTCATTTAGCTGGTATGGTATCCAAAAAAACTTTTTTTCCCCCATTTGTCCTCTGATTGTGGTTTGGCTGTTCAGTTTTGGGTGGAAAACACAGTGTAGTTGTATAATTCTGGCACACATAGATGCATAGACACATACTTCCTGGAATTCTGGAGGTGTTGTATGGTTCTGCTTAGTGAAAATGACACCGTTTGGCTGGTTCTGCTAATGTTAGTCTACCAGAAAGTCTCTCTGTGCTCTTCTACTGGTTACCTGGGCGCCCCCTTGCAGACACAATTGGCAGTGCCTGCAGCAGACAAAATTGGCCACTAGTCTGCTGGGTGGGAAAGATCAGACTAATAAAGAGGGTGTGGTCTTTGATGCTGTATAAGGACCCTGGTTAGTATCCCGAGGCACCTGTACAGCAGTGGAGGAATGCAGACATGAGTGAGTGATTGAGTGCAAGACTGGCCTCACATGCAAATCCACTGAAGTATGGGCGAATAAGAAAGGGTCGGTTTTCCACCTTTAAGTCATAGGCCTTTCTCAAAACCACACTGCATTATGGTTACACTGGTTTTTAACTTCAGGCTCATGCTTCGTTCACTCTTCTCTGTTTAACGTGAGAAGTATGCAGGGACGCGCTCAGGTAGCAAGCCTCCAGCTAAAAGCCGTTTCCATTCATTGCTCTTTAACCAGAGATGGGCCGAGTTTAACTGAAATCGCCATTTACGAACTGGGTTTGCTGGAAATAAAGAGTAAGTATCCATTAGTGCTGCTGGCAGGGTGTAGTGTGTCCTGAGAAAGGTGGTATTTACAATGGAGGCTCTGATGCAAAGCGCTCTGGGTGTGTGGTGTTGACTTTCCTTTTCATCCAAGGCACAGGCTGGTCCTTGTTGTACTGGAGTCTGTTGGAGTCGGGGGTGAGGATGAGGGTGTCCTTCACTCCTGCTCTTTTTCCCCTACATACCATCTCTCTTCTTCCTCACACAGATTTACCCAGCTACTAATTTCTGGTTAGATATACATGATCTTGAACATCATTGGGTATTTTTGTTGGTGCACTATATGGCCAAAAGTATGTGTACACCTTTGTTTTATCATTTTATATCCAATCCAGTTTCCAATTCCCCCATTGTAGATCCAATTCTGCTTGCACCCCTTATTCTGGCCAAGGGGAGCCACAGACCATATATGTGTCCCCTCTGACATGGGAGTTCCCACACAAAACCATATCGATACAGAGAGACAATCTATGCCCCATGTGACCCTGTCCCAGAGTTTGCATTTCGCCCAATCCAGCTCCCCTTAGACACATCCAATTGTCTGTTGGCCGCCTGGCCAGGGTGGTCACACAGTTTTTAACACCTGAGCTTAGGGTCTGGTAGAGTGTTAGACCGCTGTGCCACTCAAGCACCCGGGAACAGAACAACTACATCTTGCCATCTTTGAACCCCAGAGTATAATTTTTTGGATCAAGGAATATCCCAGCATACAGAAAGTGTATCTGTTCTACACATTAGAAAGCTGTATTATCTCGCCACCAGGGAGAACATGTTGCCAAACCTAGTGTGGCATTGGCGACGAGTCACTGCATGCACCCTTGCTATTAGCAACCCAGTGCCGAGCTGGGATTACCCGTGGTGATCTTATTGTGGTTACCAGAGGTTGGATTGTGGCAGGCCACATCCTGGCAAAGAGCTTTTGGGTTTAAATGTATATATGGGATGTACTGCAAGTCTTACGACGTGTACTAACTAACCATGACCCTTGACTTTATACACCCACAAACATATGTCGTTAATACACACTTCCACATTGTTCCAAAGGGCATATTTTTATGGGTGGTGTAAAGCATTCTCAGATTGGACTCAGTGGACTCAGTGGGAGTACATTTTCTGGCAGATTAACAATAAACCACAAAATAGGACTGTTCCCTTTGTGGAGATGTGTAAAGTATTCTGTGCACATGACCTTGATGTCTGCTGCTGCTTAGGATGGAGTTGTTATTGAAGAAGGATCATGTATTTTCTTTTAGTAAAAAACAGCAAGGGCCTTGATCTCAGCCCCTTTTTATACCTATGGATTGGGAAGCTGAATCAAGTTTTATTTTGCAATAGTGACTGACTTTACTCACACCCTTGCTGCTAAATAAAAGTGAATTCCTGCAGTTCATGTTCCCAAAGATAGTTGGTTTGTAGTCACATTTCTGGAAATGTTTCAAGCCCGAGTTTCCAAACTACTCAGTTGCTCTTGTTACATGTTTCAGTCTCAAATGCTCCATTTGTTTTTGGGATCAGAATAGCTAAAGTAGCTAACAAGTATTCTTCCAGAAACAACGTCTGCTCTCTAAAACCGCTTTGGCACTGTCCTTCCTTTCTCCCGCTAGTATTTCTTCTGGACGTGTATGAAGACGCTAGGGGACACCATGCTATTCTGGGAGGATTTTGAAAGCTTGGGCCTCTCTGTATTTTTCTTGGCTGTTTGAATGAGTTTCAGCTCTGTTAGACGCCATTAGATCCTCATTGATACGTCCAGAAGTATCTCTCCCTCCGAAGTCTTTTTTATTTCTGTTCTCCTGAATCGACACGTCATTAGAGTTGTTATTCTTTCCTCAGAGATGGAAAACCAAACAAGCACTGGTGGGACGGCATCACCCCTGAGGTCCCTCAGAGGCTAAAAACCTGAGTTTATGAGGGAGAATTTGGCCAGTTCTGGAATTCTGGACGCGGTTTTAATGGAATAGTGCTTGCCAGAGTGCTTGGTCAACATTCCTAACATTGTCAAGGTTACCAGGATACTTTTACCCCAACAATATATATTTCTGTTTAGTCCTGCAAGCTGAATTTCAGACCTACACCCAAGATCTTGACGTGATGCTCACCTCGGAAACCGGTGTCACATGGAGAATTTCAGGGAAATTAAATGTCCTTGGCAGTCCTGCTCACCACCACCCATGACCTCTGTTACACATTTCTACTCACAAAAGTCCAGTTTACTCCAGTAAACCAGTTGCTAAGATTCAAGACTGGCAGCAGACCAGTGATTATGCAACTGCTCATTTCTCAGTTAAACTGTCTGTCTGGTGATCATGTGACGGGTGGGTCTCTGTAATGCTAATGTGGGAAGGTTATAATACTGCTCACTGTGAGTGTAAACAGACTGACTGCACCAGTAAATATAAGGAGGGAGGAGAGTCTGAGGCAAGTATGACGAGCACAAAAAATATCATATGAAGAATGAAAGGTAAAGTGCCTCTTTTGCTAGCTGGCTATCAACATTCCAATTCAACCCAAAGATGGTTTATGGAGTTGTGGTTCTCCATAAGTAATTAAACTGATCAGCCATAACATTAAAACCACCTCCCTGTTTCTACACACATTGTCCATTTTATCAGCTTCACTTACCATATAGAAGCACTTTGTAGTTCTACAATTACTGACTAGTCCATCTGTTTCTCTGCATGCTTTGTTACCCCCCTTTTATGCTGTTCTTCAATGGTCAGGACTCTCACGGGACAACTACAGAGCAGGTATTATTTAGGTTGTGTCATTCTCAACACTGCAGTGACACTGACATGGTGGTGGTGTGTTAGTGTGTGTTGTGCTGGTATGAGTGAATAAAACACAGCAATGCTGCTGGAGTTTTTAAACACTTCACTGTCACTGCTGGACTGATAATAGTCCACCAACCAAAATTAACCAGCCAACAGTGCCCTGTGGGCAGGGTCCTGTGACCACTGATGAAGGTCTAGAAGATGACCAACTCAGACAGCAGCAATAGATGAGCGATTGTCTCTGACTGCATCTACAATGTGGACCAACTAGGTAGGAGTGTCTAATAGAGTGGACACGGTATTTAAAAACAGTCTGTGTCTTATCCACTCATACCAGTTAATCATTAGTGGCTGAAGTTTTTTTGGGGTTTGCTACCTAAAAAGCTGACTAAAAAGCCAAAAACTAAAATCAATCTAGAAGTGCACCCCATCCCCGGCCCTTAACTTTGTTAGCATGACCACAGACAGGATGAGTTGTTTTTTTGTGAAGTGATGAAAGCCAGAAGTGGGTGAAGGAGCTGGTTCAGGTAGCTTCATTTATTCTTTGTAATTATTCAGTAAACTGTTTATCCACTCGTGGAGCAACAGCGAAGACGAGGGCAGATGATTATCCCACTATAAACCAAAGCTCCACTTACAGGAAACTTTAATACACTCATTACAGAGCAGGAGCAGCTCGTTTTATCAGCCCATTACGTTACCTCCTCCACCACCTTAGACCTCCATAAATTAAACACACATTGCTTAATTCTGTTTATTTTAACAGCAAGATCAGCAATACCCTCTGAGTCTCAAGTCTCATTCAACACTGCTCTGTTTATAAAAGACTTCACACTTACAAAAAGCTTTGTTAGTGTTTTTTGTCCTGGTCGTTTCCACTTACCCCGATAGTATCTTCCTCCACTGCTGCTGACCCCTACTCTGGCCAGGGAGTCCCCTCTGACACACGTCATAGCCAACCACTATTTTTCCCCTGCGTGAGGTGGGTTCACACAGGTATCAGTATTGTGTGCAGAGAGTCACGCCATCAATCAAAAATCCCTTTGACCCGTCCACCAATCATGTCGCCCATCCAAACTCAAAGCTCTAGATGTAAGCACTGGTGGACTAGTGTGTTTTATCACCGCGCCACCCGATCGCCTAATTAACACAGCTCTTGCTAAACAGTCATCAAAACCACATGACGTTACAATAAGACATGTTTAACTGTGTGGCTTCTTATTCTCTGTTTTTGTAAGTTCTAATCAAATGTGCCAAAAGAACAGAGGAGAAAAGTGTGCTGCATATAATTATAGATGTAAAAACTTTGGACTTAATCAGGACCAGATGTATAATAAATTTAATTCAGTTGCAGCTGGACTGCTCGAAGCAGCTTAAATGCGATAATGAGGCGAAAATGTTCCAGCACCTGTCGGCCATCTCTTATTTTTTTCTTTTCTTTTTACATGTAGAATAATGCAAATGGAAAGCTATGGGTATTACATGAAAATTCTTTGATGGCAGCCATTGCCCGCCACACCTAGCAACATGCACCTTTTGTTGAAACAGAAAAAACACTTGAGCCAAAAGCATACAACTTGTACCACAATTTCTAAAATATAAACCTTGACTATTTTAGTGGTCATAACATCTGTAATATCTGTAACCCACAACTCTAGTGTTATGCCAAATTCTGCACCCTTGCAATCACAGTGCACTCATTTAAGTCAAGTCAGAAATAATATGTATCTAACTGCCCATTGTTTTGCTACAATTTCATGTTTCCACTAGTGAAGGTATTCGCTCTTACTGTGGTTTAGTGGAATCCTTAAGTTTTGCTACACTTCCATGTTTCCCCTAGTGAAGGTATTCGCTCTTACTGTGGTTTAGTGGAATCCTTAAGTTTTGCTACACTTCCATGTTTCCCCTAGTGAAGGTATTTGCTCTTACTGTGGTTTAGTGGAATCCTTAAGTTTTGCTACACTTCCATGTTTCCCCTAGTGAAGGTATTCGCTCTTACTGTGGTTTAGTGGAATCCTTACGTTTTGCTACAATTTCATGTTTCCACTAGTGAAGGTATTCGCTCTTACTGTGGTTTAGTGGAATCCTTACGTTTTGCTAAAATTTCATGTTTCCACTAGTAAAGGTATTCGCTCTTACTGTGGTTTAGTGGAATCCTTACGTTTTGCTACAATTTCATGTTTCCACTAGTGAAGGTATTCGCTCTTACTGTGGTTTAGTGGAATCCTTACGTTTTGCTACAATTTCATGTTTCCACTAGTGAAGGTATTCGCTCTTACTGTGGTTTAGTGGAATCCTTAAGTTTTGCTACAATTTCATGTTTCCACTAGTGAAGGTATTCGCTTTTATTGTGGTTTATTGGAATCCTTAAGTTGCTACAATTCCATGTTTACCCTAGTGAAGGTATTCGCTCTTACTGTGGTTTAGTGGAATCCTTAAGCCTCAGAAATTGCTTTGAGCTCATTTAGAATTTGCTTAGTGTGTAGCATAGTATTTCTATGGAAAGGTTTAGATTAAGTAATATTTAAAAGCTGCAGAGTTGGCTGAAAAATTTAATATATAAAATGAACTGAGGAGGGAAATGACTTTTTAAGAGTGATGTAGGAGGTTAACTACTTTGTTCTTTAAGTAAGTGTATGTCAGCTTTACAAAATGCTTATTCCTGACATAGGGGGGGAATGCAGGTTTAATGATCAGAGAACCCATGTAGACTTAGACCACAGAGAACACATTCAGACCTAAATATTCGGACATCATTACACCCCCCACCCCCCCAATCACACACACATAGTGTGGACATAATGACACCTCAGGACGGGCAATAAGGGTTTGGAAATTTTACTACAGTTTGGCCACACATGAGTTTTAAGCCAGTGCCCTCTTATCATCCACGCCAACCTGCATATTTGACAAGTTTGTGTGCACGCTCTAATCACAGGGATAAATGTTCCATTTTACAGTCTGGTTTTGCTCCCCAAATGATTCTATTATGGATTTGGATCATGATTTATTGAGTGGGTATCTCAGGCCGAAGTCTGGTTTAAACGACTCCCTGATTTCTGATGGCTCTTGTCTGGATTGCGTCCTGATGATAATGCATTTGTGATATTGAAGAGTAAAGATTACAGTTTTTTTGCTCTCTACTGCCATTCCCACCATGCCTTCTGAGAGCACATCACAGCTCTCCAACACAACCTAAAAAAGGTCCAAAAGAAATGACAATAAAGCTGTCTACGTGATAAAACAACTGGGTGTGCTCACGCCAGTTAGTTAAATATTTTTATTTCAATTTTAGATCAAAATAACAATCACGCTTGTTGTGGTCAGGCTCTTTGTAACTAGACTTTCTTCTAATCACAGGGACCACGCGGTCCTGCCTGCATTTCATGTGCCACCTACGACGTGGAAAGCACAAACCAGCTGCAAGTCTTTTGACTGACCGCTGTCTGACTCAACAACCATTTAGCACAATTACTGTGTAATTCAGTCCCAGTTTTGTCTTTTCTCTTTTGTATTGTGAAATAATGGGCAGTGATCTTAGCTGAGGCTAGACGTGCAGATCTTTAGATGTTTTTCTGGTGTCTTTTAAGAGTAGCTTGAGCAGGAATTTTATGGAGAAATGGAGAAATTTTACCAGGCCTGAAAAGGCCTCCTTTAGTATACCATTATGTTTTTTATATCTCCATTGGAAAATAAAAGATCTTACTGTGATTTGATGGAGCACATGAGTCGGATGTTTTCGTAACCCTTAAGCAGGTTTTTCAGCTCTTCTGAAGTGTCCTCAGTTTGTAGAATAGTGATCTAGAAATCTCAAGGTGACCTGGGTGGCACTGTGGCTTAGTGGGTAGCACTGTCGCCTCACAGCAAGAAGGTCCTGGATTCGATCCCTGTGGGGTGGGGTGGTCCGAGTCCTTTCTGTGTGGAGTTTTCAGGTTCTACCCGTGTCTGCATGTTTTTCCTTCAGGAGCTCCGGTTTCCTCCCACAGTCCAGAGACGTGCAAGTGAGTTGAATTGGAGATACAAAATTGTCTGTGACTGTGTCCTGTCATGAATGTAACCACGATTGTGTAAAACATGACGTTAAATTCCTAATAAATAAATACATTCTTAAAAGGTAAATGTGAATCCCAAAATAGAGAAGTGAATTTATATTTGCAAACAAAGCAACCCTTAAAACCTTTTAGTAACATGATTAGATTTCCTGTACCCTTCCTCTAATGCTTACTCAGATGACTAGAACATTTTCCTCTATCAACCTCACTGACCCTAGTGATAATGCCACATCTGCCTTAAAAGGCAGTTCAGCTACAAACACACAGCCAATCAGTTAAGATCGGCACAAGCTCGACAGGAATGTACCCAAAACCCAAACAAAGCAACATGAGCAAAACAAAGCTGGTCCCAAACACAGAAAAGTACTGACTTGAACCCATCCTGCTTCCCATCAGCTTCATTCACTAAAACCAGTGACCATGAGACGACCATTAACATTCACCAGCTGTGCCAAACACACTCGGCAGCAATACATAACCTTTCTTTAAGAAAAAAGCACTTCTTTTGTAAAAAAAAGTCTGGGTCTTTTGTGGCTGCAGGCACACCAGAGCTCTGCTGTAACAAGTTTTAATTTTAAAGAACTTACAACATAAAATTAAACTTAGAACACAAATTCTGGAGCACAATACACCTGTAGTGAATAAACATAAAAGCTTGTATGTGGCATTTTGACATTTATACTTGTATATACACCGATGAGGCATAACATTATGACCACCTTCCTAATATTGTGTTGGTCCCCCAAAACAGCCCTGCCCTGTCGAGGCATGGAGTCTGACACCTTTCTATCAGAACCAGCATTAACTTCCTCAGCAATTTGAGCTACAGTAGCCTGTCTGGATCGGACCACACGGGCCAGCCTTCGCTCCCCACATGCATCAGTGAGCCTTGGCCGCCCATGGTCCTGTCGCTGGTTTACCACTGTTCCTTCCTCGGAGCACTTTTGATAGATACTGACCACTGCAGACCGGGAACACCCCACAAGAGCTGCAGTTTTGCAGATGCTCTGACCCAGTCGTCTAGCCATCACAATTTAGTCCTTGTCAAACTTGCTCAAATCCTTACGCTTGCCTATTTTTCCTGCTTCTAACATCAACTTTGAGGATACATTGTTCACTTGCTGCCTAATATATCCCACCCACTAACAGGTGCCGTGATAAAGAGATAATCAGTGTTATTCACTTCACCTGTCAGTGGTCATAATGTTATGCCTAGTTGGTGTATATGGGCTAGATGTGGGTGGCACAGTTGCCTAGAATGTAGGTTCGTCCATGGACTTCAATTACTTCCCACCTTCAAAAAATATGCATGAAGATGGATTGGCTGTTCTAAATTGTCCCTAGATGTAACCAACTGTGAGGGATTGGCATCCTGTCCAGGGTGTCCACAGGGGTCTCCCAGGGGTGGCGACAGACTCCTCGTGACCTTGATTGGAATAAACGAATAAACAATTTACTGGTTTAAACAGCATGTTAAGCTTTTAGAATGTAAAAAGAAGAAACTACAACTACCAAAGATTTATACATAAGTATGCCCATGTTTAGTTCACATCTTGCACCATAATACATGTTATACCTCATACAACTGAGGTACCTGAAGTAACAGACTGGTGTAGTGCATAGATTACCTGCGTGCTATTGTTACAGATGTTTGTTAAAGCAAGCATGGATGAGCTATTTGTGATAAGAAGACATTCTCTTTCCTCTGCAACTTGATGCACTCACTGATAAGGTCAAGATTTGTACAGAAATATCTACTATTCTTCGGTTCCAGCTCAGAAAATTCCAAACCAGTAATCTTTGTTCTATTTTTGTTAAAATGCACTTGAACAGTTCAAAGAACAGAATTAGGTGGCCACTGGGTTCTATTATACCTCCCAAACCCCAGCTCTCCTTGCCCAGATTCTTAATTTGGCTACATAGCCAACTTTAGGAAGGTTTAAGGTTGTGCCAGGAACACTTAACCCTAACCCTAACCCTAGAGTTTACATCTTTGCCCTGATCTAAATCCCGGGTCTATCAGGGCCAACAGTTTACTCTGTATTTACAGTACAAGTGCCAAGCTTTGTCCAGTTAATTCAAAATGAAACAGGTGGACTACCACCGAGTTTTAGAAACATCTTATAAAGCTATAATCATGCAAACAGTATACACCTTACCACAACTGGTAGTGCCACAGACTGTAAATTTCTGTGAATATTTAAAACAATTCAAAAATCGAAATCAAAAACTGAATCTGCATTAAAGGGTAAAATGGAAATTATATTAATCCAGGTGGCTTAAATACCTATTGTATTTACTTTTTGTATTTTATATGCCTTATTACCTGGGAACACTTAATAATAATGATATCGATCCTGCTATGTTTCATCCTTTGATGATCCTTTGTCTTTCTTGTAGATTTGTAACATTGTTGAAGCAAAAAATTGGATGACTTGCCACCAGGCGTCATTGTTTTGTTGTACATACTTCCCTCTAGTGGTCAAATGGCTTACTTGCGTTTTTTGTATGCCACGCTCGGTCTGTAGTGCCAACCAATAGGTACAGTAGGATGGAGAGCCCACAGTAGCCACGAAGCCACACTATACAGTGGATGAAAAGTCTACACACCCCTGTTAAAATGCTAGGTTCATGTGATGTTAAAAAGAACAAAACCAAGATTTCAAAACTGTGTGTGTGTGTGGGGGTCTATCAGCATGGTACATCTTGACTTGGCAATCTTCTCTGCAAACTTGCTCCAACTCTGTCAGATTGCGAGGCCGCCTCCTGTGCCCAGCCCTCTTTAGGTCACCCCACAAATTTTCAATTGGATTCAGGTCTCTGCTCTGGCTGGTCCATTCCAAAACTTTAATCTTCTACTGAAGCCATTCTGTTGTTGATGTGGAGGTATGATTTGGGTCATTGTTTTGCTAAAAGGTGAATCTACAGCTTTTTACAGCAGAGGTCTGAAAGTTTACTGGCATAATTGACTGATATTTGGAACTGTTCATAATCCTTAAAGCCTCAAAGCATAATGCTGCCACCACCATGCTTCACTGTGGGTATGGTGTTCTTTGGTCATGCATAGTATTGTTATTGCATCAAACGAACCATTTGTAATTATGGACAAAAAGTTTAACCTTTGTCTCATCAGACCAAAAATTAAGCCAGTCTTGAATGTTTTTCTTGGTAGGAATGTTCTGCAGCTTCTTTAATGTTGCTGTGGACCTCTTGACAGCCTCCTGGACCAATTTTCTTCTAGTTCTTCTTCCTTTTTTTTTTTTTTTTTTTTTTTTTTTTTTTTTTACTTTGCCATATTTTAGCCACTTGATGATGATTGTGTTCCATGATATATGTAGTGGCTTGGAAATTCTTTCTACCCTTCTCCTGACTGAAACCTTTCAACAACAATAATAATAATAATAATGCTATTACATGTCAGAAAATCTTACTAGAACAGCTGGACTTTATAGAGTGTTTATCACTGTCACATTAATTGATGGTAGGTGTGTACTGACTACTTGGTTCCTAGCCATATTGAATCTATGTTGTAATGAAGCCACAGATCTGACATTGACACCAGTGCCAAACATCTGGAAACAAGCAGGCTGTGTTTCTGTCATCTCGTCCCACATGCTTCCAGCTTCGATATAAATAGCAATCAGCAGTCCAGCCCTAACCAAACTGGCACGATAACTGCAGCATGTGGGTCAGCTCTGGTGGTATTTAGAAATTAAGTACAGAAATAGCTCACACATCTGCATTTAGACTGAAGATATGACTTTAAAATGGCCTTGTCGGAAGTTCAGTGATGCCTGGGTTCAATGCAGAGTTAAATGTGACCCCAGTTTACCTCAGGCGTGTCACGCAAGGGGTGTGTCCGAATAGATCAGTTAATCCACACTGAACACATCTCAGTTGAGAAATGAGGAGATTCTGGCAACAAACACAAAAACTAAGGCCACCAGTTTTACCAATAATAATTTTATAAAGAATGAAAATTAAGAAGCATGTGGAATTTGAACATTTGAAACAATGAGACGTGAGTGTTTGTTGGCACGGATGCTGAGGAGCTTTCATACGTGAGCAGAACATCGATATCCAATGACAGCGGGTGTTGTTATAAAGCATTACTCAGGATCATAAGCCGATTACTGATCCTTTAAAAGAGGATTAACGTTAATACCCTAATTGTTACAGATCAAATGGGGCAGGTGTGTATGGGTATTAAGTTCTGGTTAGTGCCAGGTCTGATCCTTCTTTGTCTGTTTCTTATTCGCTTTATATAGTTCAAAATGTTCTACCACGTTTGTAGGCACAACTGAGTAGAATAGCTTAAATAAAAAACAAACTGCATAAGCTTAAGTAATTCTACTTGTTTTACTCAAATGGGCATTTAACTACCACACAATTGGTTTTCAATTCAGACCATGGGCCTACTTTGTGACTATAACAGTCTTTGCTCCTCAAGGATGGCTTTTTACAAAATTTTGGAGTATGTCTGTGGAAAATTGGCCCATTCATGTTAAACAAGAAGATTTAAACTGAACTACCAAAAATCAAATGATCTCTCTTTTCTGTTTTGGTGATTTTTGCTTGTTCACTTAATATTTATACTAAAGATTTTTTTCTTGTTATTTTTTTTATTTTAGGACTTCTCCCCGATGGATTATCGCAGCAACTCTGTGTCCAGTCGAACCCCGACCCCTCCCGGACGCTACTCGCCGCTCAGTCCTATTGACCGGGACATTCCAATTTCTCCACGCCGTAACAGGTACACATGCACACGCACACACACAAACACTAAAGCGTGATTTTGTAAAGATCTTAAATAATGTTGCAAATGATTCATCTGATTCGTAAATCCTGTGAATCTCAGTTACAGGGTTTAGTTACAAATTACAGATCAGTGGTTATGTTACTGGCTTAGTGGGTAGCACTTACAGCAAAAAAGGTCCTGGGTTCGATCCCCAGGAAGGTTGTGTGTATGTGTGTGTGTCTGCCCTGCGATGGACTGGCGCCCCATCCAGGGTGTTACTGTGTGCCTTGCGCCCATTGAAAAGCCGGGATAGGCTCTAGCACCCTCCTCCCCATTACCGTAATTGAATAAGCGGTTGAGTGAGTGCGCAAGACTGGCCTTATGTGCTGGTAAGAAGTCAATGGCAAATACACCCTCCTTGGATTCAATTGGGGTAACCAGCAGCACAGAAAATGAATTGGTTTCCCTAAATTGGGAGAAAAAGGGGAAAATGCATAAATTAAATAGTAAAGAATATGACCATGAGAACACAGATGTCCTGTTTGATACTCATTTGTATTCAGAATTTAATTCATATCATAATGACTCATTTGCGTGACTGAATGTTTATCCAGTGATCAGATCCCATTTTGGTTCATTGCTTTGACTTCTTGTGACTGTTTCTTTACTCACACTTTCATGCAGACTGCTGTTTGAGGGTTTATTTTGGCTCTAATGCATCTGGGCTCTGTCTCCCCCTCAGACAAGTTAAGTTAAAACATGCCTGATGTTCCAGTCTGGACTTTTCATTCTTACATTCATATTTTCTTAAAAAATGTTTTTGTGTAACTGAAAAAAATTGCTTTACTTTTCCCCTTAGTTGGTCCTCTTTTTCTTTCCACACACACACACACACACACACACCCTTCAGCACCGCCTCTCTGTGCGTACTGTGCGTATAAGGTTCTCCACAATACCGGTTCGACCCGCCTCTTATTTGAGTAAGCCAATGAGATCCAGGCGAGAGTTACACCTTTCAGACTCTGCTCGGTCTCGCTTAAGTGCAGTCAGTGTCTCCATGCACTTGAGGTGAGTTAGGTGAGTTGGAAGGGGTGTAGGGGTGTGTGTGGTGAGATTGTCACAGAAGACTATCAGAGGTGCAGAGGAAGTCCAGCTTGCAACATCTGGTCTTTGTTTTTCTATTCTTGTGTTGTAATTTGAGGTAAGCATGTAACTTTCTTCTGCTGGTTTAACAAAGAGTAATGGTTTGCGTAGAAGAAAGGAAGACAGTTGATGGCAAAAACAGTCAGAAATCGTGACCATATTAATCTAAATTACAAGACTGTCACCACTTGTGTTTCTTGCAAGTATGTGAATGATTAATTAAGTCTACATTACATGGTGTACATTTTTCAAAACGTACATAGTATGCTTGAACATACACTGATCAGCCATACCATTAAAAAACCACCTCCTTATTTCTACACTTGTTTATCAGCTCCACTTACCACTTAGAAGCACTTTGCAGTTCTACAATTACTGACTGTAGTTCATCTGTTTCCCTGCATGCTTTGTTAACCCCCTTTTATGCTGTTCTTCAATGGTCAGGACTCTCCCAGGACCACCGCAGAGTAGGTATTATTTGGGTGGTGGATCATTCTCAGCACTGCAGTGACATTGAAATGGTGGTGGTGTGTTAGTGTGTGTTGTGCTGGTATTAGTGGATAAGGCACAGCAGCGCTGCTGGAGTTTTTAAACACCTCACTGTCACTGCTGGACTGAGAATAGTCCACCAACCAAAAATATCCAGCCAACAGTGCCCCGTGGGCAGCGTCCGGTGACCACTGATGAAGCTTTAGGAGATGACCAACTCAAACAGCAGCAATAGATGAGCGATCGTCTCTGACTTTACATCTACAAGGTGGACCAACTAGGTAGGAGTGTCTAATAGACACTAAAAACTCCAGCAGGGCAGCTGTGTCTTATCCACTCACAACAGCACAACACACACTAACACACCACCACCATGTCAGTGTCACTGCAGTGCTAAGAATGACCCACCACCTAAATAATACCTGCTCTGTGGTGGTCCTGTGGGGGTCCTAACTATTGAAGAACAGGATGAAAGGGGGCTAACAAAGCATGCAGAGAAACAGATGGACTACAGTCAGTAATTGTAGAACTACAAAGTGCTTCTATATGGTAAGTGGAGCTAATAAATGGACAGTGAGTGTAGAAACAAGGAGGTGGTTTTAATGTTATGGCTGATCAGTGTGTGTGTGTGTGTGTGTGTGTGTGTGTGTGTGTGTGTGTGTGTACATATTTTGTGGCATTGCCCTGACTATTTCCGTACAGTCCGCGTATCAACAAGATTGAGGTCAGACGTTTAGAAATTAGCTTTTCTACTATTCTAAAACCTCAGAAGATTTGCATGTTGGGTCATTGTCTTATTTGAATATTCAATTACAAAAGAGGTTGTTTAAGGCTGTGCTGGAGAATTTGGAGTCGTCTTAATGTTTGTTTATTATTTTATCTACTAAATGCTAGACACACTGCTTGACAGCAGTGTTGTTGGGTTTGATAGTTTCAGATTTCACATGTATTCCAACATCTTTAAGGGAATTTAAACTGTTAAGTCTTGCAGAATGAGACTAGTTTTAATGTAAAAACTAAGACTTAGTCTAAATATTGGATTTGTGGATATTGTTGATATTGTCCCACTGTGTAAAGAAGATTCCCACTTCAGTACCAGCATGTTTTTGTACTCACCGGTGATGCTCTCTTTTGACTAGGCAAACATTGTTTATCAAGGTCTTTATCAGCAGCCAGATAAAAACTGCAGATCAATAGAAATGTCCTAAACATCCCAAAAACATTCAAGTTATTCTTCATGTACAATGTAATTCTTTATACTGCACACTACTGTTGTTTGAATTTCTGGCCCGGCCTGCAGTGCTGAATGTAATCTACATGATCTTTATCTGGGACCCTGATGTACAGCATTAGAATCCCCAATCGCATTCAGAGGGGCAAGTAGGAAAGAAATGGGGCAGCATTGCGAGTGGTGGGTGCATCACAAGTTTAGAGGAAAGGTGGGAGTAAGAGTTGGTAAATCTGGATTCAATTTAGAGCATGTTTCACAAAATATGTTGTATTACCTTCTTGTCTGTATTTCTTTGTTTACCAGTCAGTCTTTTTGCCTAATCTGTGCACCCTTCTCCTTTAAAGCTGGATCTCATAAGCTGTTATTATTAGCTTTCTCACAGTTTCTCACTCTCACTGTACAAGGTTGTCTTCTCGTTCTTTTCCTTCAACCCTTTCAACAAACAGATCTTGACAGTACACACACAGACACGCTAGGTATTTCTACCTGTCATGCAGGTGTTTGGAGGTATCAACCACACCTATGTTATCAATCAGCAGCTTTATCTGAAGCAGCTGCAGCATGTGTTAGTGTGCACAGGGCTTTCAACACTAAAGATCTGCAGTTATGCTAAACACAGATGTGTTGTCCGTATCTTTTATTAGTATTATTATTATTATTATTATGGACTTTAATGGAAATAAGTAGCCAAAAAAGTGCATGATGTTTTGGTTTTAATATCATTTACATTTCCAACATTTAGTGGACACTTTTATCCAAAGCAACTTACAGTATACAGTCAATTGAGGGTTAAAGGCTTTGCTCAAGGGCTCAACAGTGGCAACCTGGCAGTGGTGGGGTTTGAACCAGCAACATTATGAATACTAGTCCAGTACCTTAACCAATAGGCTACAGCTGCCCTTCAGATTTTGTACTTCTATTTTTTTTTTTGTTTGTTTATGCATTTTTTCCCCTTTTTAGCATCCAATTGCTTGACTGTGTCATGCTTCCTCTTCACCAATGCCGATCCCCGCTCTGATTGAGGAGATCAAAGCTAACCCACGGCTAACCCTCCGACACATGGGCAGCAGCAGTATGCATTTTGTCACCTACACTTTGACAAGTGCAATGTGGATCAGCACTGTGTACGGAGAGACACACCCTGACATCACTCTTTTTCCGTCTCTGTGCAGGCGCCATCAATCAGCCAGCAGAGGTCATAATTGCATTAGAGAGAGAGACCATATCCAGCTTTAATATCCAGTACAGTAAATAGCACGACATTCGTGGTTCGTTGGAGCCCAAAGGTCGTTTTCTGGTAGGCATAGAGATGAAAGGATCTCTTGATAAAATCAGGCCAGGTGTGGGTAAATTTGGTGTGTGTTATTGTGACCTACACTGATCTACAACCGATGTTTCATGACTTTTGGTCCCACAAAACATCCTTCTCTCAGCTTTATCAAGGCAGATCTGTTAGTTTACACACTGGTGGTGTGCTGCTGGTGAATTTTGTGTTTTAGCAACTGGCTATTTGTTCCTACTGGATTGCTGGTAGCTTACTGGTTATATTGGTCTAATTGGACCCCTGTATGCTGTAAAAATTTACCCCAAATTACAACAGGCTGTGGTTTAACATGTTTCCTGTGCACAGTGCTGAAGTACTCATAAATTGCCTATAAAAAAAACTCACGTCACCTTAGTACTTACCCTCCTTTTACTTTAGTGCTCTAGGGGGCATGTGTGTTATGGGACGACCTACCAGATTTTTAAAAAGCCCATAATGAACATATAACAAACAGCAATTTAAAATATTAGTTCTATAATAATAATTCTTTGGATCATAGCCAAGGTCAGACAAAAAGTCATCTTATGCTAAGAGACAGTCTGTCCACATCCAGAAAACACAAGTAACACTGTCCACAGGCAAACAAGCTTTAAATCACCATTGTCCTAAAGGCGTGTAGTATCGTGTAAAAGGAAACTTTTTCTTTGTCCTTGTGATCAGCCACAAACTTCACTTGAGCTTTAAGGTGTCAACTTTTAAGCTTGGGCTTAACGGCTGCATTCCAATAAAGAAAGAAACGTCTGTATACAGCTTAAAGTGTTAATCACCTGTTAATTTGTGGCAAAGCAGTTTTGAACTGCATCTTTTCATCCATTTATGACCTTGGTGAGAGTCTATTGTTTAACGTATGTGTTATACATATATATCCCTAATTATATGTAATTAATTATAACCAGCATTAATTTGATTATTTGGTTTATACAGTAGCTGTATGAATTTTTCATACCCAGAATGTTTTTATACCTATAATCAATGTATTAAATAATGTAATGTAAATAATGTAAATAAAATATGTAATAGTTACACAAAGTAGCATGTTTATCATTCATCTACAAAAGGTGCAGAAATCATTAATTCATTATTAAACATTATTTATTAAACATTAACAGTGGGCACTAAAGAAACAGACATTAAAAGGTTTGTCAGGAAGGCATTTTATTATAATTTAAAATCTTTTTAAATAACCTGGCGCTCCACAGACACAATTGGCCATGTCTGATGAAGGTAAAGCCAAGTTGAACTACACCTCCTGGACACTACGACAAGTTAAAATTCACTGCTGACTGGGGAAAAGAAATGATCGGTGGTGGTGTCTAAGTCTGTGGACTTTTTTAGCCAGCATGAGTGTAGTGCATCCAGTGGAGGAATTGGAATAGGGAATTTTAAACGACTAAGAGGGGAAAATAAGTGGAAAAGGATTCTTGTCCTATTTAAGATCCTTTCTTAACACTGGTACTGGTAAGTGCAGGGATAACAAGTCCGACTCAGATTCGTCATGGACAGCAGAAATATTACATGTCCATCCAGCAGTGAGCAGGGCAGGGAGTCTGCGTTATAATGCTTGCTGCTGTTTAAAAGGGGGTATGGAAGAGTTTACTCTCAGTTGGAGAAAATCACGGTGCCATATGAAACCAGGAATCTTTGTGGTTTGATCTTTCTGAACTGTTTACTGTAAAATACAGCCTTAGGACTTCAGCAGGGTACCACTTGCAACACAATGCCAGACTGGTTGTGTTTACATGTATGGTGTAATCTGATCACCGTACTAGAACTAGTATTGGAATGCATTGATTCCACAAAGTCCACTACTGAAATCTGAATGCACTGTTAGTGTAAATGAAACCATGTTTACCTACGTATTGATTTGCAGCTGAAGCTGCATATATTTTCATTCGAAGCCAATGTACAACAAGGGTAATGAGTACATGAAACTCAAACACTCCACATGGAGTAAAGTATCAGAAACATGGAATGAAGGTTGTCCAGTACAGATAGTTTCACTTCACCGGCTGTATCGAATTTCCTCATTTAAGTTTTGTTTGTTCGTGATACTGTTTATTTACCTTCTTCATTAGATGAGCATGGACCAATAGTATAGCTAATACTGTATAGTGTATTAAATACTGATATAGCTGGTTTAACCACAAAAGAGAGCAAATGTTCCAGTTCCTGCAGTATCTGTGGAGTGTTACCTGTAATAGCGTTAAATTATCGCTGGCATGAGCGGCTACATTTCTCAAAGATCTCTTGTTGCAAACTGAAGAAAATGACTTAAACTTGTTTTCAAAGGAACGTGGCCAAGCGCTGATTACTGAATGTTAGTTTTTTCTGTACTGGGAACACAAAGACTAAATGAACGTCTAAATGGCTTTATTACACAAAAAAAGGCTTTTCTAGTTAAAGATTATTATCTAAGCAGTGACAGAGCTGATGAGGTATGTTCCCTCACACATACAGGATGCATTTGTTTTTAATTCATTTTATCAATAGCTTTATTCTGGTCGGGGTCACGGTTGGCCCGGTTCAACCAGAAACACTGGACAGGGTGCCAGGCTTTGGCCATTCCACCAAGAGCAGGAGCAGTAGTACAGTAGCTGTGTGCAAAGCTAATACTGTAAGTTTGTATTTAAATCAAGAATACAGATGTTCTTAGCCATATGAGTAGCAAATTAGTTTTTTATTTCAAGCTTTTAGTCTAGGCTTATAATATAGGTATTATATGTTAATCACATACTAAAACATTTGCAGATTAATGACTAATTACAATTACGATTGGTACATTTTTAAAGGTAGTTACACCGATCAGCCATAACATTAAAACCACCTCCTTGTTTCTACACTCACTGTTAGGAGCACTTTGTAGCTCTACTTTTTTAACCTGCTTTCCCCCTGTTCTTCAATGGTCAGGACCCCCACAGAGTAGGTATTATTTAGGTGGTGGATGATTCTCAGCACTGCAGTGACAATGACATGGTGGTGGTGTGTTAGTGTGTGTTGTGCTGGTATGGCCTAAAAAGTATGCAGAGAAACAGATGGACTACAGTCAGTAAATGTAGAACTACAAAGTGCTTCTATATGGTAAGTGGAGCTGATAAAATGGACAGTGAGTGTAGAAACAAGGTGGTTTAAATGTTATGGCTGATCGGTGTATGCAGTAGTACAGGACCATGGAACGCATTAACAAGTTTCCCATACATCCTTATGGGAAAAAAAATACCTTGAAACTTAACGTCTTTTAAACTCGATGCCACTCCTAGAAACCAATTGACGTCGAGTTTCAAGGTACCGCTGTATATTATTTTTCTCATTGATGTGGCTGCATAGATACACAACAGTTTTTGTGCTGAATAGAATGATGCCGTTAAACTAGGTTAAAGGTCGACCGCAAGACACTTAACAAAGAAAACATTCTATGTACTGTATAGCTTAAGAGCTATTAATAACTTCAGGATTGATAAACTCAGAAAGCTTGAAACGTGTTGAGGTTTGAAAAGAAACAGAGCATCGTCGTCATGACGTGTGTGCTGTGTGAATGTAATGCTGGGATTTCCCCAGTCTATAGATTTCATCACGTATTTACAGTGGCTTGCAAAAGTATTCATACCCCTTGAACTTTTCCATATTTTGTCACATTACAACCACAAACATAAATATATTTCACTGGAATTTAATGTGAAAGACCAACACAAAGTGGTATACAATTGTGAAGTGGAACGAAAGTTATACATGATTCAAAACATTTTTTACAAATAAAAAACTGAAAAGTGCGGTGTGCAAAAGTATCCAGCCCCCCTGAGTCAATACTTTGTGGAACCACCTTTTGCTGCAATTACAGCTGCAAGTCTTTTAGGGTATGTCTCCACCAGCTTTGCACATCTAGTGACTGACATTTTTGCCCATTCTTCTTTGCAAAACAGCTCAAGCTCAGTCAGATTAGATGGAAAGCGTTTGTGAACAGCAGTTTTCAGATCTTGCCACAAATTCTCGATTGGGTTTAGGTCTGGACTTTGACTGGGCCATTCTAACACATGAATATGTTTTGTTTTAAACCATTCCATTGTAGCCCTGGCTTTATGTTTAGGGTCGTTGTCCTGCTGGAAGGTGAACCTCCGCCCCAGCCTCAAGTCTTTTGCAGACTCCAACAGGTTTTCTTCCAAGATTGCCCTGTATTTGGCTCCATCCATCTTCCCATCAACTTTGACCAACTTCCCTGTCCCTGCTGAAGAGAAGCAGCCCCAGAGCATGATGCTGCCACCACCATATTTGACAGTGGGGATGGTGTGTTCAGAGTGATGTGCAGTGTTAATTCTCCGCCACACATAGCGTTTTGCATTTAGGCCAAAAAGTTCAATTTTGGTCTCATCTGACCAAAGCACCTTGTTCCACACATGTTTGCTGTGTCCCCAACATGGCTTCTGGCAAACTGCAAACGAGACTTTTCTTGCCACAAATTCTCGATTGGGTTTAGGTCTGGACTTTGACTGGGCCATTCTAACACATGAATATGTTTTGTTTTAAACCATTCCATTGTAGCCCTGGCTTTATGTTTAGGGTCGTTGTCCTGCTGGAAGGTGAACCTCCGCCCCAGCCTCAAGTCTTTTGCAGACTCCAACAGGTTTTCTTCCAAGATTGCCCTGTATTTGGCTCCATCCATCTTCCCATCAACTTTGACCAACTTCCCTGTCCCTGCTGAAGAGAAGCAGCCCCAGAGCATGATGCTGCCACCACCATATTTGACAGTGGGGATGGTGTGTTCAGAGTGATGTGCAGTGTTAATTCTCCGCCACACATAGCGTTTTGCATTTAGGCCAAAAAGTTCAATTTTGGTCTCATCTGACCAAAGCACCTTGTTCCACACATGTTTGCTGTGTCCCCAACATGGCTTCTGGCAAACTGCAAACGAGACTTTTTATGGTTTTCTTTTAACAATGGCTTTCTTCTTGCCACTCTTCCATAAAGACCACATTTGTGCAGTGCACGACTAATAGTTGTCCTGTGGACAGATTCCCCCACCTGAGCTGTGGATCTCTGCATTTCGTCCAGAGTCACCATGGGCCTCTTGCCTGCATCTCTGATCAGTGCTCTCCTTGTTCGGCCTGTAAGTTTAGGTGGACGGCCTTGTCTTGGTAGGTTTACAGTTGTGCCATACTCTTTCCATTTCCGGATAATGGATTGAACAGTGCTCCGTGAGATGTTCAAAGCTTGGGAAATCTTTTTATAGTCTAAGCCTGCTTTAAACTTCTCCACAACCTTATTCCTGACCTGTCTGGTGTGTTCTTTGGACTTCATAATGCTGTTTACTCCCCAATATTCTCTAAACCAACCTCTGAGGCCGTCACGGAGCAGCTGTATTTGTACTGAGATTAGATTACACACAGGTGGACTCTTTTTAGTCATTAGCAGTCATCAGGCAACTTCTGAATGCAATTGGTTGCACTCAGAGAAAAGGGGGCTGGATACTTTTGCACACCGCACTTTTCAGTTTTTTATTTGTAAAAAATGTTTTGAATCATGTATAATTTTCCTTCCACTTCACAATTGTATACCACTTTGTGTTGGTCTTTCACATTAAATTCCAGTGAAATATATTTATGTTTGTGGTTGTAATGTGACAAAATATGGAAAAGTTCAAGGGGTATGAATACTTTTGCAAGCCACTGTATAGTCTGTGCTTATGGATATCTGGCTGGTTGTGAGGTTTAAACAGAGCTCGTTGCTTTGGTATGTGTGCTGTATGGAGCAGAAACAATGTCTGCATGCTGGTTATTGCTATGGGTTATGAGGTCACTACATTTCGAGCTCTCCCACAGTTCTCATTTTCTCTGGCTTAAACACACACATCACACACACTGCAGCTATATTGTTTATTTTAGGAATATGAATTTTCATTAGAAGTGACTTTTTGCTGTAATGGTTTACATTTTCTAAACAAAGTGTCAGTACTGCAGTACAGATAAAAGCTCAGTGTTTAATGTGAAAACACTGGTGGCCTCAAAGCTGTGCATAGAATCATGCATCTAACTCGGCATTCAGACTGGCAGTGAAGCAGCGTAACAGAGCCCTGTTGCCATTTAGCAAACAGTACAGTAGCAATGCAAAGTGGGTGAAGTTGGCGATGCGAACAAAGTTTAGCAAACTTTTTTTTCCTATTTATTTGTCAATTTATCCTCCGCTTCTGTGGATCCCTGATTGCATTTGAGGAGGATATATTGCTGCTCATGTGCCCTCCAACGCGTGCTCAGTCCAAGCGGACCCCTTCTTTTACACCTTCTTTTGAACCGGGGTGTTCAGAATCTCGGCGCTGGTGTGCTTGCGGAATATCCCGCTGCATCACCTGGGCACCAGTTGTGGTAATTGTGCCTGCTAGATGGCACCCAGCCGTCCGGTAGCAGTGCCGAGATTCGAGCAAAGTTTATTCTTGCAGCCATAAAAATGTAAATGAAAATATAAAATGGACCCACAATATAAAGACAAGATCTAATAAGCAGACTCATAATACAAACATAATACCAATCATGCTATAAAATGACACAAATGTGTTAAACATGGCATTAAAATCCACACAAAAACTGGATGGGAGGGAATATGATTTGCTATCAAATTGTTTTTTTCTATATGGTCTGTAGATACTAGACAGTAAAGTACTCTGTACTGCCATAGCGTTTGTTTTTAGTTTTTGCTTGGTGTCAGTAAACCATGGCAGCCAAACACCTGTGAACACAGGGCAATGAGCAATCTGGGTGACAAGTGGTAAAATATCTGCTGGTCTGAACGTTGGGTAAAATATGTTCTGTTTTATGAATCCTGGTTTGTACATCTCTTAACACAAAATCAAAACCATGCGTTTTATAATCGAATCACCCTAAAAACAAGGCCCTTGGTCTAAAAGTTCCATTTCTTTTTTTCTGTCTTTCTGTGCATTAGCTCAGACTTTGCGATGCAACGGTTCGACCGGGACTCTGAGGTGTACAAGATGATTCAGGAGAATAAGGAGTCGCGTGCAGCTCCTCGTCAGTCCAACACCTTCAAAATGCTGCAGGAGGTGCTGGAGGCCGACGAGAATGGTAAGAGACACAAACGCTACACATGCATACACTAAATAGACAAAAGAATGGTTCAGTTATTTCATAAATATACCTCATAAGTCAATAGCTTAACTATAAATATGCTCGTCAGATATACATACAGCAACATAATTGTTCTTTACTTGCTGTAGAAGGTTCTGGAATGTCACCCATTATTATGTTCAACTTCACTTGTTGACTGTGCTGTTATAAATAGAGCTAGTTTGACTGCACCTATTTACACCCTGCATGGAACAGTGATCTTGCCAAAGTTGGGACAAAAACCCAAACTGTCATTACCAGGAAAATGGTACAACACCAAATGCTTTCCTGTGCGGAATTGAGCTTTTATTTCTTTTGTTGGTTAGTTGTTTAAACGGTGAACATGAGCTGACAGTATTGACAGTTTCTAATTTTTTAATTATGGTTCTGTTTTTTTTTTTTTCCACAGAGGCTGCCATCAGGTTTCCAGGGAGACTATCGCCGAGCCCACCGAAACCTGACACGTCTGGCGGCGGAGTCACAAAATATCACACTTGCGAAAAATGCGGCAACAACATTGTGTAAGAAGTGTGAACTCTCTACAACCTTACATTTAGTACTTTTCCACACTTACACACTGACCCGCATGACTCTCCGGTCATAACATGTAGAATTAAACACCAGAACACACTTAAGTCCTGTCCAGGCTTGCTGTGGTGAGGTGAGAATTTGCTTGACTTAATTAGAGACTAATAAATGGGTAATGAAGCGCACAGGGAGGGGTCAGCCTCAGGGTAGAGCCGTTCTCATAACCTCAGTTTATTGCTTTATGTGTGAATTGGTGCACTGTGTGTAGATGTGTGTATGATGTCAAAATATGAAGTGTGATGCTAGAAGATATGAAATGTTCTTGGGTGCATTAAGTAATTTATGAGATTTAAACATGACCACCTTTCTGGATGGCTTACACCTGTCTGCTTCAGGGGCGCCATACGATGGCTGACCCTGCGCTCTGACCCCAGCTTCCAAACAAGCTGGGATATGCGAAGAAAGAATTTCATTGTACTGTACAACTGTATATGTATATATGACAAATAAAGTCTATCTACATGTAGTAACATAAGTACAATTTATTTAAAATATAACTATATATTTATATTTTTAAATGCATTTTTCCTCCAATTATGTCTTAATTTAGTCATATCTAATTACCAGATCACATTTTGCTTCCTCTCTACTGGTGCTGACTTTCCACTTCTGACCGAGGAGAGCCGTAATTAACACACGCCCCCTCCGACACGCGTGCAATAGCCGACCACTTCTTTTCACCTGCATGAGGCAAGCTCATATGGTGCTCATTATCGCATATAGAGAGTCATGCATCACTCCATTATTCCCAGTCTGTGTAGGTGCCATCGATCACCCAGCAGAGGTCATAATGTCATCAGTTATGAGGAATCACATATGGCAATCCCACTCGCTGATGAGCCAATAATCATCCATTTTTTTAAGTGAGACATTTTGTCCATGATTTTTTACATGACCCAGGCAACACAAACAATATATCTTACTCTATCTGCTCTGCACAATCTGGTCCTACTGTGGTTTACAATATGTAACACAAAGCCTCTATGAAGGGGCGTTTACATACAAGTTCATTATGTGTTTGTGTGCCTGTTAAATTTATTTAATTTTTTTTTCCTGCGACCCATTTTTTTTAGTTCGTGACCCCAGGGATTAAAAACCCTGCTTTAGACAAATATTGATATTGTTTTGTGGCTCTCATTTTATTTGCTGTTTTTGTGTTTTCTACTTGTTTCTTCTTTGTTCTTGTATTTTTTTTATTTTTCATTTCTTATTCTGTTTTTTCTTAACATTTTGTAATTTCTTGCCTTTTTGTCTTTCTTCTCGTTACCTGTTTTTTTTATTATTATTATTATTTATTTATGTGCCTGTTAAAATGTAATATTATTATTTTTCTCTGCGACCCATTTTTTTTAGTTCGCAATTTTAGGGATTGAAAAACCCTGCTTTAGACAAATACTAATATTGTTTTGGTGATCTCATACCACTTTACCCATAATTTAAATGTTTCCTTTTTTAAATTTTTTCCTTACTCTTTTTCCTTCTTATGTGCCCTTTATTTTTCATTTCTTTATTTGCTTATATTTTCTTTGCTGTTTTTTGTCCTTTCTGCTTGTTTTTGTCTTGTATTTTCTTTATTTTTCATAATTTATTAATTATTAATTTCTTGCCTTTTTCTTTTTCTGTTACCTTTTAATTTTTTACTGTCTTTTCTTTCTTGTTATTTCAACTCTAGTTATTTTGCTTTTTATTTCCTTTCTATAATTCACATTTACACACTGGTTTAACTTTGTTTCTTTTTTTATTCACAAATATGTTTTTAAACCAAAACTGTTGAGGAACTGTGTTGAAACCCTCTTTCCCGGCATACTTTCTGAGGGTTTAATGTTTTTGGGGATCTTACTCACATCCCTTCCCCTCCAAGTATATTAAATAAGAAAAAACTTGAATATAAAAATGAAATATTAGTTTCTATTCTCTGTACACTTGTCTGATCAGCGTTTCCATTGTTTCTGTGCAGCACCCAGGCAGTACGGATCATAGACGGTCGCTTCCGCCACCCTGAATGTTACACGTGCTCAGACTGTGGCCTCAACCTGAAGATGCGTGGTCACTTCTGGGTTGAAGAGGAGCTATTCTGTGAGAAGCACGCTCGCCAGCGCTACCAGGGACCCGGAGCCGGCTACCGCCACCCCATCTCACCTAATAACTGAGACCTTAGCACCTTCGCTCCCGCCCTTTCTTAGTTAGTCCATGTCCGGTGTCCTTTCAGCCCTGGAGGCAGAGGAAGGATGGCATGACTTCCCAGGATGGGCACTGCTGTTTAGCTGTTGACTCTGGGATGGCACAAGGGAGGGTTTGGACCCACATACATGCAGATGATGTCATTTGAAGAGTATTGTACACTTTATTCCACCTTACTTGCCAATTCTTTACATTGTATTGAGCTTTTTGTTTCCTTCACATAGCTTTACTCAGTGGATTCTTATAAACACGGTTTTCTTTGGTTGAGTTTGACTGAACTGTAACAAGCCTGCTCTTTAATCTGGGATCTGCTTCACGTCATAAACATACACCATCAATAGTGCACACTGGACCGGTTTCTGTGCTTTGTTTGTGTGTAAGCAGTTAAAAACAGATGCACAATCTAAAGTTACACCCACAACGTTTCTAAATATAAGATGGAATGATGGGATGAAATGCAGGCAGAGGTAGTTTTTTATCACATCTTTCACTTTCTGATAACAGGTTACTTTAGTGTGCATTATCCTACTTATACCATGGCCAACCACCACCACTCATAACTAAGCAACAGATAATCACATTAAATAGGTACTAAGTTTTTAGTTTTGTCATTTTTATATTCCTTCACTCAGCAAAAGACGTAAAATTTAAAGTTGGTGTCATTCAAACAAACATTTGCCCTTTCATCTAAAAATCACAAGTTTGGACCTAAACAAATTCAAACCTCAAAAATCCATAGTAGCAATCTAGGAGAACAGAAGCACTTCTTTATTTATTTTTTACTTTCTTTGTATTTTTTTGGACCATGATGTATATTAAATTAGCAATTTGATATCAGATTTATTTCTTATTTTGTATTATTACAATCAGATTGTAAAAAAAAACAAGAACATGTCACAAACAATAGATTCTTTTTTTCTTTCCTTTTCCTTTATTTTTTCCTTCTTTATTGTTTTTTTTAAATCTCATTTTGTTTTGTACCATTATTAGTAATTAAATTAGCAATTTGATATCAGATTTGTTTCTTTTTCTGTATGATGAGCATCAGATTGGGGAAAAAAAACAAGAATGTCACTTTTGTTTTCTTTATTTTTTCATTCTTCATTGTTTCATTCATATCTCATTTTGTTTTGGACCATAATTAGTATTAAATTAGCAGTTAGATAATAGATTTGTTTCTTTTTCTGTATGATTAGCATCAGATTGGGAAAAAAACAAGAACATGTCACATAATTAAAGAAACTGATTTTTTCTTTCTTTCTATTCTTTTTCTTTATTTTTTCCATCTTCATTGTTTCATTCTTTTTCATTTTGTTTAGTACCATAATTAGTATTAAATTAGCAATTAAATATTATATTTGCTTCTTATTCTGTATGATGAGCATCAGATTGGAAAAAACAAGAACATGTCACATAAACGAAGAAATAGATTCTTTTTTACCTTTCTTTTCTTTTCTGTTTTGTAATTGTTGCTTTCTTCCTTCCTTTTCCTTTACTGTTACTTGCAGAGTTCCACACCCCCAAAAAAGACAACCTGGTAGCATGTCATTTAAAAAAAAGTATTAGCCTTTGCTTTTGAAAATGTTATATTAGAAACCCAACAATACAGCCATTTAAGGCTTGGAGAGTCTGTTTTTATCAGTTTAATCATGGCCATGGTATAAAAACAATAAAATGAAGTTTGGCTTTTCTTACTCTATGCATTCATTATTCGAAGGTGTTTCGGGTGATTATGTGCCTTATAATCCACATTGCAGCTCAAGAGTATTTTCCTGTTCATATATGCAAAATCATTCTTTTACAAACATGCATTTTGATCAGGGCTGATCGGACAGCGATTCCTGGACTATGATAGCGTACCAGCCGAGTTACATTCCACCCCAAAGCCTCTGAAAGTCTCTGCAGCCCTGATCTAGATGATCCTTCATTAGCTTTTCATTTATTTCTTATTACACAAGGGAAATTGTATATCAAAGCAATAATATGAGTAATCTATTAGTGTAAATACAAGTGTTTATGATGTTTATGATGGATTGGACAAAGGTGCATGTTTCAGTGCATTATATGTTGACTTGTGTGTCGGTGTGTGTTAATGCTATTATTTGTTTGGAGTACTTCATAAAGGGTGGCTTATTTTCATGAACAAAAAAGGAAAAAAACTCCACATCTGGTGAATTGTTAACATTATATTGCTGTTTGTATTATTACCTGTGCTTTCATTTTTTTTTCTTTTTCAAATATATTATTTACATATTAATGGTTGTTACGTTTATTATTCGGGTGAATTTTAAAATAGTAATAATAATAAAAAAGCTTTAGGGGGAAAATTAAGATGAATTATTTTAAGATAATATACAATATACTGTGTATATATATATATATATATATATATATATATATATATATATATATATATATATATATATATATGCTTTAATAAAATGGGTCAAACAATCAAATTCCAGAACGTTCAAAATTTTAAATGTTTTTTATTTAAAGCTCTATGTTGTTGGTTTTATTTAAAAAGTAAAAAAAATAAATAAATAAATAAGCTTTAGGGGAAAAAATTGTATTATATTAAAATAAAGATTTTAGGGTCATACAATATATTATACTGTAATATACAGTATAAAACGTATATTGTGTGTTTTTACATATAGTGCTATGGCGTTTATCTACCGCTAGATGGGGCGATTAACTCATAGCTTCATATACGTACACACAGTGGATTCAAAAAATATTCACTCACCTTGACTTATTGCACACTTTATTGTGTTGTGATGAATGATTGTGCACTTAATCACAACTAATTACTTGCACAATAATTCAACCATTTGTAGAAGCTCATTTGGCAGTAATTACAGCCAAGCTTTATTGGACTGGATTGAGAAATGTGAGAATTTGTGAACTATGCATGCTTAAAACAGAGACCTCGTTATTAGATTTTATTGTGCTATTATCAGTTTTTCTTACTTTATTTACTCACTCGAGTTATCCCAGTGCTGCGGTTTCTATTGGCTGATGTACTTTTGTCCATGTTTACAACTCCATATGTGAGCTCAGACATCACTGCAATCAATCTTTTCCCAGAAAGCCCAGTTGAACCCTGGCACTTTGACTCCAGTTAAGGGCAGGAACTGTGCTTCACTGCATGAGCTAATGGCTGTGTAATCAGATGGTTGTTACTGATGAAAAGCAACAAACTCCCCAATGGGACGAAGTGACTCCTGTAGCCCCGGGTTCACAACACTTAACAACCGACCTGAATGAGGCTGGTGGCACTACTGACCCTTTACCCGGCTAAACGTCTCTCCGCTGCTGAAGATTCTCTAAAGCCTTTTTGAAAAATGATTTCTTAAATTAAAGTAATAGAATTATTTTGATTGTATGTATGTTTGATTGATTGTCTAGTTTAGCCTGTATCTTTAGAGTTATCTCAATTAAAAAAAAAATCAAAATAAACAGAGCGCAATAACATCTCGACCACTAGGCGGCAGTGTTTCTTAACTAAAACATAACTCAAAACTCTTTGTGAATACAGTCTAGAGTTGAGATGAAGCAGATATTCTTTTATCCTTCGCCAGCATCGTTATGAAACATTCACAGAGAACTAGTCATGTATTTATTGGCTGTCTGCTAGTTATTTTGTGCCCAGTGACATCAGAGAACAGTTATTACAGTTTAAAATACAAAAACCAAGGGGAGGCACGGTGGCTAAGTGGGTAGCACTGTCCCCTCACAGCAAGAAGGTCCTGGGTTTGATCCCCAGGTGGGGCGGTCCGGATCCTTTCTGTGTGGAGTTTGCATGTTCTCCCCGTGTCTGCATGGGTTCCCTGCGGGTGCTCCAGTTTCCTCCCACAGTCCAAAGACATGCAAGTGATACAAAATTGTCCATGACTGTGTTCGATATAACCTTGTGTAAACTGATGAACCTTGTGTAATGAATAACTACCGTTCCTGTCATGAATGTAACCAAAGTGTAAAACGTGACGTTAAAATCCTAATAAACAAAACTACAAAACCAAAATCCACATTAATTTAAAAAATTGCAAAGAAAGAAAAGCAGTGATCCAAGGTTTCCTCCCAGTCTAGTCGTATCCAAATGCCCAATCGCATTTCACCCCTTCTGCTTCAGCCCTCAACTCCTGACCAATAAGGGACGTAAATAACACACGTCTCCTCCGACACACCTGCAGTAGCCAGTCGTTTCTTTTTACCTACGAGTTCATATGGGATTTGTATAGCACACAGAGAGTCATGCACCTCTGTTTCATTATGCAGGCATTATCAAACAGCCGGTTATGAGGAATTTTATTTGGTCCTTTCTAAAACCCATAAAAAAGCTAAATATTGTCCATTCAGGCACCTGGCTGGCTGATAACAGAGCTGAGATTCAAACTTACCTGAATCTCAGCAGTGATGGGCTAACATAGACCACTGTGCCATCCACGTTATTATTATTGTTGTCGTTGTTTCCTTTATTACATTTGCTGCTGTTATTGTTATGTTTTTTGCTAATTTTACATGTATTTTTGATCATTTCTGGTAGGCCTAATTCAGCTGCTGTTTTACATCAGTCTACCCTTTTGTTACACTCTTGCCCTATATTGGCCCACTGACTTATTTTTGCTCTCACACTCTTCCTTCCTTTTGTCTTTCTCTCATGTTCCTTCTTGTTCTAGTCCACCTGGAATGGGCTCCAGATGTGGAACGGAGGGAGAGCTCGCTTGAGTTTTGATACCAGAGAGAGAGCGAGAGAAAGAAAGAAAAGCAAGAGAATTTTGGAACAACTTTAAAGTTTGTCTGGATGCTATTAAGTACAATTTGATGTAATGTGCAGTTTCAGGACGTGACATTTTAGAGGAGAAACTGTGCACCAGATGAAGGTTTGGGGGTCTTACTGTGGATTTGTCCTAAAAGCAGCACTGTACTAACTACTATATTGTGTCCTAAAATACATAGTACCATAGATGTGAAGATTTCTTTTATTTATTTATTTTTATCCTGCTCAGGGTGACATTGAGGTCGGGGTTGAGTGCAACCTGGAAACACTGGCTGTGAGGCAGGAATAAACCCTGGAGAAGGTGCCAATCCAACCCACAACACACCTACTCTTTCACTCACTCACTCACTCCTATTAAGACGAAATTTAGAGCAAGGCCATAGCCATTAAACATTGGTGGGGGGGACTAAATCAACAGTGGGGTGGGTGTGTGTGGGGGGGGGGGGGGGGGGGGGGCTGGCATTGTAAAACATTACTGACATATTAACAATTAATAGGAACACTGATCCTAAATAAATGCAAATCTAGTGAGTGAAATATGTTTGTTTATAATTTTACATCAGTATATTGTGTGTGCTTGGGGGGGCATTTTGAGCATATGCGAATATATATTGTGATTATGGCCTTGATTAAGACTGTCCAGTCCACATAGGGCAATTTTGGCAGATAATTCAATAATGCTGCCTACCTTTGTAATTTAAAAACTTCAAAACAACACCCCAAAGGGATGCTGGTGATCCGGGAGGCCAATTAAGTACGCTGTACCCAATTTTATGTTTAAAGAACCTGTTATATGATCTGTAAATAAATGCACATGGCCAGCAACAGTACGCTGTAGTATTTAAACCATGCCTGACCAGTAATAGGGAGGCCATACATTAATTCATTCATTCATTGTCTGTTTAACTATTGCTTTATTTGATTAAGGGTCACGGTGGGTACACTTTATTGGGCGAAAGAGCATAAGGAAACTCCTGAAAAGGTTGCCAGTTCATCACAATGCAAACACACACAAATTCACACACTTTCACCTAAGGGCAATTTAGTATCTCCAACTAGCCTGACTGCACATAGGTTAAGGGTTAAGGGCCTTGCTCAAGGGCCCAACAGCAGCAAACTGGCAGTGGTGGGGCTTGAACCAGTGGCCTTCTGATTACTAGTTCAATACCTTAACCGCTAGGCTACAACGTCCCTAAAAAATTACTACTATTATTTACAATTCATTTACATTTTTGGCATTTAGCTGATGCTTTTATCCAAAATGACTTACAGTATGCAGTCTAAGCTAATTGAGGGTTAAAGGCCTTGCTCAAGGACCCAACAGAGGCAAGTTGGCAGTGGTGGGGCTTGAACTAGCAATCTTTTGGTTACAAGTCCGGTACCTTAAGCACTAGGCTACATTGTCCCTATGTCCCAAATTCAATGGACATAGTTTATAAAGATATTATCCCATGATCCTATAGATCCTGTGAGGACCCACAATTCACACTGCACTGTCAGGACAAAAAACAAGTCATAAAGTCCAATATACTATGTGTATATCACTGCGAATAATTTGTATTTTAAGATTCTTTTTTTTTTTTTTAATGTGTTGCAGGTGCCACTCAGGTGGTGCAGCGGTGAAACACGCTAGCACACCAGAGCTGGGATTTCGAATACATCGTATTGATTGGCTGTTGTTCACAGGGTGGGACAAGCCAGACCAGGGTTCCTCATAACTGGTGCAAATGCGACCTCCACTGGCTGATTGATTGGCGCCTGTGCAGAGTTGAGGAATAATGCTGATCAGGGTGTGGCTCTTCCTACACAAAGCTGATCCACAAATGAACTCGCCTTGTGCAGGTGAAAAGAGGCAGTCGGTACTGCGCACGTGTCGGAGGGGGTGTGTGTCAGTTGCGAAGCTCCTCATTCAGCAGTGGAGGGTTGTATCAGTAGAGGTGAAGCGTAACACAATCAGGGTAATTGAATATGACTAGATTAGGGGAGAAAATTGGGGGGGGGAAGTTGGAGAAAAAGAACACAAAAAAGTGTTGCAGGTATAACATTAGAAATTATTTTATATTTTCAAAAATCTATAACACCAATAAGGTAAACATGAAATGTAATAGAATACCTTGGCTTAATGTATTTTCTGGCTTAAAACTAGCTGACCACTGACTTTGTAAGGAACCAGCACCTTGTTATTAGAAAACCTCCATATGTGGTTTGGGACAGAGCCACAACCTAATGCTGTAATAACAAGCGGCTCTGCTACTATATTAACTGAAATACAACTGGTCCTTTGTAGGACCTGGCCGTCCTCGCGTGTCTAAACATGGCATGAAACCCTCACCTATCAGCCTTAACCAATTTTCTCCATCATTTTTTTCTCTCTATCTGCACACCTTTTTAGATTTAAAACACTGCTTCTTTTAACAACATGCAGGCTAGTTTTCCCACTTCCTCTGCTTCTGCTATATGAAAGGGATCTTTATGCTTTAAATAAAAAAAGCTAAAATAAAATAAAACTGTAGACAATGGTGTACTCATGAAAATGTGTCCATGTTGGAAGTTTAACACTATCAGCTCATAAATATCAGTCTAACTAGTTCCATATGCAAGCAAAAACTGATGGCTTCTGTGAACGTGCTGAGGTAAAAATTTTTCTGCCCTTCAGTTTGATCTAATGACCAACAGAGAGTCTTGTTAAAGTCGTGTGCTTTTTAACATTGTAGTAATTGCTTTAAAGATTGAAGTAATTAGTGTTTGGGCCATTAGCTAAGTCTGTATGAAGGCTAGGCTAATCCTAACTGTGGAACTGCTTATTTACTCAAACACACTGTAATAACTAAGGAACTACAGGATGAAATACCTTTGATTGGCTCTTGTTTGGAGGTGAATAAAACAAAGCAACACTATATAACATCTATATTTTTAGAATGCAAATAATAAAGGCTAGCTGCTATTGGCTAATGTCCTGTTTTTGTCACAAATATAACATAACATTGTCTGTAGCTGATCTTTTAGTTGATTAACAAACCTAAAAATTACAATAATATTAATAATAACGACTAAGTTATAAATAAAGACTTAGTTGAATACTGACCTTAATTTATTAATTTATTTTTATTTATAGAGCTGTAAGTGACACAGAGACAATTTTTCTTCTAAACAACAAGTAATGGAGCACTCCGGTGGTGCAGCGGTAAAACATGCTAGCACACCAGGGCTGACATTTCAAATTCGTGGTTTAGAATCTCAGCTCTGCTATACGGCTGGGCTGGGCGCCTACATGAACAAGGCAATTATGACCTCTGCTGGCTGATGGATGGTGCCTGCACAGAGTCGAGGGATAAGGAGGATCAGGGTGTGGCTCTCCATACACAAAGCTAATCCACATATGAACTCGCCTCGTGCAGGTGAAAAGATGCAGTCGGCTACTGCACGTGTCGGAGGGGGTGTGTGTCAGTCTCGCTCTTTTCAGTCAGGACCTGCAAAGTCCACACAGAAAGGACCCGGACCACTCCACCTGGAAATCAAATCCAGGACCTTCTTGCTATAAGGCGACAGTGCTGCCCACTGAGCCACTGTGCCAACTTATGTTGGTACTTTCCTGTAGTACATGTGTTGAATGCTGCAGACGGGCAGCATTGAGGCCTGAGTTATTTTGATAAGGGCCAACCAGTTGTGGTCACTTGCAGGCAGCCATAGTGAGTACCCACAATGGTTAGAGGTATGGGGAGGGACAGACCACAAAACTGGGCAGCCAAGACTTATTAATGCCAGAGGATATTCGGTAAGGACAGTGCATTAAACCCTTCTGTGAATGGTGCTGTGTGGCAGCACGCCTGTCATAGTCTCCTGGCTTAATCCTGTCCACAATTAAAACCACCTACAATGGACAAACAGGCATCCAAACTGGACATCAGCGCAATTGTCCGATGAGTGCTATGACCGGTCCTATGAATTTCTCTTTTAAAGAACAGTGTGGACATATAATTATAAAAATAATATTAGAGTAAGATTTGATTAGGTTCTCGTTACTTCTTAAAAGGATGCAAATGTAATTAAGCCCTTCACGACTGAGGTTGTAAAACACAAAAGATGTCTGAAGTGAACGTCTTATCTGTTACTAGATTTATTAAATTTCCCTTTTTACACTCTGTGTACACGGTGAGCACCAGAGCCAACATTTAATTCCGCTTTGGATGGTTTGGTTGCACGCAAGGATCTAACAAGTTACTCCAAGCAAGAAGCAGATGGCCGGCTGGGTCAGAGTGCCTTTTTTTGTGGAAATGTCTAGACATTGCAATGGAAAATGCAATAAATATTTGATTTGTCAATCAGTTCAAAAAGAACATTTTTCAATGCAGGATCATTGACGTCTTTCATCATCTACAGTACATAATATTGTCAAAAGGTTCAACGATCTGGAAAGACCTCAGTCCCTTTAAAGTAAAGCCAGAAATTACAGTTGAAAGTAATTGAACTTCAAACTCTCAGCCCTAAACTGTCATGCTTCTGTGATCATATAGCCTCATCTCATCTCAAAAACACTTCGTGGTCAGATGAGTCCACGTTTCGGCTTGTTTTCAATACAAAAGGACATGACCACCTAGACTGTATTTAATACAATACCTTATATTTGCCAGTTGGTGAAGTTTAACCACATTTGTAGTTTTTGCCATAGACTTGACTTTTTTGCCAGTCCACATCTGTCCAATAGGGTTAAAGTTGAGATTTTGAGAAGACTGTAGCAAAAATGGGTATTACTTGCACTACATCATACTAAGCCTATGTAGAACTCGCTTAACTGAGGACTTAATACTCAAATATAGTATTTTGGTCAGGTTTTGGGTGTTTCTGTAGCCTACTATGGATACAAATGTAAACGTGTAAGTCCAGTGAAGATCTCCATTCATTCATATCCTGGTCAGGGTCATAGTTGGTTCAATTCATTGGGCGAAAGGCAGGAAACACTACAGACAGGTCACCAGTCCATCACAGGGCAGGCACACACACACACCTAGGGCAATTTTAGTAGCTCCAATTAACCTGACTTTGCATGTCTTTGGATTTGTGGTAAGAAACCGGAGTACCAAGAGGAAACCCACACATACACAGGGAGAACATGCAAGCTCCACACAGAAAGGACTCAAGCAAACCCAGGCCCTTCTTGCTGTGAGGTAACAGTGCTACCCACTGCACCATCATGCCACCCACTCATATCTGTATTTACAAAAATGTAGCACTGATGTTTTCCTACTTTTATTAATATACTTTTGTATGTATTGTGATCTGTTTTACCATAAAGCTTGGTCAAGAAAGCCAAAAGCCGCTGGTTTGGACTGGTTTAGAGCTTAAGAACTGATATCTGCATCTACTAAGAAGGTAAAACTTGCTGAGATCCTTCAGGTGAGTCCAAGACTTGTGTAGACACATACACAACTTAAAAATTACTAATACTGATTTTTACATTGTAAACACATAGGAAAAGAAGGGTGAGATTTGGCATAGACGATTCTGATATGAACTTCATTATCCAAGCACAAAGAGGTTTGGAAGCCGGTGTGCAATGACATCAGAGCTGCTCAATCATTTCCCCTGACAGAGAACAGTGCTGACGTACTGTACACACTCCATGATTTAGTTAGTGTGGTTGCTAATGTAAAGCATCTGGTGTTACCAAATTTGGATGTGCAGTCAGTTTGTTAGGTTTTTAAACCAGACCCTGGTAGCCATATATTTATCATTTTGTAACTCCAGACCAGTTTTGGACTGTATAATTATGAAAAATATGCTATTAAATGAAGGTACATCAGACTAAGGGTATTTCCATTTAAGGCAGCATAAAGAAAAAAGTTATCCATGTATATATAATCACCTTTTGGATAAAGTAATCCAAAGCAGTTAGTAATTCAACCAACCAGCTCACTATATTTAACAGGCAACCCAATGTAGCTAATCACTCATCTATTTAACTGTATAACTAAAATCAAGCAATGATATTAAAGTTTCCACAGAAACACTATGTTACAATGTAAAATCAAGAGTCTGGGAAGAGCCTCTGCCATTGGGTGCCTACACAAACAAAAGTTGGCTGTTGTTCAAGGGGGTGCTGGATGGAACCTCATAACTGATGCAGTTATGACCTCTGCTGGCTGATTGATGGCGCCTGCACAGAGACGGAGGATAATGCGTTGATCAGGGTGTGGCTCCCCGTACAAAAAGCTGATCCGCATATGAGCTCACATCGTGCAGGTAAAAAGATGCAGTCGGCTACTGCACACGTGTTGGAGGGGGAGTGTGTTAGTCTCGACTCTCCTCAACCAGGGTGGAGATTAACATCAGCAGAGAGGAAGCAAAATGTAGTGAGGTAGATTAGGAGGAAAATTGGGGAAAAACAGACTAGTCTAGGAAGAGCTACAAATCAATTTAATCAATACATACTGCCAATAGTTTTTTATTTTCATTGGTTTTTTTGGTTCCAGTTTCCAGGAATCACTGGGTGCAGAAACACACCCCAGACAGGATGCCAATCCATCATGGTACTGCCAGTCAAAAAAGCATTTTTATTATTATAATTATTAATTATTATACATATTATTAAAAATTCAAACAAATAAATTAGAGATTCGTGAGATGCATTATTACATATTATGCTGGGTCTTTTCCACCAGGCAGTGTAAATTTTAGTACTTCAATTTATATGAGGTTACCATTTTTACTATTTTACTGCCAGTCTGCTGGCCCACACCAAAATGTCATTGCAATCTTTCAGCCAGCACAGCTGGCCCAATAAAAAATTTTCATTGGTTTCATTGGTTTTGGTTTCCAGTAATTAGTGGGTGCAATGCAGTAACACACCTTGGACAGGATGCCAATACATCATGGTATTGCCAGTCAAAAAAACAAATAGTATTAAAGTAGTATTAAAAAATCAAACAAACAAATAAATGAGAGATGTGGGAGCATAAATATTTATTATATGTTGGGTCTTTTAGTTTTTCAATTTATATGAGTTTAACTTTTTTTCTGTTCCTATCTTATGGTCAGTCTCGCTGACCCAGACAGAAATGTCACTGCAAATTTTCAGCCAGCATGGCTGGCCCATCAGGGGGATTTCCTTACATATTTATCCATAGGCCATTGCTGCTGGCTCATACAGATTAATAATCCAAATTACCTTTATGGAGGGGTGTCCTCACTGTAGCTATTTATAGACTGCTTTTGATAATTTACTGGTACTTCTGTGGGTGTGTGTAAAATTTTTAATAGATGAATAACGTTTAAGTGGAATTTAAAGCAGCCAGTCCTGTCCCTGCATGGATTTGATTAGAATGCTTTTATTTGTCATTTATACATGTACAGGTCTACAGTACAACAAAACTCCTTCTTCGCATATCCCAGCTTATTTGGAAGCAGGATCAGCCAACGTATGGCCCCCCTGGAGCAGATAGGTTAAGGACATTGCTCAAGGGCCCAACAGTGGCTGAGCTGTGATCTGAACTCTCAAACTTTCAAAGCTCTACCCACTGGGCCACCACTGTCCCAGAGAGAACTGAATTGTAAATAAAATCCCAATTGCTGAAAATTGGGGTACCAAAGTACACCTACATGGACCTGGACATGTTATCTGACATTGGTCCCAAGGACCAAGGTTTATGCATGGCACCACTCCAGGTTTTTGCCATGAGAAAAATGACAAAAAAAAGCTGGGGCACCAAGGCAGGACCTAAAGTGAAAAAATTAAGAAAAAATCTCATTTGAAGGTCGCAACGCAACAGGTCATGGAATGTAACACGTCTGCACTAGGACCCGGCGGTGGAGGGCAGGATTTGGGGAGCGCTCTCAGGGCAGCAGTATGTGCACTGCGACAGGGTGGCGGAGGAAAGGCGCTGCAGGGGTTTAGGGGCAGTTCAGTTCAGATCAGCCCTCAGTACCGTTACTCTCACTTCTACATCTGCTCTGCACTGATTACAGGGAACGTGACTGGGTTTTCGGACACTCAGCACGCGCACGCTGGATTTACTGTTAAGTTGGAGCGCGTGCAAATGCTTTTTTGTGCATAACGGAAAGTTTGCGGACGGGCGCAGTGATTTTTGGAGGCTGCCTTCAGAACCTGAGGAACAACTTAAGAAGTCTTGTAGCAAGTTTTGAGCAGCAAAAGTGACCCAGCTTTATTTGTTTAACTCTTTTTTATTTCTTTCTTACCATGTAGCCATGTACCATGTAGATGTTTTCAAAGATGCGCATTTGGATCTAGCGGATATACTGTAGTCGCAAAGTTATGACTGACATCTGTTCACAGTGGGATGCCAAAGGGGTTTTCTGATGTGATGATGGAGAGGCACGCGCAGTTAAGCTGATTGTCAAACTATCCAAAGGAAAAGTACAACTTGTATACAGCGCAACTTATTTATACAGCGCAAAGTATTTGTGCGGCGATGATGAAGGACATGGGCTGACTGGCTGCGCGTCTCTGAAAGCGGAGCGACGATGTTGCGATGTGTCCCGTGGTTCGGCGGTCGCGCGCTCTTCGTGCTGCTCGTGCTGTTGCTGCTGGTGTGCGGCTGTGCGCGAGCGTGTCGCGAGCTGCTCTCCAACGGCTGCAGCTGCAAGGAGGACCGCGCGAAGACGCACACGGTGCAGGCAGGAACGCGCAGACGGGTGAACTGCGCTGGGAAGGAACTGACTGAGACGCCGCAGGTCAACCTAATGCCCAACCTAATGCCCAACCGGACTTTCTCGCTGTGAGTACAGTTACTTCTGTTACTATGATTTATTTTCCCACGTGTTATCACTTCATACCTGTTGAGTGGATGATGTGGTTTATTGAGTGTGGGGATCATGCAACCAGTAACGATTTTGTTTTACCTTTTGTGCTGCCACATTGATTCTAAGGATCTCTGTATTATAAATGTTTAGAAAGGTAATTGCATTTTAAAGCTCTACAATTAAAGTGTTATTTATATGTGACTTTTTTAATCTAACAGGATATTTTATACATTTAATTTCATATAAAGAAGAAATGACATTATGTCATCATTGTATATATATAATAATATATTATATTATTTGTATATTATTATATAATACTATGAATATTATTATTCATAGTCATTAAAAAGTAAATTACATTTTTAGATTTTTTTACAGCTGCAGCAACAACTTATATTATTATTATTATTATTATTATTATTAATACCAGTGCTTATTTTACTCATTTCTAGTACCACTGTGTCTACTACTGGAGTTATGTTATTTACCATTTGCTTTTATTAGAAGTGTCAGCTTTGTGGTGTGTGGCCTAAACCAGCTACCCTCTGATTACTAGTCCAGTGCTACAGCTACTACTTCTACCAAAACTCTTCATACTACTACTTCTACTACTATTACTGCTACTACTGCAACTACTCTTACTAATGCTTTTGCTGGAACTTCTACTACTACTGCTACTACTACTACCTATTACTACCCATATTTCAACCACCACTACTACTACTATCACTACTACTTCTACAACTACTATCTTTAACTACTCGTAACTACTAATATTACTACTTCTACTACTACATATTACTATCCATATCGCTACCACTACTTCTACTACTATTACTACTACTTTTACTACTACCTATTACTACCCATATCTCAACTACTACTGCTATCACTACTACTTCTACAACTATTGTTACCCATATCTCGACCACTACTTCTACTACTATTACTACTACTTCTACTACTACTACCTATTACTACCCATATCTCTACCACTACTTCTACTACTGTTACTACTACTTCTACTACATATTACTACCCATATCTTTACTATTACTAACAAAAACGTTCTGTGGTCTAACACTGCTTTAACACCATGTGTAGCTGTGTATGATCTGACCGATATATTTCAGGTCCTCGTCTGCAGCATCTTATATCGTAGGGCGTGGGCACGTGTTAAGCAACACATGTGCATGCCATTGCCCGTGCTGAAGTGTGCAGTCCCATTTTAGCTTCCTTGGGGATAAGGGTTGAGTTAGATGGTGGAATGCATTTCACAATGTCAACTGAAACTGTGTGAAGAGTAGAACAGAGTCCCTGTGTTGCAGTCCTGTCATTTTCCATCTGGCTTTTAGTGTGAGAGGAAAGGAAACGTGCCCCTGGTCTGGTCTGGTCTGGTCTGCACGCCTCCCACACCCCGAAACCCACCCCCTCCACACAGACACACACTCTCCAGTCTTCAGCTGACTTGGCTATACTGAAGGAGGCTAAATAGAAACACATTTCTCTCTTACTTCTGCCCTCCCTGCTGTACTTTAATGGTGGCCTGGCTCCTTCCTTCCCCACTGCTATAACACTGCATTTTGTTTATAACTTGCCAGTCTCCAGTGCCCCTTCTCAGGAAGGAAGGCTGTCCGGAAGTACCAGCCTGATATGGCGTGTTTTCACTTCAGTCTTAAATAAATATCAGCACTCGTGATTATTATGAAAGCGATTACCATTTTTCCATTTGTGTGTGAAAAAATATGCACGCAAAGACAAACCTAAGTGTTTTTAATTATTGTTATTTGACATTAAGTATGTGGACACTCATATATCACACTCCTTTGCTTTTTGAACGTTGTATACATTATATTATGTTGCATACATTAGCAGATTTTGGTTAAGGTACTGGACTAGTAATCGAAAGGTCACTGGTTCAAGACCCACCAATTCCAGGTTGCCACTGTTGGGCCCTTGAGTAAGGCCCTTAACCCTCAATTGCTTAGACAATATAATGTCACAGTACTGTAAATCGCATTGGATAAAAACATCTGCTAAATGCCGAAAATGTCAAAATGTCAATTTAGCAGATGCTTTTTATCCCAAGTTACTAACGATTTTGATTACAATGCAGGGTTAATTATGAATTAATTAAGCAATTCAGGGTTGGCGCCCAGGTGGTGCAACAGGATATTCTGCTAAGGCTTTAGCGCTGGTATTCTAAACTCCCAGTGTTCGACTCTCAGCTCTGCAACCGGTCAGCTGGGCCCTAGCAGGCACAATTGGCAGAGCCTGCAGCAGTGAAAATTTACCTCAAGTCTGCTGTGTGGCGAAAGACCGAACTGAAAAAGGGGTGGGGTCTTTGACCTTGTGTTAGGACCCTGGTTAGTAACCGAAGGCGCCTGTACCAAAGTGGATGAATGGTGAGATCAGTGTGTGACTCTCCATGTGCGAGACTGGCCTCACGCGCAAATCCACTAGTATGGGGTTGGTTGACTGCGCATGTGTCAGTCGAATATACCCTCCTTGGATGCAGTCGGGGTCCCCAGCAGTGGAAGAATAATTGTCTACCCTAAATTGTGAGGAAAAGGGAGAAAATGCATAAATAAAAAAGTAAAATCCAACAGTGATGGAGATTACACGGTTGACATTTAGACCACTAGTCCACTACCTTAACCACTGAGCTTCCACTGCACATTATTATAGAGTCTGTCCTTCTTTGCTGCTATAACAGCCTCCACTCTCCTGGAAGATCTTCACAAGACCTTAAAACGTAACCATGACTGCAGGGATTCACATCTGTACAGCCACAATAGCATTAGTAAGGTTAAGCACTTATGTTTGGTAATTAGCTCTGGCTTGCAGTTGGCATTCCTATTCATCTCAATGTCTTAGCTAGGGTTATAATCAGGGATTTATCAACACCAGTCAACTGCTTCTCTTCTAAACTTGATAAAACTTATTTATGAAGCTTTATGCAGGATGGCATTGCCATGCTGAAACAAGAAATTGTTGCTGCAAAGCTTGCTGTTAATATTTTCATTCACCAGACCTTCACTCCACCACACCTCACAGTTGGCACAGGACATCCAGACAGGTAGTGTCCTCTTGGCACTTCAGAGATTTGTTGGTGCATTGCGAATGTTAATCTTAGAATTGTGTGCTGCTGCTTAGCCATAGAAACCCAACCAACAAAACTTTTAAGTCATTAAGTCATTGAGTCTGCCCTGCTTTGCTGCTATAACACCCTCCACTCTCCTGGGAAAATCTTCACAAGATTTTAAAACATAACCATGGCTGCAGGGATTCACATCTGTACAGCCACAATAACATTAGTAAGGTTAAGCACTTAAGGTTGGCAAGTAGCCCTGGCTTGCAATTGGCATTCCTATTCATCGTTTTGCAATAGATTGTTGCAGAACTCGAGTAGAGATGATTTTCATGCTGTGAAATTCTGTTGCAGAACTCAGCTGTTCCGTTCTGAATGCTTGTGTAGATCTGTTGTTGCTCCTAGGTGTTTAATCCTCAAAACAACTGTGTTTAAACACACGGGAAGATTTCAAAGAAGTATTATTTAATTAACTCTCTTGTTAGAAAGAGCCAGAGCTCTTCAGGATGACTTCAGTATGAATGTATGACTGTATGCTTGATTATATTTACCTGTAGGGTATCTGTGGGGCCTAATAAGCTAAAAACTACAATTTTATTGGCTGCCTTAACAATTCCAAGTAGACTTCTATTCTATTATTTGCTTAGCACATGGAAACCTGCCAAAATGATCATTATTGGTAGTCGCACATCTGGATGGCATTGTGTAATCACAGGTAATCAGTCACGTACATTTAGGGTTCAAACTGTGGATCGAACTTTCTAAACACCTTTTTAAGTGGATAATAAAGATAAATGAGAATAAAATATAATGATCATTGCACATATTTTATGTGCAATCACTGAACAATTCTCCTAATTCACTCGGGATTAAAAATGGAAAGCATTCACGATGGAGGTCTGTGGCATAATGAAAATATTTGATTTGGGTCGGATTTTGGCATTTGCATATTTTTCTTTGCTCTCCACATTCTGAAAATTTTTTTGTTCCCTGCAAAACAGGTCTGGCTCTGTTCTGGTTAAAAACCACATCTCAATGTGGCCAGGAAATATATACATTACAAAAATAAACCCTGATTGTTCATGTGTTTGACATTAACACCCAATACCTTCTAACCACCCATCAGTCCTCCATCTACCTGCGATGTTCCAGCTTTTCCAGCTCAGCAGGATCTGCGCTTGCTTTCACGTGAGTGTTGTAAAAAAGAAAACATTAAAAATAGTAAGACAGAATAGAGGAGCCAACAGATTGGTTCCCCAGAGGAGAAGGCCGGGGGCAGAGCATTTATGGAGCATGGTGGTTCTGCTTAATAAGCCCCCACATCTGCTCAACACATTGCCTTGCTAAAACGCGAAGGAAGTGGATTAAAAATGAAGGAAAATGCGGCACGGAACGAGTCCAGGTGCCAGACGACACAAGGAGGCGTTTGGAGAACAATCCGAAAGGGGGTAGCCCCCTCTCTTAATGCCGTTTATTTGTTTTCCGAGCATGTGCTAAGCACACCGTGCATCATGTTTATGGGTATTGCGTGGGTAGGAGGTAAACATTTCCAGCCTCCAGCCCCCTGCTGAGAGGAAAAAAGAACAGTTACCAAAAATAATGTGCTTTCAGCGTTGACATTCGAACCGGCTTGATGAAACTGAATATGATGAATATTTATGGAGATTATTGAGGATGTTTTGTCTCCGACACCTGGAGCAGAGTGTTTTCCCAACAGTGTCCTTCTCCAGATTCTAGTGACGTGCCAGGGTTCGGCTCCAGATGTTGATGTTTTTGTTTTTCCTGACATTCCTCAGGCGTTTCTAGACACCAGCCCAGGTGCAACATGGGATACATCATCCATTTCTTTCTCTCGTTGCTCCCTGCTGATCTTTCTTTTGCCGGCTGAAGGAATGTCAGTCCGGATGAAGGAGTGGATGAGGTCAGGGGAACTGGGGCAGTTGCCAGTAGACTAGGGGTTTGTGGGTAATGAAGTCAGTGTCGTAACATGCACGTGTAGCAGTGGATATGAACGAGCAGTCTTGGGCTGTGATTAGTCATGCAGTGTTGAAACAACTTGGTTAACTCTGGTACATTTACTGATGAGGGTTTTTTTGCCCAATGTTATTATTTGCACTCCTGGTAGATACTAACTGCTTTTCATTGCCTTGTAACTGTACTGAGCAATGACAAAGTTGAATCTATCTATCTGTCTAGTTCTCATGGAGAGTCACACAATAATCTCTGCATTCCTCCACTTCTGTACAGGCACCTTGGGCTACTAACCAGGGTCCTTACACAATCGTGTAAGGTAAATATTGTCATCGATATCGTTATATGGATAATCCCTCCACAGGCCAAAAAAATTCCTGGCCAAAAGATTGCAATGTCATTTCGGTCAGGTAAGTGGGGCGGGCTGTAAACATGGGAGTGACCTCACCTCACGGCAAGAAGGTCCTGGGTTTGATTCCCAGGTGCAGCAGTCTGGATCCGTTCTGTGAGGAGTTTGCATGTTCTCCCCGTGTCTGCGTGGGTTTTCTCCCGGAGCTCCGGTTTCCTCCCACAGTCCAAAGACATGCAGTCAGGTTAACTGGAGATACTAAAAAATCTCCTTAGGGATGTGTGTGTGTGTGTGTGTGTGTGTGTGTGCCATGTGATGGCAGCAACTGGCAACCTATTCAGGGTGTTTCCCAGTGTACCCACCGTGACCCTGAATAGGATGAAGCAATGGTAAAACAGACAATGAATGAACGAATGAATGAATATCCGAAATCTTGCCGTTTTTACCACAATGATTTTCAAAGTTTACACAGAATAGTGCGAAATAACAAAAATCATCCAGAGAGTGGCAGTTCTGGAGGTAGATACTTCTGTTGCTAGATGTTGCCAGATGTTGCCAACATCTGGGACAGTGGTAGCCTAGTGGGTAAAGCTTTGGGCTATCAACTGAAAGGTTGAGAGTTTGAATCCCAGCTCTGCCATGCAGCCACTGTTGGGCCCTTGAGCAAGGCCATTAATCCTCTCTGCTCCAGGGGTGCCATACAATGGCTGACCCTGCCCTCTGACCCCAGCTTCCAAACATTCTATTGTACAATTTCATTCTAATGTACACCTGTATATGTATGTATGACAAATAAAGGCATTCTATTCTATTGTAAGAGTGGTAAGAATAGTCAATGCAGAATGGTTAGTCAGGTTTGAGCTCACAGAAAGGCCCATTAAACAACCAATCCAGAACCACGGTGAGCAGAAAAGAATCTCAGAATGCACAACACGCCCTAATTATAAAGATGATTGAATGATTCATCAGACTTCTCACTGCACACAACAGCTGCTCCAAAGACAAACGATCCATGCGGTGCCGTCCAGAACCCGCCGGCATATTTAGCATTAAGCCAATTGAGGTTAAGTGTTCCCAGCTGGACTGTGTTCTCGAATTAAAGTTCCTTCAGACAGGAGGAATTGGGCTGTAGGGTTTTGGGGTCAGTGGTTTAAGGAACAGGGTTATCACATAAACAGCTGCAGGTCACCAAGCCAACATCTGGCATTCCATATTAGATAACACAAGGATCAACCCTAAGTAAAGATAAGCTAACGCTTTCCGGGTACAGGCCTGTCCTGAGACGTGTGACTTTATAGAGTCATAAAAACGGATTCGTATAGTGTCTATATTTAATACGAACTTGATTATTTATTTAGTATCATTTATTATAATTTGCACCTGCACTTTCCATAAAACTGTCTACCTCGCACATATCTGCACAATTATATACCCATTACGATCCTATGGATAGTTATTTATTTTAGATATTATTATTATTATTATTATTATTATTATTATACATACCTAGTATTCCCATTTTTATGATTAATCTTACTATTATTATTATTATTATGTAAATAGATGTTATACCATGTATAAAAATTTTTAATTAATAAATAAATTGTAATAAATATACAAAACTGTCTTTGCTCAATGCATAGTTATTAATTTATATTATATAATCTATATTATATTATATTATTATTATTTTTAAACATACCTAGTATTCCCATTATTATGCTTATTATTAATAATAATATTATTATTGGCATCAATATTATTGTAATTATGTATATATTACTATGTATATAGATCTAATACCATATATGTAAATATAAAATTTAAAAATAAATTATAATAAAAAAATTGTCTACCTTACATATATCTGCACAATTATTTAACCATTAAGACCCTATGTATAGTTATTGATTTTATATTATTATTATTATTATTATTATTATTATTATTATTGTTATTGTTCTCTCTGTCCTGGCGTTAATCCCGCAGTGCAGGGTCCGCTCTTGTGCACAGTCTTCTCCATTTGGCGCGATCTAAGATGTCTTCTGGCGCTGCGTTGACAATCTTCATGTCTACATTGTTACGATCCAGTCAACGCATCTTTGGTCGCCCCCTTGGGCGGCGCCCTTGAGGCTTCAGTTGCAGGGCTGTTCGGGCCACTGAATCTGCATTGCTCCGCATGACGTGTCCATACCAACGCAGCCTCGCCTCTCTCATCTTTTCTTGGATAGGGGCAATGCCAAGTCGTAGGTGGACTTGCTTCTTTAGCCTGCCCCGTCCAGGAGTGAGTAGCCCTTGCCCACTTCTCGCGCCGTTCGTACAAGGACGACAATACATCGACCGGTGCGTCGCTCCGCCTGACGTCGACGACCTTCACCGTTAGTTTGAATCCAGCCGGCACCGCGTGGAGGTGGTGATGGGGTTTGCCGGCCTATTATTGTTATTGTTATTATGTATATATTACTATGTAAATAGATCTAATACCATATATGTAAATATTAAATTAAAAAAATAATTAAAATAAATCTCTATATGTATCTCACATACATATGCTCAACTATATACCCATTAAGACCCTTTATTTAAAAATAGTTGTTATATTTATATTATTATTTATATTATTATAATAATATAATAATAATAATATTCCCATTCTTATCATGTGCTTATTATTAATATTATTATTGTTTTTATTTATTTAATATATCTATATTATATTACTATTATCATACATACCTATACCCATTCTTATGCTTATGATTAATATTATTATTGTTGTTGTTATGAACATATTACTATGTATATAGACTTAATACCATAAATGTAAATATTAAATTAATAAATAAATTATAATAAAAACATAAAAATTTCTACCCACAATTTCTGCACAATTATATACTCATTAAGACCCTATGCATATTATTATATATACTGTACCTATGTATATTTTGATTAATATGCTAATGCATAATATTCATATTATTATTATTTATTATTATTATTATTATCTATATTACTATGTATTTAAAGTAATACCATATATGTAATTTTTCTATTAGAATTTTCTACCCTAGGGGTGCTGATCCTGGGGGCATGTATTTAATCCCTGTTTCACATCTTCTTCCCGTGTCCATTGAGGTTTCCTGAAATTTTTACATTTTTCACATACAGTATATCACATGTGGAACGTGACTAGGTTCCTTTTAAATGCTCCTTGCTTTGAGCGACTGGGTAAATGTGTAGGCGTTTGTGGACCTGGGATGACTACTTTTGCCCCCTGTATCATTCAGTCAATAAATACCGTGTCTTGTTGCTGCAGCTGGATTCTGAATGCTGATTGGCCTTGATTCGTGTGATTGGGCTGAAGTTTGTGGTTTCTTCAGGAGACGAAGCAGTAATTGCTGACGCCTCGAATCCTCACCTCTGGATAAATGCTGTGTTTGTGTGTGTGTTTCAGTGTGTGTGTGTGTGTGTGTGTGTGTGTGTGTGCAGAGTCTCAGCTTTCACAGCAGCAAAAGCATGCTTTTTCATGGCGGCCCCAAACACTTCGTAAACAGCAAAGCCGTTGGCATCAGTGCGCCGCAAATTCAATCGTCGCAGCCATTCCGTCCCGCGCACAGTCTGCCTCTTTCTTCACGGCCTCTCAGGCTCCCCCTCCCCCTCAGAGTTCATCCATACACGGCGTAGCTGAATCTAAATATTTAGCCGTGCTAGTAGAAAACTGCCATGCCCAAAACTTTTCCAGATGTGGACGAGAGGGCCTCTGTGTTTAGAGCTAATTATGTGTGCCTGCATGGGGACTAGGGAGCGCTGGGGGTGCAGCAGAGGGGGAGGTCGGGGAAAGAGAGGCAAGAGAGGAAGGTGTAGGAATGCTAGATTAGATAATCAATTGTTTGTCTACAGTTACAATCAAACGTTTACATACATTGACAGTCTTGAAATTTGCTTCTTTCTCTGTGACTGAATAATTGAAACATGTCTTTAGGTGCCTTTTTTAGAATGTTACATTTATCTTTTGGGTCAAAAAATACAATAGAGCAATTTTTAATTCTTAAAGTAATTATGCTGACAACAGCTGGTGACTTCTCTGTGCTATATGTGCCAGTTTAACTGCTCCAACATCAAAGTACAGTGGTACCTCAAAACTTGACGTCAATTGGTTCTGGGAGTGGCGTTGAGTTTAAAAGACGTTGAGTTTCAAGGTATTTTTTCCCATAAAGATGTATGGTAAACCTGTTAATGCGTTCCATGGTCCTGTAGAACTTCATATATTTTAGGCTAATGTAAAATAATGGGGTTGTTTTTGACACTTATACACTGAAAATAACACAAGTATAATATAAAAACACTAAAATCCAATTGTAAAACAGTTATAAATCAATAAAAATACAATAAAACCTGCACTTTACTTTTACTTCTTTATTGTTCCTTACACTTCTTAATCGTGGAGATGCTTGATCTTGAAATACTGTATTCCGTTCAGTAAAGGCGCAGTCATTGTACTATTAACCGACTTATTGTACTAAAACAACAACTGAGGAATTTCATTAGTGGAGAGAACTTATGAGCAGTAATAATTGAGAGAGAGGTTTAGTGTTTCTGTGTCGTTCTTTTAGTACACTGTTTCACGTTAAGCTTTATTTTATGTATATATGCCATTGTTTCTTTTGGAGTGTGGTGTGTTGGGCTTGCAATTTTTGTGTTTGAGCTTTGATCCAGTTTGCCGCTGACCTTTTCAAAGCGCCTCGAATGAGACGAACTGTTTGATATGATGTGGTAAAAGAGACTCAGGCAGTACGAACAACACTTAATGTGAACAAAGCTTAACATGACGTATTGTATTACAACAACGACTGAGGAATTGTATTAGTGGAGAGAACTTATGAGCAGTAATAATTAAGAGAGGTTTAGTGTTCGTGTCGTTCTTGAATACATTAAACCACGTTCAGCTTTTTCAACAATAAGTGTTTTAGACTCTCTCGGAAAAGCTGATGCTCACAATTTCTCAGCACCCAGAACTATAACGTTGCAGACATTCCTAACCCCAACTCTTGTGTAATAGCTTGAGTAAAGGTATGTAGAGTTATCTGTCCATGAGCTAATGCTGAGGTTAGGCATAATATGTTAGGGCGCATTTACATGAAAAGTGGCAAAACTGCGCTGGCTGTGCTTTTGTTTCTTATGGAGTGTGGTGTGTTGGGCTCGCAATTTTTGCGATTTAACTTTGACCCAGTTTGCCACTGACCTTTTGAAAGCACCTCCAATGAGACAAAATGTTAGATATGATGTGGTAAAAGCAACACCGACTGTACGAACATTGCTTAACGTGACTAATTGTTCTAAAACAACAAGCAAGGTAATTCATTAGTGGTGAGAACTTATGAGCAGTAATATAAGAAGTTTAGTGTTCTTATGTAGTTCATTTAGTACATTAAACATACCGTACAATTATGACTGAATACAATTCAATTAAGGGGTTAAGGGCCTTGCTTAGGGACCCTACAGTGGCAACTTGCAGGCAGTGGGACTTGAACCGGTCCTTGTGATAACATGATGGTTTGTTTTTTTTCCAACCTTGTCAAAGAGACCACCATTCCAAGGTTTTAACAGGTGCTGTCCAACTAGTCTTGTTTATATTACACAAAATGTAAAACCTAATAACTTTTATCTATATTTATTATATGTTTACAAAAGTCAATAAAGTGTCTGAACATTTCAGTCACAAAAAAAAAATCTGTTCCATAAATCATGGAAATTCCAGTAGTTCTGTGACACGCATGTCTGCTACTGGTGTATGTAAACTTTGGACTTTAATTGTGTGTGGTTGTGTGTGTGTGTTTGGAGAAACCTTCCTGACAGATATCCGGGAAATTGTGTGTGTGGAAGGGCGTCCTCTGAATGCCACCGTTCCCGGAGATGGAACGTTTACATTTGCGAAAAAGGTGATGAGTTTCGGTGGATGGGGGGCGTGCGAATGAGGGAGCGGCTGTAAATCAAAAAAATAAACAAAACCCCTGATACCCAGCGCCCGTCACACCTGCCACTGCCACACACATGTCGACCCCTGACCTCTAGCATCCAAGGTCAAGGTGACGTCTTGATTCTCTGTGGAGTTATTAAAGCGTTATGAAAGCGGGCTTTATGTACTGAGCTGAAAAGCTGAAAATCGATGGACGTTCGAGGCTGCTAAATCTCCCCGGAGCATCACGGGCGAGAGCCTGAGAGAAAGTATGAGAGAGAGAGAGTGAGTAATATAGTCTTCCCAGAGCGCTGCAGGAATCTGTGTTTGGATAGTTTTCCCTTTCATTGCGCTCGTCTTATCTGACTCCAAAAAATGCAGATCCCGCTCTTTTTCTTTCTCCACCCATGAAATTCTCACTCTCTTATTTTCATATATATCGAACAGACGTGTATTTAAGGCTTTATGCAAGTATAAAGTAATTGCCCCCCCCTACACTTTTGTAATGATCTTTGATGTTGCATGTTTGTCACATTGCATTATTTTAAAGTTACACAAACAAAATTTGAATAAAATAACCTGTTTATTTTGTCATTTTTTTAATGTTTTACCACTGCTTTATCCTGGCCAGGGTCACAGTGGGTCTGACTTCCTGTTGAATTAATGGACGCAATGTAGTAACACACCCCAGATGGGACACCAATACATTGCAGGGCCCCAACAACTTGCTATTGTTTGGATGTTTTTTCCGCATAACCGTTATGCCTAACCACAGCATTAGCTCATGGACAGATGACCTTACATACTTTTTTTAATGCATTTTCTCCCCATTTTCCTCTCGATTTAGCACACTCAGTTTGTCTTCCGCTGCTGAGAGATACCAGATTGCATTTGAGGAGAGCACGTTGCTGTACACGCCTCTTCAGACACGTGCACAGCCCTCCTCTTCTCACCAATCAGGGTCCTTACACAGCGTATGAAGATCCCACCCCACACATAGTCCGCCCCCCACCCTGCAGATACAGTGGCCAATTAGTATTTGCCGCAGGCACTGCCAACTGTGCCCGCCAGATGGTGCCCAGCCGACCGGTGGCAATGCGTTGGTGTGCTAGCGAAATATCCCGCTGCGCCACTTGGGTGACCAACCTTACATACTTTTTAATGATTTTTGATAAGCACTAGAATTAATTTACATTTGTGGCATTTCACGTGCCAGATAACACACCCCAGACGAGACGCCAGTCCATTCCAGGGCACCGATCACTTGCTATTGGTTGGATGGTGGTTTTTCTGCATAAGCTATTATGCCTAAACTCAGCATTAGCTCATGGACAGATGACCTTACATACTTTTCAATCATTTTTAATAGAGACTAGAGTTGATTTACATACAAGACGCTTTTATCCAAAGCATTTGCGAAATGCCACATAACACACCCTGATGGGATGCCAATCCATACGAGGGCCCTGATCAAATGCTATCTAAGCAATTTATGCCTAACCTCAGCATTAGCTCATGGACTGATGACCTTACATACTTTTCAGTCATTTTTGATAGACACTAGAATTCATTTACATTTGTGGCAAAAAAACATTTAATTTTAATACTGCTGGTGGAATCATGGATCTTTAAAAATGAAGGATCTTGCTCAAGGACTTCTTGGCAGTCCTGGGATTAAAATTTAATCCTACGGTTGGTAGCTAAAATCCTTAAACACTAAACTACCACTTATCATTAAAATACTCCATATAATGTTTATATTTTTTCGCATCACTGAATCACTGGTTTAAGTAGAACTGTGTGGTTTCATTGTGAAACAGCGGCTTTGTCCTAAATACATGTTGTGTTCAGTCATCACAGCTGATTTAATGCCAACGCTGGGCACAGTACTACCAACGTGCAACATGGGCTTTCTGCTCACCAGGCCGGGCAGCGTCTGCTCATCTGGGTCACAAACATTCAGTAAACAGAAACATTTTGGGACGTGTTCTTGATATTGGGAGTAAACATTAGAACTGAGGTTAACGATGCCGTTATTAAAAGTGCTCATACAGACTTTTGGTGTTTTATTACGACCGTGGTCTAGAGACAGAACCGAGACGTGTGGACGCTGATTGTAAGTGTGTGTGTGTACGCGTGTGGAAAGGGCGTTCATGGCCACAGTCGGCTAAAATAAGGACCCGTCCTCTCCTCTGTAATTATAGTGTTTATATAATTCTGATTTTAATTTTAGACTGGAGAGCTTGGCATAAACACACACACGTACACACACACCTACACACGTAGGCACAACCTATCATTTAAAACTGGATGGGAGTTGGATTTCTTGGTGTGCCAGCTATCGAAGGTCACTTTGTTTCTACACACACACACACACACACAAGCAGATCAGTGTTGCAAGATAACGTGAGAGTCAGTATTAGATTGTGTGGATTAATGCAAGTAACAACCCGATGTACCTTAGCACAGGCCTCACAGCAGCTGTAGGTTCTCCTGATGTGTTTTGCTATCTCTAACTTCATTGCAGAATATATTCAGAGCCAGTTATGTATTAGTACCACTGGAGATTCGGGGCTACTGGTTTCTTTTATATATGTTTATATACGTACACTGATCAGCCATACCATTTAAACCACCTCCTTGTTTCTACACTCACTGTCCATTTTATCAGCTCCACTTACCATATAGAAGCACTTTGTAGTTCTACAATTACTGACTGTAGTCCGTCTGTTTCTCTGCATGCTTTGTTAGCCCCCTTTCATGCTGTTCTTCAATGGTCAGGACCCCCACAGGACCCCCACAGGACCACCACAGAGCAGGTATTATTTGGGTGGTGGATCATTCTCAGCACTGCAGTGACAATGACATGGTGGTGGTGTGTTAGTGTGTGTTGTGCTATTATGAGTGGATCAGACACAGCAGCGCTGCTGGAGTTTTTAACAACCGTGTCCACTCACTGTCCACTCTATTAGACACTCCTACCTAGTTGGTCTACAATTACTGCCTGTAGCCCAGCTGTTGTCCTGTACACTTTAACCCCCATTACCCCATATATTAATCAAAAGGAACCCCTCTGACCATATGTTATTTGGGTGTTGGGTTATTCCCAACACTACAATGTGTACCACACTGATGTGGTAATGCCAGTGTAGTTTGTGTTTAGGGGACTGTAGCAGCCTAGTGGTTGAGCCAAGGTTGGGCCCTTGAGCCAACCCCTAACCCTCTCAGCTTTAGGGGCACAATATAATAACTTCAAATGGGATTCCATTCCATCAGGTGCAGCAGTGTTGTTAGGATTAGTGTTCAGAACAAAAATATTAAGCAAACAGCCTTAGGTTCTCCTGATGCGTTTTGCTAACTTTAACTTCACGGCTCTATATATTCATAGCTAGTTATATCTGTATGTAGACGCCTGACCGGCTGATAGTACCGCTGGGGATTCAGGATTACTGATTACTAATATATATATATATATATATATATATATATATTTTTTTTTTTACTTTTCCAATTATTATCCACTTTTCTTTTTACCACCTTAGTGTCAATGCTAGAAGGAGAATAGTATTCAGAACAAAAAATATAAAGCCAACATCCTTCTGTGATCAAAATGTGTCCACAAATAACAGACCAGAGGAAGATTAACACCCACTGTGCATGAGAAATATAAACTAGCTCCAACCACCTACAACAAGTGCTCACAGGGTTTGTGTTCCTAATAAAGAGGCCAGCGACTTTAATTAATATTTAAAAATCCCAACAACACTGCTGCACCTGTTATTCTGTATCACATTTGATTCTACAAGAACTATTGGCTCCCCTACACGGTACTAAATACCTTGATGAGCAAAATGGTTAGCAAAGTGGCACAACTAATAGAGTGGGTGGCACACAGAAACTATAAGTCCTGGGCACCTGGGTTCAAAACCTCTGGTTACTGTTTGTCAGGAGTTCCATATGTTCATCCCACTTCGCAAAAACATGCAAGAGGTGGAAAATAGAGTATATGACTATAGGGATCATGAGTACATGCATTTTTTATGCCTCTCTCTCTCTTTCTCTCTGTAGGCTGTCTTTACAAAGCCATGCATTCACATCTCAAGATGCATTTAAGCACTAAGTGCTCATTGTGCTCAAGGGTTTTTGACCCAAGCCAGGCGTGTGTGTATATGTGTGTGTGCAGATGTACATGTTTAACTGTGTATTTAACATGACATCAGCATGGCATCAGCCACATCAGACTTGTATGATATGCATTTCATGTTTGTTGGTGCAGCTCATGCACTATTCACTCCATGCTTAATGTAAAAATGTGTCCTTTACTGTTCCCAAACATACATGATCAGCTTGCTTTACCTTTTTATATAAAGGTAGGCTGTTGGTTTAGTCAGCCTCGCCCATACATACAGAAATATTAAAGCTTGTGGAATCTATTATTAACTGTGTGCAATATTAAATCTTTTCTTTTTATGTTAATCTTATCTGTTTATTTTAACTTAATGTTAGTTTTATGTTTGCTCATACACACCCGGGTTTAGCTTTTGCAATTTCATTATATGAATCGTACACAGTCGAGCCATATTATTACGACCCATTCCTACTTTCGACGGCGTCAGTGCATAGCCCATGTAGGAAGTCATGTTTTGTGAGCTGGCTTGGTGGGTATATAAGGTGTGTGGTAGGCTGTCTGCACAATTATACCTCGTTGCTGTCATGGGTAAAAGTACCATGGATAAAATTGTCTTCCATGGAGCAGACTGGATCTTCCAGCAAAACAATGCAACATGTTACACGGCTAGAAATGTCCAACATTGGTTGGAAGAGCATGACCAAGACTTCCAAGTACTACCCTGGCCCCCTAATTCCTCAGATTTGAACCCTATTGAGCATCTGTGGGACCACCTCGATTGTCATGCACGCTCTATGAACCCTCCCTTACGCCCCCTCCAGCAGCTGTGGGATGCACTGCAGTCAGCATGGCTCCAGATACCTGTGACAACCTACCAGGACCTTATTGAGTCACTCCTAGCCAGTCTAGCTCTAGATATTATCTGGTGCTGATAATAATGTGACTCGACTGTGTATAATGGCAACAAAGCTCTTTCTGATTTTTGATTTTTGATGCGAAGCAAGATATATCTGGAAATAAGAAGACAAATTGTAAATTGTAAAAGATTTTGGAGGGAAACATTAAAGTAGTGGGAACAAGATTTTATTAGGTTGGTAACAAGCTTAATTTGACATGTAAAAACCAGTACAGTGGTTCATGTAGCCGACCCCAGTAGGCGTAACCCAAATAAAATAAATAGAAGCTCAAACAGCTGGTACTCGGGTCACACAGTTGTAAATCATGCTAGCCAACTACCCCTGGGATCCTGGGTTTGAATCCCCAATGCTGCTATTGGCCATTCAAGTGTCTACATACTGGGTGGATGGAGGAAGCCCCACTATAGATTGGCATCCTGACCAGGATGAAGCGGTAATAAAACATAAAAATAAAGTCAAGCAACGAAGTCGTCTCATGTCGGCGTAAACTGTTTGGGTCTCATCTGATTTCACCATCTGCATGTGTTTTGGCGGAGCGGCGCATCCATGTTGTTTCGATTAGCACGAGTGCACGCGCGTGTGAGCGTACATGCGAGTGCGTGTCTGAGCAAATGGACTCACACGTTTGACCCTCTTTTCAACGAGAACAAGCCTCAGGATACACAATGCTGCTTTTCCTTGAGTGGCTTTTTCCTGCGCGGCGTTTCTGGACTCTTATCCCATCGGCTGCACTCGGGTGTGTGTGTGAGTGTGTAAGTGTGTTAATGCAGTCTCAGCCTGGACGCTGATTTGGACAGGGCTGTCAAGCAGCAGCCGTGGCACTTGAAGAACTCCAGAGAGAATGGGAGCTCTTTAACAAAGAGCAGAGCAGCCTTGCTTCTGTTCGGACACACACACACCTATACACACACTAACTCACATTCACTTGGCTCTTCTTTCATGTTCATATATACTGTTCGTGGAAACAAACACTCTGCATACAGTGTTCCAGAGTCATGCCACCATGCCATGCGTAATACCCACTGACACACACACAAATATGCACACCTACACACACACACACACACACACCAGATTGGTCCTGCTGTGAAGGCGCTGTAATTGGGCTCTTAGGCTTCATTAGTGGCAAAGCTAAGGGGACGGTTCTTTCTCCAGTACGCACACTTAACACACACACTTTTTTGATGCCCCCATCTACCCCCCTCCCCCTGTTCATGCTTTGTAGGCAAAAATCTTGATCCAACTAAAAGACATGCAGACACTATTAGTATATAAGTATTGTCGGACGTCCCATTTCAAATCAGTGGACATTAACCAGGATACTATTCTATTATTACTTTGGGATGTCGTTCCTTAGAATTATGGAGTGTGTCTGTAGGAATTTATAATGTGCCCAATCAGTCAAAGGAGCATATAACAATAATAACAATGCCTGGCTTAAATGTCAGGTTCCAATTCATCCTGAAGTTGCTTAATAAAGTCAATGTCAGGGATCTGTGCAGTATCTTCACCCCAAACCATGTCTTTATGGACCTTGCTTTGTCCACAGGGGAACAGTCACATGCTAAATTGAAAGCTGATTGCGTACACCTGTTGGCAATAATAATGACAAACATCTGAAATCCAAAATTAGGAGGGCTGTCCATGATATGTTTTTTTATAATGGTCAGATAAGTCTGGAAATGCATCTGACCATTCAGTTGTATTTTTATCAGCATAAGGTGACAGTTTGGTTATTTCTGACCGAAAATGTGTAGTCAAACTACCCCTATTTGTTTGGGCACCAAGATTTCTTCATTTTAGTTAACTGACAAATAAAATTCATTTCAATTCATCAACCTGGTTTTATCCTGATCAGAGTCGATCCGGGTCCAGTTTTACTAGAAAGCATTGTCACAAGGCAAAAATACCATATCCTTCACAGGGCTTGGGCCATCCCCCCTCCACACACAGCTAATCATGCATGTGTAGATGCCCGGCTCATCGATAGCACCGCTGAGATTGGAGCCCGGATCTCAGCGATGGTGGGTCAGCATAGTAGAACTCTTTTTATATTTTAATTTTATTTTAATTTTGGGAAAGGGCTGTGCAAAAGTTGTAAATAAACAGTGCTAAAATCTAGGTCTAAAAATGATTTTTTTTTTTTTTTTATAAAACAAAAATAGGCTTACCATTTGATTAAGTTCTTTCAGAGATTTCATTGTGCTGGTGAAATCAAGTGTGGGTATTACATACATTATATAACTAAATTATTGTTATTTAAGGTACCCCATTGCTAATAGTTGTATTGAATTAATTCTATAAAACATTTAGAAAAAACCCTTTCCTGTTCCATCATGACTCTGCCCCTGTGCACAAGTAAACGTCTGTATAAACCTGGTTTGATAAGTTTGGTGTGAAGGATCCCCACTGAACACCTTTCTTTTGATTTTACACTGTCATAGTATCCAGGCACACCCCCTCCTTGAGCAGGTGTAAAGCCATCAGCCACTTCTCACACCAAACAGTGGCAGATTATTTACATAGAACTTGAGTATCACGCTATCCTCTTGGTGTTCCTTTTCCGCTTGCATCGCTGCCCTGACCAGACCAGCAGAAGTGGCTGTTGCAGCAGCAAGAAGGTGAATCCCTTTTCAGCTTACCTTCCCTCCGTCCCACTGCTGGCTCCAGTCTGTCGGCAGTGGGCTAGCAAATTAGAACTGCTGCATCATTTGAGCGTTTATGTTAAATTGTTGGCTCAATATCCATTTACGCTAGGCATATACTTAGTATGTGTATGTAATCATACTGGCTTTTCCATAAACAGTACCATATTTCTACTATTGTTGTAATAATTTTATTATAATAATTCCTCCGTTTATGAATTTCTCTTTTCAAACTGTGTATTTACCGTCCACATGCTTTACTGTTTAAGGTTTTAAAAGGACCTGCCTCCTCATAATGAAACTCCATGGCAGCTCCTCACTCAACCTGTTTTCAGTTAAACACAACTGCTTGTGCAGATTACAACCTTTTTGTGAGCTCATTATGTCCTTAATTATCTTTAATGCTGGAAAACAGTTTTGAACAATAAATCTATCAATAAATCTAGATGACATCATGAATGAACGCTTCACTCAGGACTCTACTGGGTCCTGTGTGGAACCCTATCCTCTGTATGCATATACTCTGTATGTACTGTATATTGTAGAGCTTTTTGTAACCTACAGGGCCCAGTTATAACTTGTATAGGACTTTTATGTGCTTTTTGTGATTTAAAGGGAATATTTAACCTGTGCTTTGTCTACATACTGCACATAATGGTTCACTTGGTGTCAAACAAAACTCCCCCTTTTCAATGTGCATCTGATATTGCAATAGTTTTTTAAATTTTATATTCATAATTCCTTTTTAGGGTTATGTTGAGTCTGGGTCCACTGGGAAACACAGTCTGAACTGGGTTCCAATCCATCACAAGGCTTTGGCCATCCCTCCCCTCAGACATTGCCAATCATGTCTGTACTATGTAGATGCCTGGCCAATAGCATGATTCCAGTTTGTAATAGAACCCTGTATCACCACTGAGCATTGGCTCAGTGGGTAGCACTGTCACCTCATAGCAAGGGTTCAGTTCCCAGGTGGAACGGTCCGGGTCCTATTTGTGTGGAGTTTGCATGTTCTTCCTGTGTCTGCTTGGGTTTCCTCCAAGTGCTCCAGCTTCCTCACACAGTCCAAAGACGTCCAGTCAGGTTAATTGTAGATACAAAATTGCCCCTAGGTATGTATGTGTGCCCTGTGATGGACTGGTGACCTGTCCAGGGTGTCTTTTCTTTTGTCCAGTGATTTGGATCCACCGTGACCCTGAATAGGATGAAGCGGCGGTAAAGCAGACAATGAATGAATTAATAATTCATTTTAACATCATAATGAACCAACAAAGGAAACCCTTAAAATGATCTCCTAGTTACTCCCTCTACGTAAGCAGCTTACCAAATTAAGAATAGAATAACTTTACTTACCTTGAACCTTTCCATCAACGTCACATGATAAACCACATTTTAAAGCATGTATTGTTGAAGCTAGGAACATGACTTAACCTCTACCTCCTTATTAAATCCCATTATGTAGCTCATTTACCATTGTTTGCTAAGGCATGCATACCATAAACTATAAACACACAGTACGTTGTTATTATAGACCCTCGGTCCCTTGGTTGTTATAACAGACCCTCTTATGGCTCCAGACTACCAGCCTTATTTTCCTTGTCTGCAGTTCCAGCTTTTTTTTTCACTCCACCCTTCATCGCTATGGTCAGACCAATTTACCTGGCACTGGTGCCTCGGTTCCTGCCACAGTGGTCAGAGGAGACAAATCTAAAACGAGCTAAACCACTATGAAAATGGAGTAGCACAGGGCAGGGTGGAGTTGGCAAGAGCATAGAGCGATAGGCGCCCAGTGGGCATTTGCGATGCCAGTTAACATAGAGCCAGATGGTTATACTAAAGCTAACTGACTAAAGTGGCTAAAGTTAGTTTGGGCTGTGGGAAAGTGTAGAATTGGTTGTTTCTTGGCTCTCTGGTAGCCGACATTGCCTGATGTTTGGTGCTGCTGTGATTGGATGCCTCCATTAGACAGGTTCTACACTGCTAGGGTTGCCATAATCCAAATATGCCAACATATTTGGTACAAATGCAGATCCCAGGTCTGTAGAATCATCTGTACTGTAAAACTCCCTCCAACGTTTTTATAAGTTGAATTTCCATGGTCACATCATAGCAAAAGCTTACCATGATGACAAATATCAGCTTGAATTATCTAAAGCACACTTGAATTGGACTCTGCAGCAATTAAAACACATTCTCTTGAGTAATGAATTCCACTTTATCACCTGGCAGATCTGGGTTTGTTGGAAGGATCACTGATCTGGATGTTTTCGGTTTCGTCACTTGGTTCCAGCGGGCGGGATCTTAACGCCACAGCTTACAGTTCTTCCTCACATCTATTGACATCCCATCCGCTACTGTTGCCCTTCCTCACCTTCCCTTCCGTGTCTGCTCCAACTCTTCCTCCCATTCTGCATCCACCTGCTCTTCCTCTGTGTGTCTGTTCATCACACTTTTGGCAGGAAGTGCTCCTGGGCTGACCCCCCAGCTACACATATAAACAACCCCATTTTGTCCGCTTCCTGTTTGGTCCGGTGGGTGTGGCGCCTATTTCTGGCTTTGTACAGATTGGACACCTTAAAGAAGCTGCAGGGTTCTGAAAGTTTTTACTTTTATTTTTTTATGGTTTTGTTTCTATATGTTCATGCAATCTTACCACCTTTTTGAAAAGATGTTAAAGAAGAACAGTGCAAGTTACTTTCTTTACATCTTATATCTAAAAAATTATTATTCAGGCACAACGGGCAGGAGCTTCAGTCAACTGGCTGTTGTATGAATAGGATAATTAACTAAAAATAATAGTCATCTTTAGATGTATAGAAAATACCAATAAAATTTATATGGGATCTATCTATCTATCTATCTATCTATCTATCTATCTATCTATCTATCTATCTATCTATCTATCTATCTATCTATCTATCTATCTATCCATCCATCCATCCATCCATCCATCCATCCATCCATCCATCCATCCATCCATCCATCCATCCATCCATCCATCCATCCATCCATCCATCCATCCATCCATCCATCCATCCATCCATCCATCCATCCATCCATCCATCCATTGATAGCCACTGGTGCTTCAACCTCCAGTACAATTTCAGAGGTTTGATGGATCAATAGGATGCATTATATATAGAGTACCTCTAGTTTGATAATTTGGGTGCTTAGGTAGCACAGCAGTAAGTGTTTGAACTCATAAGTTTAAATCTCAGCAGTGCTCCCAACCTGGCTGGGCATCCAACAGACACAATTGGCCTTTTCTGATGGAGCCTTGCTGCCCTTTTGGGGTGTGACCTACAGGACTTGTCTGTTGGGGAAAAGGAGGGCAGTCTAGGGCAGTTGTAGCTTAGTGGTTAAGGTACTGGACTAGTAATCAGAAGGTTGCCGGTTCAAGCCCCAACCACTGCCAGGTTACCACAGTTGGGTCCTTGAGCAAGACCCTTAATCCCCAATTGCTTAGATTGTATACTGTCACAACTGTAAGTCGCTTTGGATGAAAGCTAAATGCTGAAAATGTAAGGTCAAATAGAGCCATAACGTATGTGGTATGGCTTCAATTGGAAAACTGGAGAGTATGTTTGTGCCCAAGGGGTGCGTGATAGTCTACAGCTCTCCTTGGCCAGAATAGAGGTGGTACAAGTGGCAGTGGAAGTACAATGGGAAATTGGAAATGACCAAATGGTTTTCTTTAGTTGATTTAAATTGTGTAAGTGTAATTGAGTAAGCGTGTCACACATTCTATGGCCAAAAGTATGTAGACACCCCACGGGGCTACATGTTGCTAATCTTTAAGAACACACAGAACCTGTCTCCCATGAACACACGCAACTATAAAACTCAATCGCTGCAGAGGCTAAACGCTCATGTACAGATGCTCACTTTTCCAAATGATAGCCTTACATCTTTACTCACTATCTGTACTTCAGTCCTCTCTGGAACTTATTAGATGGACTTTAATTTCGCCAGCGCACTGTCTTCCTCCCTCCTCCGTTCCGTCTGTCTCTGCGTCTGTCCGTCTCTCCCCCGTCTCTCGACCTATTAAATTATGCACCCTCTAGTTTTTCCTGCTTCCTGACGATCTAGTTGTTTGAACCACCCAGACGTTTTTTTTCCAAAGAGGAGGAATAAATAAGCACTCAGTGGTGGGAATTTGTGCTGAGACTTTTTCAGCATTTTTAAATGCTACTCTGACTGGGTGGTGTGGTAGTTAGTGAGTGGTGTAGTAGCCAGAATGTGGTAATGTGTAAATTTGAATGTGATTTGTGGACTATCCCACAGTGGTTAAGACAGATTGGTGGACGATGATCTAACTGGTGTGCAGTTTATGGATTATCGGAAAAAATGACTTCATTTGTTGTTTATAGTACAACCAATGGAATATTAGAAATTGCCGGGTGTGATAATGTGGCTAATGAGTGTACAGTCGAACAAATAATTTACATTTACATTTTCAGCATTTAGCAGACGCTTTTATCCAAAGCGACTTACACAATGAGCAATTGAGAGTTAAGGGTCTTGCTCAGGGACCCAACAGTGGCAACTTGGTGGTGGCAGGGCTTGAACCGGGAACCTTCTGTTTACTAGTCCAGTACCTTAACCACTGAGCTATCACTGGCTCAGTGGTTAAGGTATCAACATAGAATATTCATTTTGTGGTAAAGTACACTGATCAGCCATAACATTAAAACCACCTCCTTGTTTGTATACTCACTGTCCATTTTGTTAGCTCCACTTACCATATAGAAGCACATTGTAGTTCTACAATTACTGACTGTAGTCCATCTGTTTCTCTGCATGCTTTGTTAGCCCCCTTTCATGCTGTTCTTCAATGGTCAGGACCCCCACAGGACCACTACAAAGTAGGTATTATTTAGGTGGTGGATGATTCTCAGCACTTCAGTGACACTGACATGGTGGTGGTGTGTTAGTGTGTGTTGTGCTGGAATGAGTTGATCAGACACAGCAATGCTGATGGACTTTTTAAACACCTCACTGTCACTGCTGGACTAGAATAGTCCACCAACCAAAAATATATCCAGCCAACAGCGCCCCGTGGGCAGCGTCCTGTGAGCACTGATGAAGGTCTAGAAGATAACAAGCAATAGATGAGCGATCATCTCTGACTTTACATGTACAAGGTCAAACAACCGATATGCTGACAGGCGACTCTTAATCCTGGTTTCTTTTGCTTCCTTTGCATGTTGCTGTGTAGATTAAAAACACACTTTGTCTCAGACAGAACATTTACAGCCAATTAAGCTCCATGGGGTGGACGAGTTGGGGCTCAGTGGGGGAACACTAATCAGTCGGTTACCAAAGAGACACTCAAAACACACCTATTAATGGCATTCATGTACTGCTAAATGAAACAGACACCAATCCAACTTGTTCAACTTTGTATAGCCACCACATACATCTGATAAATTTTCTCCATTTTTTTACCCAATTTAGCATAGCTAATTAGTCTCCTGCTGCTGGGGACTACACTCATGTCTGAGGAGGGTATATTCACCTGACACATGCTCCCTCCGATGTGTGCCCAGTCCACCCATACTTCAATGGATTTGCACATGAGGCCAGTCTCACGCATGGAGAGTCATGCACTGATCTCCACTTTTGTACATGCACCTCCACCTACTAAAGAGGGTCCTTACACAGCGTCAAAGACCCCACCCCTTTTTAGTCCGGTCTTTTCACACCCAGCAGACTAGTGGCCAATTGTGCCTGCTAGAGGGCGCCCAACCAGCCGGTAGCAGAGCTGAGATTCAAACTCGGACAGTTCAGAATCCTAGCGCTGATGTGCTAGCGGAATATCCCAGTGCGCCACCTTTTTCAGCCAAATTCCACCATACAGATACAAAAAAGAACAGAAAGGAAACTTTCGGGGAGGGAAATTGTTAATAATTGTTAATAATTACATATTGATGTACTTTCAGTAATAATATTAGAACTTATTATTATTAATACAGCTTTAAGACTTCTACGATAACACAGTTACCACAAACTTTTGGGAGTATTTTGTATGTTTTGAGCCATTCCTCTCGGCTAATTTTGATTCCTCAAGGTTATAAGACTCTCCAGATGGACAATTTCAAAATCGTTCATGTATTTTAATGGAATGTAAGTTAGGAGATTGATTAGGTCATCCAAGCACCTTTAACTCCTACTTTAAACACTAGACTAATAGACTAAACTTATTTTGGCTTTATATTTGGGGGTCTTGGTTGATAATATAAAATGTTCCTCTAGTTTGGAAGACTTCATTTACCCGGTCACTTAATTCATGTTTTGATTCAGTACTCCATAATTTACTGTGGGCATGGTGTTCTTGGTGTTACGTGGACGGAACCCTTTTTGCCATGATGATGTGGTACACTGCCAAAAGTTCTATTTTTATTTTATTTCATTTTTGTTTGGATTGCTTGTGTGGATATTTAACATGCCCATTCATGTGCCTATTTATTTATTTTTTTGAATAGCAGTTTGTTTGGGTTGTAGGAACAGTGATGGTTGCTTGAAGTCCACCTCATTGTTGCTCTTTACTGTCCGTGGCTTTTTATCACTGGTCCGAGCACATGTTGTCCTTATCCAGGGGCGTTTTGTGGTTCCATAAATATAAAACTTGTGGATTATGGAACAAGCTGTACTTGCGAGGATATTTTAGGTGTTATGGTTACATAGCTTTTTTGACTAGTACTCCAGTTTGGGGATATTACTAGCCCTGAACCTGGGTGGTCTAGCAGCCTATCAAGCTAGCCCACCACCGCTGAGATCTGGGATAAAATCTCAGAGGTGCTATTAGCCATCCAGGCATCTACACAGACACGAGTGGCTAGGTCTGACAGGAGCCAAAGCCCAGTGATAGATTGGTGTCCAGTCCAGGGTGTTACCCAGTGGAACTAGACTTGCAGAGACACTGACCAAGATAAAGCAGCTGATAAAAATGCAATCATATTAAATAAACTTTGAGATAATAAATACATATTGTGTAAAAATATTTAATAAATGTGAAACAAATGAAATTGAGGGATTAATTTTCCCATGTATCCCAGCCCTACTGGAAATGTTCTGTTGTTTGCCATGCCAGAGGAGGCTTAGTGGTAAAGGTATTAAGCCAATCTGAATGTCAAGGGTTGATGCCTCACCACTGCCAGAATACCACTTTTCATCCCAATGGTAAAGGTACTGAGGCAATCTGAATGTCAAGGGTTGATGCCCCGTCATTGCCAGGCTACCACTTTTCAGCTCGACCATAATTAATAATCGGTGCACCACCAATACATGAAACACATGAAAAAGCACCATGTGATTCTCTCTCCTCCTTCACCCCATGATACTCCTCGGTCGTCGCTCTCAGAGCCATTAGTCACAGGCGAGAGGGATAATTGTCGTCACCAGAGCCGCGCCACACGTTTGATGTTGCTGACTTCCTTTTGATGTAAAAATGTATCCACCGTGATTATCAAGATCTCACCTCCCCTCCTCTTTCCTTCACCCTTGATTTTTCCATCCTCCCGTTCTTCTGGGGAAATTAATTGGACCCAGCTTGCCGCGGTGACCAGACTTGACGTGGCCTAAAGCGCAACTTTTGAGTCATTGAACTCATTTGGCTACCGTCCCTCACAGTCGGCCTCGTCCTCTGTTTTCTTTTCCCCGTGTTTATCTTAGTTCACTTCAGAGCACATATTTTCACTTTTTGGATGGCTGCCGTTTTATTCCTTAAATATTTGGACAGTCGCAGGCTGTTCCTTAGGACGAACGTATCGGGTGTTTATTATAGTCCGGACTGGTAATGTGAAAGACCGGGATATCCCATACATCTTCTAAATGGCTCATAAGAGTCTCCTGGCACTCGAACGTTTCTGTTCATTAAAGCTGTTCCACTTACTTTGTGCTGTTTTATACGCTAGTGGAAACTGATGAGTTGCGTCTAGCATGGATGGTGGTCTCTGGTCTGGTTGGGTTTATAGTTTATGTGGAAGATTTTGTGTAATTGTGTAACCGACTGAAATGATTTGGTATGTATGAAATACAAATATGTAAGCATGTTTACCATACTGTTACCGTACTGTCAGGTTTTTAATGGATGCACGCTTGTGTGTCTGAGTTCCATGTGTGTTTGTGTTAGATTTTATGTAAGGGTGTGTGCTTCAGAATGCAGACTTGAGCAATCCTGTCCCACATGCGCATGTATTTGTGTTGGATTTCGTCTTTATTTGAATGATTTTTTCCAGTTTGTCCATGAAAGCCCAGACGGAAATGTAATATATGACATACACCGATCAGGCCTAACATTATGACCAATATTGTGTTGGTCCTCCTTTTGCTGCCAAAACAGCCCTGACCGGTTGAGGCAAGTTTTGAGGTGGGGCCTCCATGGATCAGACTTGTTTGTCCAGCACATCCCACAGATGCTCGAGTGGATTGAGATCTGGGGAATTTGGAGGCCAAGTCAACACCTCAAACTCATTGTTGTGCTCCTCAAACCATTCCTGAACCATTTTTGCTTTGTGGCAGGGTGCATTATCCTGCTGAAAGACGCCACAGCTATCATGAAAGGGTGCACATGGTCTGCAACAATGCTTAGGTAGGTGGTACGTGTCAAAGAACATCCACATGAATGGCAGGACCCAAGGTTTCCCAGCAGAATATTGCCCAAAGCATCACACTGCCTCCGCCGGCTTGCATTCTTCCCATAGTGCATCCTGGTGCCATGTGTTCCCCAGGTAAGCGACACACACGCACCCGGCCATCCAAGTGATGTAAAAAAACTTGATTCATCAGACCAGGCCACCTTCTTCCATTGCTTTGTAGTCCAGTTCTGATGCTCACGTGCCCATTGTTGGCGCTTTCAGTGTTGGACAGGGGTCAGCATTGGCACCCTGACTGGTCTGCGGCTGTGCAGCCCCATACGCAACAAACTGCAATGCACTGTGTATTCTGACACCTTTCCATCAGAACCAGCATTAACGTCTTTAACAATTTGAGCTACAGTAGCTCGTCTGTTGGATCGGACCACACGTGCCAGCCTTCGCTCCCCACATGCATCAATGAGCCTTGGCCGGCCATGACCCTGTCGCCGGTTTACCACTGTTTCTTTCCTTGGACCACTTTTGATAGATACTGACCACTGCAGACCGGAACACCCCACGAGAGCTGCAGTTTTGGTGATGCTCTGCCCCAGTCGTCTAGCCATCACATTTTTCCTTCTTCTAACACATCAACTTTGAGGATAAAATGTTTACTTGCTGCCTGATATATCCCACCCACTAACATGAGACATGACGAAGAGATAATCAGTGTTATTGTTCACCTGTCAGTGGTCATAATGTTATGTCTAGTTGGTGTGTGTTATATATGAATATTTTATATATGTACATGTATTACACTTGCGTATGGGAGATCTGTAGAGCCTGAATTTTTCTTTTTGTTCTGCCTTACAGAAACCTGAGCAACAATCGGATTCGCGTGCTGAGAAATGGTTCCTTCGCTGGGTTGTACTGGTTGGATAAACTGTAAGTAAACTGGAAGTCATTTCATCTTCATCACTTCATCACTATCTGAAATAATTAGTTGTGTTCACCAATATCAGCACATTTGGACTAATGTTGCAGTAATGCGAATTGTTGACTTGATTCTGGTTGTATTGGTGTGTGGTGTATTGGGTTTTATATAATGAAAAGGCCAAAGTTCATACATACACACTTAAAACTCTTGTGATAAGCCTTCCCAAATGAGAAGCTGTTGTTATAGACACATACTGTATATGGGGCAACTAATTAAATATTCCTGCGGTTTATGGTTCTCACTGAATAATAATTTGAGTTAGATTAATGTATAATCTGGGTATTTTTTAAGTTATACTTCCTTTATTTTATTTATAAACAGTAAATGTATATGTTATATTGTTTAGTACATATGTCTTTATATTTCATGATTTTTAGCTGAGTGTTAATGGATTTAAACACGTATTTTTAGTTGTACCTGGAATTTCCGTGCTTTTGCCACTTCTGCATTTTAACAGGATATTAGCAGCGGAAAAAAGTTTTAACGACCTAGACACAGCCAGTAGCAGGCGTTTGGAATGAAAAGCAGATTTTTTGGGGGGTTTAATGAAGTGCAACACCCTCATTAATGACAACGAGAAAGAGACAGAAACGTAATAAAAGTCTAATTATGTCCTCCTCCCGAAAAGCCACATTATTTATTGTTCTGTTTATGGTGTGACTGGAATGACTCAGTTCTTTCTAAAATGTTCAATTATTAATACTCTGAAATAGCAAAAAGAAGTCAAGAGAAGATGATCAAACGTTTAATCCCACCAAATTTCTTATTATTTATTTATTTATTGTCTGTTTTACTGCCGCTTTATTCTGTTCAGGGTCACAATGGCTCTGATTTATTGGGTGAAAGGCAGGAAAAACACTGGACAGGTCACCAGTCCATCACACAAACACACACACACACACACACCCCTAGGGGCAATGTTAGTAGCTCTAATTGGCCTGACTGCATGTCTTTGGACTGTGGGAGGAAACCCACACATACACAGGGCAAACATGCAAACTCCACACAGAAAGAACCGCCTGGCCGAGGAATCAAACCCATGCCCTTCATATATACATATACAAATGAAAGTACAATGAAATACTTTTTCTGCATATCCCAGCTCATTTGGAAGCTGGGGTCAGAGCTCAGGGTCAGTCATTGTACGGCGCTCCTGGAGCAGACAGGGTTAAGGGCCTTGCTCAAGGGCCCAACAGTAGCTGCATAGCAGAACCTGGATTTGAACTGATGAGCTTTGCTCTACCCTTTAGACTACCACTGTCCCGCCAGTGCCACCCTAATTATTATGGTGATGATGTGTGGTTATAATGCATATAGGGCGAATGAGTGAGTGAGTGGGTAAGTTAGTGAGTGAGTGAGTGAGAGTGAGTGGGTAAATGAATAAGTAAGTGGTTGGGCGAGTGAGTGAGTGAATGAGTAAGTGGGTGAATAATTGAGTAAGTGGGTGAGTGAGTAAATGGGTGAATGAGTAAGTGGGTGAATGAGTGAGTAAGTGGGTGAGTGAGTGAGTGGGTGAATGAGTAAGTGGGTGAGTGAGTGAGTGGGTGAATGAGTGAGTGGGTGAATGAGTGAGTGAGTGGGTGAATGAATGAGTGAGTGAGTGAGTGAATGAGTGAGTGTTTCTATGTGTATGTGCATGTGCGAGCTCATTAGCTGCGTGTGTAAGATAATTAGCAGTGTATTTGTGTGTGTGTGTGTGTGTGTGTGCATGTGTGTAAGGTGATTAGCAGTGTGTGTAAGACCAGGTCTCTGGCCTGTGTGTAGCTGTTTGTTTAAAGTAAGCGGATCTGATATCGTTTGTTTTTTTAAGTGCAGACACGCCCCCCTCAGGGAGCAGCAGGGGCTGATGGGGAGAAATCTGAGCCAGGGTCACAAATCACATCCCATAGCTGGACTAGTGGTTAAAACAGCAGGGGGGCACTGGTGGAGGCCTGCTTACTACATCTTAAATATACAGTGGGAAGATGCATTATACACACACACACACACACACACACACACATACACACACAGAGATACAAAAACACACATACACAGATACAAACACACACCCACACATACAGACATTCACACAATTATAAATACACAATCACACACACATACAGACAGAGATACAAACACAACACACACACAGACTTACACACACGCACACACACACACACACACACACACACACACAAACATATAGATACAAACACACCTCCACACATACATTCACACATATAAATACACAATCACACACTTACACAAACACACACACACATAGACAGATACAAACACAACACACACACAGACTCACACAGACCCACACCCACACATACAGACATTCACACAGATATAAATGCATAATCACACACCTTACCAATCAGTGGCAGTGCTACCCACCGAGCCACCATGCCGCCCCTCATTAATTCACTTTGATAATAATAATAATAATAAATGAGATGAGATGAGAAACAAATCACACTTAAATGTGATTATCAAAAATTATGTGATTTATCCAAATAGGTCATCAATCTACATATGAGCTCAACATGTGTGTCAGTCACCCCCGGAGACTCACACTGCATGTTTGTCATTTCTTTGCTTGAACAACAGTCGATAATATGTTGATGAGTTAGTTCAGGTGGATTTGATTATGGGAACACTATTATTTGCTGTGAATGGGGGCAGCAGCACTGGGACTGTGACCCACTGACACCGACCTCAACAAGGTCATGCACGGAAAAGTGTTGTTGTTTGAGATAATTAGTGCGTGTGTGCACATGAGTATACAGAGGGCATGTGTCTATATTTTTAAATTATGATTTGTGTTAATGTGGGTTAGCAGTATTAAAGATTTAAAAAAACAATTAATTTTTTTAAAGTATTTGTAAAACATCTTTTAGGAAAAGGAACTGAAGCTGGTTTAAATTCTTTTTTATTTATATGGTCACATATACCGATCAGCATAACATTAAAACCACCTCCTTGACCCCCACAGGACCACCACAGAGCAGGTATTATTTAGGTGGTGGATCATTCTCAGCACTGCAGTAACACTGACATGTTGATGGTGTGTTAGTGTGTGTTGTGCTGGTATGAGTGGATAAGACACAGCAGCGCTGCTGGAGTTTCTAAACACCTCACTGTCCCTGCTGGTCTGAGAATAGTCCACCAACCAAAAATATATTCAGCCAACAGCACCACATGGGCAGCGTCCTGTGACCACTGATGAAGGTCTTGAAGATGATTAACTCAAACAGCAATGATCGTCTTTGACTTTACATTTACAAGGTGGACCAACTAGGTAGGAGTGTCTTATAGACTGAAAAGTGAGTGGACACCGTATTTAAAGACTCCATCAGCGCTGCTGTGTCTGATGCACTCATACCAGCACAACACACACTAACACACCACCACCATGTCAGTGTCACTGCAGTGCTGAGAATGATCCACCACCCAAATAATACCTGCTCTGTGGTGGTCCTGAGAGAGTCCTGACCATTGAAGAACAGCAGGAAAGGGGGCTAACAAAGCATGCAGAGAAACAGATACATTAAAAAGCTTATGTTTACGGTATACATGTGCCATATACTTACTGCATAGACATGTTATCCATGTCCGTACAGTCATCAGATCTCAAAAAATTTAAAATGCGCATTTCAACACCTCAAGACCCAAAACCCACCAAGTCACGGTTGATGCCGTTCTGGTGGCTTGTGGTCGCCCAAAAGCGTACTCTTTATATTGTTTATTTCTTTCTCACCCATTGCATGAACTGGAAATGTAAACAGTGCTCAGTTCAGATGTAGATACAGAATGTAGATTTAATGTTCATGCACAGAACCACTACAGTCCAGTTCCATGACATAAAGTAAAATATGTAGATGGTAATCAAGATAAGTGAACACTTGGGGTTTAAACTCCATGGAGCCAAAACAAAACATGGTTTGGTTATTTTCTTTTATAAAGTGGGTGTAATTTTTATAGCAATCGTTCCTCGCTCCAGGATAAATTAATTCCCCCTTGTTCTCATTGTTTTTCTTGCTGTCGCTTTATCTTTGTCTTCAATCCATTTCAATTCTAGTTATTGGCACAACAGATCCATACATGATACAGCACAGATCATCTGAACACACGTTATTAATAATAAAAATGATAAAACTGAACTTGCTATATTTCTTTCTTTTCATTCTCCTCATTACCTTTCCTTCTCTCTGCTCTCCTCTGTACATCCTATTATGGAAATCTCTTCTCCAACTTGTTTGGCTGAGCTTCAGGCCTGCAAATACCTTCCAAACAATTCTTTCACCCCTGCTTTCCATCCATGACAATTGAAACATAGCAACTGCATCCTGAGTATAAAACATTGGATTGAACAATAACTGTAAAAAGCTATGTCAACATGTCTCTGGGCTAATAATGAAATATACACCAATCAGCCATAACATTAAAACCACCTGCTTGTTTCTACACTCACTGTCCATTTTATCAGCTCCACTTACCATATAGGAGCACTTTGTAGTTCTACAATTACTGACTGTAGTCCATCTGTTTCTCTGCATGCTTTGTTAGCCCCCTTTCCTGCTGTTCTTCAATGGTCAGGACCCTCCCAGGACCACCACAGAGCAGGTGTTGCTTGGGTGGTGGATCATTCTCAGCACTGCAGTGACACTGACATGGTGGTGGTGTGTTAGTGTGTGTTGTGCTGGTATGAGTGGATAAGGTGGTGGATCCTTATACTGTAAAGTTCTGATTGCCTCTTATATTATATTGTGTATTTGTTACACTGGATGATTTCAAATCATTAAACAAAACATATTACACAAATGGACTTAAGTAAAACATTTTAAAAACATAATTACGTTTAATTCTTAAGGGAACAAAGTTAGCCAACATGTTTATCGCCTTTGGAAAAAGCTCTTGATCCCTTGGTAATGTTAGGGTGACCATACATCCTCTTTTCTGGACCTAAAAAATGTGTCCGGCCGGGATTTCTAAATTGGGTAAAACAGAAGTTGTTGTTACTGCTGCTGAGAGAGTTTTTGCATTTCACACCACGAAGCATCACAACAGCTACAGATTAATTTACTGCTCGTCTGCCTTGTTGTTTTGGGGTTATTTGAGGTTATTGTCAACGCCGTGATAGGCATTTGTTAGTTTTCTTGGTAAAGAGTAGCTGTCCATTTATTAAAGTTTAATAACATAGTTGAATTATTAATGCATTTGTCAAATATTTTATCCTCTACCCTATACAAATTGCCATGGTGCCCAGTGTATGGTCACCCTAGGTAGTGTGATCAACCAGTACACCCAATTCTATTGCTAATAAATTTTGCAATTTACCTTTTCACTGGACTTACAGGCACCAGGGCTAATTTCTTTAACAGACTGACAGACCCAGACAACGTTTCCTTTATTTGACTGACAAGCACAGAGGCTACATTTCTTTCTCTGGGATTGACAGCCCCAGAGGACACAATTTTTCACAGGCACAGGACGGTGCATTCTTTAATGGACTGAGAGGCAGGAAGATTTGCCCCTTTTATATGATTGAAAGGCACAGACAGGCTCAGAAGCCACATCAATCTGAACATGAACGAAAATTGCCTATTTTACTGGGACGGATAGGCACAGAGGGCAAAACATACCACATTTTCTTGGTGTATATACATGCACAGAAATCATGCCACTCTTCCTGGGATTTATAGACATTTGAGTGACCTCAATATGTTTGTTTGTTTATTAGGATTTTAACGTCATGTTTTACACTTTGGTTACATTCATGACAGGAACAGTATAGTTACTCGTTACACAAGATTCATCAGTTCACAAGGTTATATCAAACTCAGTCATGGACAATTTAGTGTCTCCAGTTCACCTCACTTGCATGTCTTTGGACTGTGGGAGGAAACCGGAGCACCCGGAGGAAACCCACGCGGACACAGGGAGAACATGCAAACTCCACACAGAAAGGACCCAGACCGCCCCACCCGGGGATCGAACCCAGGACCTTCTTGCTGTGAGGCGACAGTGCTACCCACTGAGCCACCGTGCCGCCCGACCTCAATATGACTGACACCTCAAATCCATCTATGCAGTGAATGATGGGAGTATTATAAGAACTGAAGTGAGTTTAGCATTAGTTCAAATAAATCAAAAGTCATGTGACTACATTAAAACACTGATTGGATGGGACACCACAGAACCACCATTTAACTTTTTCCAAATATTCACTGATTTGATGCATCATATTTTTAAGACACTACACAGTTTTAAATCTTTGTATCATAACAGCCAACCTCTGCATTTATGGATGGAAGACAAAGCTTTTCTAGTCAAACCCACTCAACAATCCTGGTTCCCCTACACTTTTAGTTTTATTAAAACCAGACCAGACCTACAGAAAGGGCAGCACTGCTCCACGACTAGCCAAACCGCTGGCTCTCAGCAGCCACTCTGAGGTGTTTATTTTACACCCGTATAGGTTCGTACATGTAGAAAGGCTTATTTTAACAGGCGTATGTGTTTGTGGAGAACACAGTGTATAGTGGACAGTGCTGCGTATCTGTGAATTAGCTCAGATTGAGAATTAGCATTGTACATGAGTATAGCATGTTAGCCGCTGCATAGATGCAAATCCAGTTTCAGTTCTCAGCAGACTGGGCTTCGTGGGATGGGTGTGTGTGTGTGTAGGGGGGTGCAATCTGCAGCAATAACAATATAAATGAGAACCATTTGTGTTCAGCTGTGTGCGGTTATATGAAAGTATGACATTTGTTTATAATGTGCGCTACTGACTGCAGGTGTTGAGGTCTCGAAAAAACATACATCATGCCTTGCATGTAACCGGACGTGCGTACTGTGTACAAACTCCAACACGCCGTCTTTCAAATAAATCTGGCAGAGGAGGAGGTTTATACTTTCTTGTCATCACTGAGACATTCGGTCTGTGAGGACTGACGTGAAGCGCACTCACACATTACGCTACATACAGTACACATTTACACAGTTCGATTACTAAATACCCCATTTTAAATGATTTTTGTAATGCAATGCTACTTACATTTAGTTTAAGTACGACCTATACAGTATTAGGGTGACCATATTTTGATATTCAAGGGGACACTTGTGGTAAAAGAGAGGACTTGTAGGGGGCGTCATTTAACTTTAACAAGAAAACTAACAAATGCCATCATGATCAGATAATCTTATTCCTTTCCATTCAGCGTTTGGCCCTAAACAATAAAAACAACAAGTAGAACAGATTATCAGTAGAGATATTTCAACAGAATGTGGCACTTTCACAGTGTTGACATTAACCTCTAGCTTAGTGCGCACATTTGGAAATGTTTACGCTGTTTCAGAATCAGAGAAAAACATGCAGTCCATTGATCTGTAGCTGTTGTGATGCTTCCTGGTGTGAAATACAAAAACTCCCTCTGCAGCAGTAACAACATCTTCTGTTTTACCCCATCTCAAAAACTGCAGTGACGTAATCACCATAATTGCTCAGCCTTATGAGTTCGATGTCTTATTAGAATCCTTTCTACTTAGGGTCGGTCCGAAAACTTAGTGAGCTGCCTTGCTGCCTACAGCCTACCTACCTAGGCAGCTGCCTAAGTAGAGAAGATTCTAGTAAGTCATCACCTTATTTAGACGCACTAGATTAGATTATGGACAGACCCATAGGCAGCTGCCTGGGTAGGCAGCAAGGCAGCTCACTAGGTTTGATGAGTTGATGAGAAACACCAGCGGCATTCATAAAGCCCTTTAAAGCCCTCACATTTAATGAGCGGGGACCCTAACGAGTGTGTGGACAGATCCCAACAGCCTGTCTAACACTGATTTGAGTTCAAGTAATGAGAATAATCAGAGAGTGAGAGGGTTTGTGTGTGTGTGTGTGGACATTTCTTCCTAACATGCCCACTGTGATGGTCACCTCCATGTTTACAGGAACAATGCTCTGCTGATTTGATAAAATGGCAAAACAATACAGACCAGAGAAAAAGTGCAGCAGAAAAAATAAAAGTGGGAGAGAACTTGTACACTGGGAGAACGTACCAAATTTCCAGTCTAAGCTGTGCATTGTGAATGGATGGATGAATGGATGGGTAAGGGTGGATGTGCATGGGAAAAGACTTCGTCCTTGTGTTCTATTTCTGCAACACAGAACACTTTCGTCCCCTGGACAGGAAATACACGCTTGTGTATGATTAATGATGTACCCAAATGAAAGGAGAGTGTGTGTGTGTGTGTGTGTGTGTGTGTGTGTGACAAAAACAATATAAATGGTAATGACACTTAGAAGTGGATATAAATCATATTAGGTCAATGGAAAATCTAGAGGTCTGTGTAAGCTCACGTGAAGTATGGTCAGGGTTCCTGTGGCAATGTGAGGCCCTCACATATCACTACACTGTATACGCTTTATTAAAAACACCTGGATACCTGCCGGTCATGTGACATCAACACATACATACATTTAACTTTAACTGGTTTCACTGACATCACAATGAGCTCATTGTTCTTCAGTCTTCAGATCTGAATCCAGCAGAGCACCTTTGGGATGTGGTGCAACTGGAGATTTCATTTATTTATTTATAGGACAGGTAGTTACTGGTTACACAAGATTCATCATCATCAGTTTGAGTTTAATTTTAAACAGTCATGGACAATTTAGTATCTCCAATTCAACTCACTTGCATGTATTTGGACTGTGGGAGGAAACCGGAGCTCCTGGAGGAAACCTACACACAAAGGACCCAGAATGCTCCACCTGGTAATTAAATTTTGCTGTGAGGTGACAGTGCTAACCCACCAAGCCACCGTGCCGCCTTCAGTCTGGTCCAAAACCTCAAAGAAATGTTTTCAACACCTTGTGGAATTCAAGCCTCTAAGATCTGAGGTTGTTCTATTACAGGTTGGCAGTAATGGCTGAGTGGTTGAGATATTATATTGGGCTAATAATCAGAAGGTTGCTGATTTAAGTCTGATTATTGCCAGTTATCTAACGTTGGGTACCTAAGCAAGGTCCTTTCAGTTATGATAAACCAACGAACCACATGTAGAAAATAGCCTTCCTAGTCTTTAGCAGGTAACTTCCTTTCAAAGTGAAATGGACCAAATGTAGAGCCCTGCGGAACGCCTCACTATATTAAAAGTACTGGCCGATTGCTTTCCAGCCTAATTAAAAAGAAATATTAAGGTGGGAGCATCATGATATGGAGCTGCTTTCCTGCAAACACTACTGGGTTGTTACATGTCAATAAAGTAATCATAATGGAACTGTACACAACTGTACCAGAACATATTTAAAATGTCTATATTGCAAGATAATTCGCTTTTTGAACAAATAAAAATGAGTTTTTATTTAAGTATTTAGTGAAGGGTCTTTGGTCATTGTTTTTCCTAAACAAAAGACAGCGTCAAACAGTCAGGAGAGAATCATTCCACAGTCGGGGTGCATGCCAAAGAGTCTGATGCTTGTCTTCCTTGAGTTTTGATGGGTGGATCAAGACAAACCAGACCACCGGGTATCTAACAGTTTAATAAGTTCTATCAGGTACATTTTTGGCATTGTAGGCACTCATGATTGTTTTTGCATTATTAAATGGAGTGCAAGGAGCTTTAGGAATAGATAGCAGCAGTAGGCTGATGAGGCAACACTTGGGTAGATGGAAAATCGTCAGTCCAGCCAGGAGTAGCACAGGGAGTTACAGCAGTCCAGCTTTGGGATGACATGAGACTGGAAAAATAATCTGTGGGGCTTCACTAGAAAGAAAGAAATAGCTAGAAATAGCTCTGTGTTCTTAACTCTGTAGTTTTGGATCTGCAGTGAACTGAATGGGTCATGACAGCAGTAATAGTGTCAGGAAAGGGTTAATGGTACAGGAAAGTGAAAAGAAAGGAGGGGAGTTGGGGGGTTGGGTCGTTAGAGCTGGATTTGATAGACTCCAGATGTGGCTGTGAGATAAACTCAAGGCAAGGGGGTAAGTGAATAAGGGGGTGAAAGGGGGTGTGTTTGTGTTGCAGGCTTAATGCGAGGCTGTCTTCTGGGCAGTTTGGGAAACAACAGGCAGGATAGGGTCAGAGATAAAGTGGCTGATCGTGCACGGGCCAAAAAAGATCAGGGAAATGTGCAGACTAGAAACTTTTTAAGTTCTCGCCACATCCGTCAACCTCGAGATGAACTGATTTTCAATGGTGTTTTGCTTTTCTTTTGGAACTTCATGGTTTTTTTAGTTGTTTCCGTGCTTTCTTTCATCCTGTGTTCTCTATTTGTTCCCCTTTGACCTTACCTGCACGGTTCCACCTCTCACACATGCAGCCATGGAGCAAATATTAATTCTCTTAACATTTCATACAGACTGTTTTGACCAGATGTTTCTGTGGTTGTAATTGCCTATCTGATCCTTTTACCAGCTACATTCAACCGTCTGTTTAGCTTATATAAAAAATCTTCAGCGCATCACACTATCTGATTTATGAAAGCTCTTAAAATAGATGCTTATTTTATAGATTTATTATGTTCCCACCTACTTATTTCATGCCTCTTAGGTGGCTGACTTCTCCCCAAAGCATAATGCATGGTAATCAGTGGACCGTGGACCAGGCAGAAGCTGTGGTTAAGTATGGGAGCTGATTTATTGTGGTGTAGAGAATGAGGCAATAGGGGATAAATGGGTAGCCTAGAATGGAAGGCAATTTTACTCAAATCCAGATGTCACATGCTCACAAAGCCAAAATGACTAGGTAAAATAAGGATATACGAAAATTAGGAACTAAAGTCTGTCCTGTAGCTTTGAGTTAAAGGCTTAAAGGCTCTTTATTTGACTATTTTTACTTCATCTTAGAGCAAATTGGTATCTGTTTAAGGCTGGAATAATGTCTAAAAGAAATCATTTTAAATTTTTTAGCAATGAGTTTTCAGGGTTCTATCTTTGGTCCACTTTATTTGTTTTCTAAAGAATGATTTTCCAAAGAATGCAAATATTCTTAGAAAGAAAAAATTGCCCAATAATAATAATAAATATGTTTCAATATATTTAATAATACTATAAAAAACTAAATGAAAATTCTGTTCTATAGCAAGGAATTCCTAAAATCTTTGTATGTGGTGCATTTTATTTATTTATTTATTTATTTATTTGTTTGTTTGTTTTTAATGAAATAACCTGGTAGATTTAATTATTTGCAAATATCGATTGTTTACCAAGACGCTGGATAAAAAAATATTTTACATTATATTTTTTAATTATTATATTATATTATTATTATATTATTTCTGGTGATTTGAGTTTCTTAAAGGCTCTGTTTTAATGGAAATAGTACTAAAATTCAGAAAGTTGATATTCACTAAATCTTGAGAATATTTTTAAATAGATAAACCAGGACATATTAAAAAGTGAAAACATCAACACTAAACATAAAATAAGAGACTTATGAGCCAAAACCAAACCACAATGCTGCAAAATGTGTAAATGAATATTATTATATTATTCATATTTATAAATTAAATGAATGAACATTGTGTGTAAATCTGAAGTAAGTATTTAAATACTACATTAAATAACACAATGTGTATAAAATATATAGCCAAAAGTATGTGGACACCCCTAAAAAACCCATAACCCCTATGATTGAATTCAGTTGGTTTAGCCACATCCCTTGCTCACAATTGTGTAAAATAAATGTAATAACTTCCAATGGACTGCAGAGACCTGATCTCAGACTTACTGATCACCTTTGGGAGTTCCTGACTTTGCTAACATAACATACTGTAAAGAGACTGTAAAGAGCCTCAAGGAACAGTTCCAAAGAGCTTTTGTTTTTGTTTAATTTTTTATTAGTTATATAATCTTATTTGTTAATAAACCTGTCATGCTTCTGGCAGCTTGTGACATTTACTTGGTTGTAAAGGGTCCAGATAATCCTAAACACATAAAGAAAAGAAACTGTTAAATACAAGGTACACAAACCCTGGCTTTGTGTTTGTGTAGTGAATTAAAGAAAAAATTCTGTTATTTGTCAGGATGAGTTTTTAAAAGCTTTATATTTGGTCTGTTTTACTGTTTCTGACATCCGAAAAGTGTCATTTAAAAGTCGTAATTATAAATTATCACTTTTATATGACACTTTTTAATCTAACTGTCATTTAAAAGTCATAATTTTGAAAACTCGTAACTTAAATAGGGCAAGTAACTTAAAAAAGGGCAAGCTGTAGCCTAGTGGTTAGGGTACTGGACTAGTAATCAGAGGGTCGCTGGTTCAGGCCCCATCACTGCCAGACTGCTGCTGTTGGGCCCTTGAGCAAGGCCTCTAACCCTCAATTGCTTAGACTATATACTGTAATGTAAATTGCTTTGGATAAAGGTGTCTGCTAAATGCCAAAAATGTAAATATACGTTTTTGTTTTTAATTGGCTATGTTAATGATTTGTTAAATGTTGCATAGTTAAGTGGTATTTATACTTAATTTTAATGTACAGTTGCCACACAATGTCTTTTAAATGTGATATAGAAATAAAGGTGACTTGACTTATGTAAATGAAAACCTAAGTCGTATTTTACATTATACATTATATACATTTCTTTTCAAGCATTCTGTTATAATTTTCGGAACTGCCCATGAGTGCATACTAGGATTCTAAGAGTCTATGAGTTTTTCTGGGCTTGAGAAATTGATGCTACTGTCAAATGAAGCTTAAAAGCATATCATTGAAATGAACCAAGAAAATGCAAAATAAGGCTGGTGGATGGACTGATTATTACAGCATGGCTTGGCCAGGAAATGTATGATTGGTCACTACATATATATATTTGATTCACTGTTTAAAAATATCAAATATAGCTCCATGTAGCAAAACCACAAATTACTTTAAATATACAAAATAGATCTTGCCTTTCAGGAAAGCTATAATGAATCAAATATAGAGTCATTAAGACATTTAAGATATTTCTGTCTTTGTGATGGTTTTATGTCTTGGAGGAAATAATTTAGTCATTATAAACAACACAATGGACCTAACATAAAGCTGATAGAATACCTCGCTATACCACATACATCCTAATTACAGATGGTTAAAATACATTTATTTATTTCCTGTCATAATTAAAAGTATGGAAAGCCAAGGTTCAGTCTAACCAAAAATGCAAAAAAGCAAAAAAGACTGGAAATTCAAGTTTTAAACTGTATGAATGAACACAGACAGATAAAGCAAAGCAGGAATTAGAAACAAAAATAAACAAACGAAAAAAACATTGAACAGGCAAATCCTGGCTTTGTGTTTGAGTAGGAAGTTAAATCAAATTCCTTTCTGGGGCAGTTTGAGTTCTTCAAGGCTCTATATTTGGCTAGATTTGTGCGTACTTGACTGTGTTCTAACATTATACTGTAGATCTTTCGTTTTAAAGAACTCAGTGAGTGGCTTTAGATTTTGCTCCTTCTGTCCAGTAAAACCAAAAAATGTATCATTTAAACAAACATGCAGTTTCTCACAGTACTATTTTATATACGAGGGCAGAAGAGAGACTCAAAATTACAGCATAGCCTGGCCAGGAGATGTCTGCATGATTGACCAGTGTATGTTTATTTAATTCATGCTTAAAAATATAAAAATAAAGCTCCATGAAACATAACCATGAATTATCTTAAGATATGCAAGATGTCCTGATCAAAGACAGAGCTTTGAGAATTCACATAGCAGCAAGATTGTATTTGTTTAGTTTTTATTTTGATCTATAGTGTAGAAAAAGCCTCTTTAAAACTTTAATGGACCCAGCACAGAGCCTTGAGGAACACCATAGTAAGCCATATGTATTGAAATTTGTTTGTTTGTGTAAAGAAGTTTTAGTATTTAATTAATAAACTGGTATTTTGTAAATTCAGGTTGTAAAATGTATGAATGAACCGGACAAGAAATTTCAAATAATCATTTACATTTACGGCATTTAGCAAATGCCTTTATTCAAAGGAACTTACAGTACTGTGACAGTATACAGTCTGAGCAATTGAGTGTTAAGGGCCTTGTTTAAGGGCCTGACAGTGGCAGCCTGAACCAGCGACCTTTAAATTACTAGTCCAGTAAGTTAACCACTAGGCTACAACTGCCTTAATAATTTCATATCGTGCGACAGATAATCTTAAAAGCCCACAGAAATAACAAAGTGTAAACTTAGCTTTAGCTTTAATAATTGTAAAAATGCACAGATTAAAATGTTATATTGTTAGCTGATATCCTGAGATTTTGAAGTTTAGGTTATGTAACCTGGTTTTAAATGAGTTGGGCTTCTTTCAGCTCATGGCAGATTTGATTGATGGGCTGTAAACTATACAAATAATCTCAGACAGATGACGGAAAGCAGGAGATTAGCTGTAAAAACAAGGAGCAGGCGAACGCTGGTCTCGTGTTTGGGTAAGGAGTACATTTGAGGTACGGAGTTATAAGGACCCCATTGTGTGTGCGCATGTGTGTGTGTGTGTGTGTGTGTGTGTGTGCACATGTTGCAATAGACACGGCAGTTTGTGCTTTGAGTGCCTTCCTATTCCTCTTACAGGGGACTGCAGTCAGGGTAAAAAGAGAAAAAGGAAATTGTAAAAATAAACGAATGAGGGGCTCTGCACAGACAGGAAATGACACACGGCAAAAAAATGGCCTCTGTTGCTCTCTAATGTGGACAATCAGCACGTCCAGTATCTAATGTCTTTTTAATATGTGATATAGTTATTTCACCAGCACGGCCATGAAAATTGCATGAGAATTATTATAGGTGGGGATTTCGTGTTACCCCTCGTTAAATAAATAACGTTCAGTAAAATAGGATCCGTTACAGCAAAATAATGAGTGTCATTACACAATGTGAACAATCTGTCACTTCTGTGTGATTACAACTCATTTCTAAAAACATTTAGGCTGCTCATACTTGGCAACCTTTAACTGCACAATTCACTGAGGAATATAGGAAAATAAATATTCAGTAAAGCGTGTTTGTTGAAATGTGAGTGTACTGGTTTCACTGGTACAGTATGTTACAGCTGCTTTGGTAAGTGTCCGTTGGTTGATTGATTGGTTACAAGTTTGGCAAATTCAAGTTGAAAATTAAAAATATGATTTATTTATGTGGACTAGCAACAGAATGGATAGCGGCTTTGCCAGCCTTACAAATCCAGTGCAGCTAATTTTATTAATTTGAGGGACCAAATCAAGTACAATTTAGAGATTTATTTATTTATTAGGATTTTAATGTCATTTTTACACACTTTGGTTACATTCATGACATGACAGGTAATTCCTAGTTAATGTCAATCACAGTCATGGACAATTTTGTATCTACAATTAACCTGACTACATGTCTTTGTACTGTGGGAGGAAACTGGAGCTCCCAGAGGAAACCCACGCAGACATGGGTAGAACATGCAAACTTCACACAGAAAGGACCTGGACTTCTCCACCTGGGAATCAAACCCAGGACCTTCCTGCTGTGAGGCGACAGTGCTACCCACTGAGTCACCGTGCCGCCCACAATTTAGACATAGTTTAAATAGTTTAACCCAGTAATACGATGGGTCTGTCCGAAAACCTAGTGAGCTGCCTTGCTGCCTACCTACGCAGCAGCCTAAGTAAAGAGGATTCTAAGGGCATTTGGTCACTCAGATTAAAGGCAGTAATATCTCAGTGGTTAAATTACTGGACTAGTAATTGGAAGCTCACAGGTTTAGGCCCTGCCACTGCCAGGTTGCCACCACTTGGCCCCTGACCAAGGCTCTTAACACTCAGTATCTGCTTAGGATGGTAATACGATGGGTCTGTCTGAAAACCTAGTGAGCTGCCATGCTGCCTACTGCCCACCTAGGCAGCTGCCTAAGTAGAGAGGATTCTAATAAGACATTGACTAATAAGACGCAATATTTAGACAGCGATTACGGCGACACTTAGCTTCAGGCCATTCAAATCAATGGGCTGAGGTGGCACAACCTGCTAGCATGCCAGCTATCATCTTCCTCTGTGAACACATTCAATTGTCACTGACAAGCTTGAATTTGCAAATAAATGACACTTTTACACCTTTATACAAATTAAAAATCATCTGTTCGAGAACCTATCAATCTCTCTGAGGAAGTTAATGCTGGTTCTGATAGAAAGGTGTCAGAATACACAGTGCATCACAGTTTGTTGCGTATGGGGCTGCAAAAGGGGGATCAACACAATATTAGGAAGGTGGTCATAATGTTATGCCTGATCGGTGTACATGTATGTGCGAATAAATAAATAAATACATTAGTTCTAACAGGCATCATTAATCATTCATTTTCCATAATCACATTCTCACCCCTTGTCTTAGCCTAACAGACTGTATCTACATATGCGAGTACTCATCATCATCATTAGTGGAATGATGTGTATGAATCCACCAGCGACCCATTGTTCCCAGAGTGCTTTGCTTTCTGCTCTACTTCCCTAAAATGCTTTTTGATTGAGCGCCCGCAGAACCGGATGCTGTATCCGTGCCCAAATGGACCATTGTTTGCTTCCTCCGAATTGCATGCTAGTCTATTCATTTAGGAGCGTAGACATTTCGTGTGTGTGAGTGTGTGTGTGTGTGTGTGGGTGTGATTCAGAGATATGTTTGTTTGGGCCTATGAAAAAAGATGGGAGCCAAATGTTCATTCATATTTATTTAATTATAATTTTTTTTAAATATGCATGGTATTACACTGTACAGTGCACTAGGATTCTAAGGGCATTTGGTCACTCAGATTAAAGGCAGTAATATCTCAGTGGTTAAAGCACTGGACTAGTAATTAGAAGCTCACTGGTTCAAACCCCACAACTGCAAGGTTGCCACCACTGGGCCCCTGAACAAGGCTCTTAACACTCAGTACCGGGTGCCCAGGTGGTGCAGTCAGATATTCCGCAAGCACACCAGCGCTGAGATTCGGAACGCCCGGGTTCGAATCACGGCTTTGCTACCGGTCGGCTGGGCGTCATCTAGCGCAAAGGTCTCCAACCTTTTTTGCACCACGGACCGGTTTCATATAAGATATAATTTTACGGACCGTCGGGGCCGGGGGGATTTAACAGTACTACTCACAAATGAGCTTTTTTCACTGCAACGAGATGCTGCTCCCACCTAGGGGTGATAGGAGACAATAACACCCAAAATAAGTTGAAAATGGAAGCAGTAAAAACTGCTTTTGTAGCGATCTCTAATTATTTATTCTTTCTGTGTGGCCCGGTAATAAATGACCCACAGACCCACAGGTTGGGGACCACTGATCTAGCGGGCACAATTGTCAGTGTCTGCAGCAGACACAAATTGGCCACCGTGTCTTCTGGGTAGGGGAAATGACCGAACTAAGTGGGTGGGGTCTTCAAACTCTGTGCAAGGATCCTGGTTAGCAGATAGAGGCGCCTGTGCAGAAGCAGGGGCGTAAAGAAGGGGTCCGCTAGGACTGTGCACGCGTCGAAGGGCACGTGAGCAGCAATATACGCTTCTCGAACGCAATCAAGGATCCACAGCAGCGGAAGACAAATTGACTACGCTTAATCGGGAGAAAATTGGAGAAAATGGATAAATAAGTAGACAAAAACCCACACAGTACCCTAAAATTAAGTCACTTTGCAGACAATGTATGGACATAATTGCTATGGAATATGTTGCTCTGTCTAGGGTGTATTTTTTAAATCAATGTCTGTTTATTTTGTTTTTCACATTGCTTTACAAAATACACACAAGAACATAAAAAAGAGAAGAAAAAAGAAAGAACTAAATCCCCTTCCTTAATACCACACATGCATATATAAACTTTTACAAAGCCAGTATACCTGTATAATCAGAACATGATAAAAAAAAAAACAGTACAGTAAGGTTACAGAGTATTAATTATATTGTCTTGCTGTTAGCTCCAGTGTTCCCAATAAATACCAAAAAAGGCTGCCATATACTATAAAACTACTGTACACTTTGTAGTCAACCCCCTGACAGTATATCTAATCATCTCCAGTTTAAAGTGATGAATGATTTCTATAAATCACTGGCCATATGTAGGTGGAGCAGAATCCAGGGTGTATTTTTGACTTGCATCTAGTCTTTCTTGATGGTTTTGAGCCCATCACCAACAAAACAAAAAATGGGTAGGTGGATGATCCTTCTGTCGTATCATCCACCCTTATGAAGACTTTGAACGTGGAGTGTAAGTGAGAAGCACTGCATGAGTGTGAAGTGTGCAGGTGATGCCTGCCTTAAAAGATCCTGATGTGTTTCGAGTGGGAAGGAAATGGAGCTGGATTGATTTTGAAGGAAGTTGGCACGGTTTGCGAGCTCTCATGTCGTCAAGGTACTTGAATGCTTTTTCGGGGGCTTGTTGGGAGGAGCGTGATAATACTGTGAGTGCAGTAAGTGCGTGTGTGTGTCAGGGTGTGTGTGTCTGTCTCAATGATAAGAGAGTGGTAGTGTGCATCACTGTTGATCTTTACACAGAAAGTGATCGCAAAGGTGTGTGTGTGTAGTACCAGTGTGTGTTTGTGTGAATGAAACAGTGGGTTTCATAATAGCACTAATGAAGACAGGGACACACCGGCCAGGAAACACCCATTGTTCACCTACCAGCTACCAAAACACTCTCTCTCTCTCTCTCTCTCTCTCTCTCTCTCTCTCTCTCTCTCTCTCTCTCTCTCTCTCTCTCTCTCTCTCTCTCTCTCTCTCTCTCTCTCTCTCTCTCTCTCTCTCTACACACACACACACACACACACACACACAAACTCATCTTTAACACGTGGAACCTTTACGTTATAACTTATGAGCTTGGATTTAGCACGATTGTTCATTATTATTATCACACACATCAAACCATTCACAGACCCCTCACATCCTGGGGGATAGAAAGAATGATGAGGTGATCTAGGATGGAGGTGATATTTTTGGAAATAATTAAACTATTCCAAAAACAGCCCCTCACAGCATAGCAGAGCCACTGGACTCCCTCACCAGGGCGCATACACATGAGAAGCGGCAAAACTGTTTTTGCGCCAACTGTGCTGTTTTTTCCTATGGAGTGTGGCCATGCTGCTTAGCTTTTTTAAGCTTGAACTCTTACCCAGTTTGCTCCCGACATTTTCAAAGCGCCTCCAATGAGACGAACTGTTTGATATTATGCGGTAAACGTGACTCAGACAGTACGAACAAAGCTTAACGTGACTTATTGTATTAAAACACTGATCAAGGATTCCAATAATGGAGAAACCTTATGAGCACTTATATTTAAAAGAGGTTTAGTGTTCCTATGTCATTCTTTTAATACATTAAACCACACGTTTTTTTAAAACGATAAGCTTTTTAGACTCTCAGAAATGCTGATTCTGATTTTCACAATTTCTCAGCACCTTGAGCTATAAAACAAGTTTAAAAGTGAAACAGTGAGGAAAATCCAGCCAAACACAGATATATGTGGATGCTTTCAGTGGATTTGACGGTTACTCCACACAAATGCAGATTCGTCTCATATTTGCACTTTGATGATGTTTTACAGCTCTGCAAAGTGCCAGTTTGCGCCAAGGCTTACGGTAGGCAAAGCACAAAATGCTTCTCATGTGAATGTGCCCTTAGAGTCAAGCATTTAAACCTGTGTAAGCCTTTGTGACTGAAGCTCTTGCCGTCTGTGCCCCACTAAGACGTTTTTCCTACCATCATGTTGTGGTTAGCATTTGAGAACCGTCTCAAAATCAACAGCCAATGTTTGATTCTATTACTTCTCTAAAAGAGCATGTCAGGAGAAGTTCAAATGCCACTATAGTATTCTATTTACTGCAGATCTAAATAGCTGGAGTAAAAATCCAGGTTTTGCTGTAGAAAATACCTGCGGTGTCTATATACAGGCTTTTTATTTTAAAACGTACTGGATAAAATTTTAGTTTCGTATTAAAGGTCATCAGCATCACTGAAGTAGTTTCAATTGGGAAAAGTGATGGAGTATAATAAAACTTGTCCCTTATCAACTGATTTATGACTCAGTAATGGTGGCAACCCTGCCACTAGACAACTTCAGGACTGTAGTGGAACAGACCTGGACTTTCAGTCCCGTCACATGAGAGGCAACCACAATGGGGCATCAGACGACCTCCATCATTCTTGTAATTCCCACCCGGCTAATAAATATCACACAAAGAGTTCCAGGGGTTAATTTGGAGGACGTAAGTATGTTTGTGTTCAGCGGATCGGACTGATAAGTGTTTCAGCACATGGCACGGTCTCATTCAGAGGATGTGAAAGAAGGAGTAAATCCGTGTGAAACTGGATTTTCAAAGAGTGTTAAGGATGAATATTTATGGTTTGGCTGGGAAGCAATTCAGCAAAATGTAGCAGTGGGAAAAAATGCAGGATCTGAATCTATTGATAATTATATGATCATGTTGCTACCATTCATGTTTTTAATGGTGTTGTGTTACAGATGGATGTGTGTTGTCTTAAAAGTTGAAAAATGTTTCTGCGTCCACAGAATTGGTTGGGAGTCGTTTTTTTAGCTGCTTTAGACTTCGACATCTTGGTCATTTTAATTAACCGATTGCTAACTGAATTGCCGTAGGATTGCTAGGACCGCCTCATAGGGCAAATTAACCAGTAAACGTGAGGCACTTGAATGCTACGTGAATGAATGAATTAGGTAGGGTCTTACTGATGATACTGCACTTGGTCTCTTAAAATGCTCTCATTGGTTAACTGATGTATGTTACGAGTATGTTTACACCCGACCATCAGCTTGTTTGGACATTCCATTCTAAAACCATGGGTGTTACTATGGATTTTGCAGCTATAACAGCCACACTGTTCTAGATTAGTTTTTCTCAAGATTTTGGAGGGTGTTTGTGGGAGTTTGTTTTAATTACATCAAAAGAGCATTTGTGAGATCTGGCTCTGATGTTGGATGAGATGGCTGACTGCACAGTTGGGTCAGCTTTCTCAATGCCCTCTGACTCGTATCGCCTATAGCAGACTAGCCCCTTATAATGCAGTTCCTGTCTGATGTTGTCAATCCAGCTTTTCTTTTGGTCTTCCGACAAGGAAAGTCCTTCTACAAGTCTTTTGAGTCCTGTCATAACACTGTTTAATGTTGTCATGTGGGTGCCTCATAAGTAGCTCCTTTTCTGTTCTGGCTATCTTGTTCACTTACTCAATGGTCTTCATCTTTATCCATGAGATTTTCACCAATTTTCTGATGCACTAGTTCTGTTTTTTTTTTTTATTATTTGATTGAATCTTGTCTCAAACATCTGTGTGTTTTTCCTTGCAGGGATCTCAGGAATAACTTGATCAGTACCATCATGCCTGGAACCTTTCAGAGTCTAACAGCACTTAGAAGACTGTAAGTAACTGATGGGATTTGTAGGGGAAATGCGTTATGTGTTGTATGTTATGGCAGACATAAGATTGTAATGATTGGACCACATGCTAGATGAAGAGTGATATAATTTATTTGGTCTATAGAAAAAATGAACAAAGTGAACTTTTATGGCACCAGCGTTTAGGATGAACCTCTGGTTGTTGCTGGTTTCCCTGTGATACCACTATTCTAAGCCAGTTGAGTTCCTACAAACAGAACTGGCCGGGATATATAGGACTCTGACTGACAGCTGTGAATTAACACTTAATGACGCACAGAGACTGCACTTGAAGTGCCAATTAAAGAAACTGGCACTGTCAGTTATTTGGCCTTCATGGCAGGTGGGCATGATACTGTAATCCACACTCCTTGGTCAGTACGGCAGGTGGATGCATTACAGACTAAACCAGCTGATCTCCAGAGGCTTGTTTATATGGTTTGCCAGACATTAAACATCAATCTAAGCTGACAGTGATAATCTTTAAATCACTTTTACTCGACTTTCTCACAGGAAAAATTAAGTAAATAAGATTTTTGGCTAAACTTTTTTATTTAAGTGTTCGTTTTGTCATAGATTAATTAGTAGGCTTACCAGAATAAACACAAGGACATGAAGCTAAGTGGGAGCGAGTAAAAACAAAGGCCTCTGTGTCCTACATTTTAATGGATTCCTGTCATGTCTTGTTTTGGCTACATTATGATGAGTTTACAGTAGATTGTATATTCCAAATATAGCTTTTACTCCAGGCTTTTTACGGGACGTTTGCTGCTGAGCATTTTCACTAACAAACTGAAGTGCTTTGTTTTGTGCTGTTGACCCTGAGAGGAACTTTGTTCAGCAGTTTTTTGTTCTAAATTGCTTGGTATCTTCTACTTCTTCCTGTTTGCAGTGACCTGTCCAACAACCGGATTGGCTGCTTAAGCCCAGAAATGTTCCAGGGACTCACCAACCTCACCAAGCTGTAAGTATTGTATAGTATGACCGTATGTATTAAGCCAAGAGATATAACATTGGAATAATGTCTTAATTTCTAAATTATTATGTGTATTTTTGCTTGGCAGAAACATTTCTGGAAACATCTTCTCCTCTTTAGAGCCAAACATCTTTCAGGAGCTTCCCTCTCTACAGCAGGTGTGAGTAAGAATGCAGAAGTGATATAGTATAGATGCTTTATACTTTGCTGTTTTATTTATTTTTTATTATTATTCATTGCTGCTTTTCCAAAGTAAAAAATACTACACAAAGGGAACTTAAGTAAAAAAATCTTTAGAGAACAACATTTTTATAAAGTATTACATGAATAGTTATAGATAAACTATACAGTACATTTCAGTTTGGTACAGCGTCTCTATTGAGTTCAATTCTGAATGTAGAATTTAATTCTTGAATTCCTTTTGAATTTGCTTTGGTATTTTGGATCACTGTAATGCTCCAAGTTAACTCATCTTCAGCTCACAGACAGATGATCTCACATTAGAACTCACATTAGTTTCCTTCATAATGGCAAGCCATTATGCTTATTTAGATGGATGGGTGGATGGATGGATAGATAGATAGATAAAGTAAGATTTAAATAGTAATTAAATAGTAAAGTATTGCACAATGAGTTGGGCCAAAGTAGCCATACATACACACACACTTTTTTTCATATAGTAAAACTTTTGTTGGCCAATAAACCTGTTTGTAAAAGACAATCCAAAGGTTTGGGGATCATCAATGTAAGACACTTGCGCTTCTTCAGATGTTTTTTTAGAATCTTTGGTGACTTTCTGATTAAAATGCTCCTTATTTCTTGGAGACATTGTAGCAAGGTGACCATTCCTGAATGAATCATTTGTTAATTGTTATTAAATGGTAATGGTTCGCACTGTGATTTGGTGGATTCCTAGAGTTTTAGAAATGACTTTGTCTGGCTGTAAATAATCATCTAAGTTGGCTTACCCATTTAATTTGGGTTTACTTTATTTGTCACTTCATTTAAGAGTGATATAGATAACTTTTTTGCTTAAATACATTATGTTTTACCAAATGTGTTGTTGTGTTTTTACCTAACTCAAGTTTCCTTCATGGAATATCATGTCTTATTCACTGTTATCTAAAATAATTCAGTGTGACAAATAGAGAAAAGTATTATTCACCCTGTATCTATGGAAATAAAGAGATAACATTGTATCTTTTGAGTGTGTGCTTGGTGTATGAATGTGCATTTCTGAAAGATGAGAATAATTTACAGTTGAGTTTGACCCCATCTAACAGGAAGGTTGGTGCTTCTTCAAGTATGACTGGTTGATCCTATAATGTGGCCATGAAGGATATGACTAATATGAAACACACTCCTGAGGTGTTATGGTGAAAGTGTGCACTCTGCTCAGGGACCAGTAACATGATTGATTATTCTGGAATGTTCTAAAATCCAGAAGGTTACCACAGAGCATGGGAGAGGGATATTTTTTAAAGCATGTGTGGTGGAATGTATGTACAGTATGTTTATAACTCTATATTCATGTAGAAACAATGTTTCTCAAAATCTCACTAAAGACTATTTATCTATTTCAGTAGAAGTTATATCCAGACTGAATGTGATTGTGAATGTTTATATTACCATAGCAGATGGACCCAAAACTTACGTGCAAATGTTTAAACAGTATACACCGACGAGGCATAACATTATGACCACTGACAGGTGAAGTGAATAACACTGATTATCTCTTCATCACAGCACCTGTTAGTGGGTAGGCTATATTACGCAGCAAGTGAACATTTTATCCTCAGAGTTAATGTGTTAAAAGCAGGAAAAATGGGCAAGCATAAGGATTTGTGCGAGTTTGACAAAGGGTTAAATTGTGATGGTGAGATGACTGAGTCAGAGCATCTCCAAAACTGCACCTCTTGTGGGGTGTTCCTGGTTTGTAGTGGTCAGTATCTATCAAAAGTGGTCCAAGGAAAGAAACAGTGGTAAACCGGCGACAGGGTCATGGGCGGCCAAGGCTTATTGATGCACGTGGGGAGCGAAGGCTGGCCCGTGTGGTCCGATCCAACAGACGAGCTACTGTAGCTCAAACTGCTGAAGTAGTTAATGCTGGTTCTGATAAAAAGGTCTCAGATTACACAGTGTATCACAGTTGCAGGGCTGTTTTGGCAGCAAAAGGGGGACCAACACAATATTAGGAATGTGGTCATAATGTTATGCCTAATCGGTGTAGTTAGTCTGTCCTTAAGCCAAAAAATTCCTCTTATAGGATGGCCTGTTTAGGAGTGCGACAAAAAGAAGTATATTTTAATGTTCACTGTACAAAAAAGCTGAACAGAAAAAAAATCATTAGGCTATTTTAAACCGGAACAGAATGGGTTCGCATAATATTGATTTTATTTAAAACTTTGTTTTTGTTTCCTCCCCATTAGGAGCTTCGACTCAGAGTTCTTATCATGTGACTGCGGCCTGCAATGGGTGCCTGATTACCTCAGCAGAAATTTAGTCAAACTCGGAGGCGAAACGCTCTGCATGTTTCCCAGAAGGTTCCAGAACAGGCCACTGCGAGAGCTGGAAAAGAGCGACCTGACCTGCGGTGAGGAAAATACATACACGAATGCCAACATCTAATATGCGCTGTATATATGTCGAACCCCGTCCAAGCAAAGCAGCAGAAATATGTCTGCGTGTGCATATCGGGCCACCGGAAGAGGGTGGACAAACCAAATCCTGAGAAAATGTTAATGTACTGAAATTAAAACTCTAGGGTTGAGAAAAAAGTTCCTACCCAGCATTCCATACTTCATTCCCATCGCTACTGAGAGTCTGATTCAGTTTCTTTGTGGTTTTTAGTCGGCTCTTGTGTGATCTTGTTGATTGTTTTCTCGGCCTATCACAGCCTTAAATTCCTGCTTCTGTTTCAATATTATCATTCCTTCCTCTGTAACTTCTGAAACATATTTGCATTGGCTAGTGAAAGATGAAGCTGAACTGTGGTTTGAGTATTGTGAAAAAACAGTCCTTACAAACAGCCTCACCCAGGCTGTTAGACAACCAATCAAACAAACAGCCACAGAAATGTCTCTGACTTCCTGCAATCAAACAGAAATGAATGCAATCAGATTATTTGTATTATTGTATTTGAATGTTTATAAAACCTACTAATTTTATTCCTCACATACTTACAAGGTAGGGGCGAGACCATGATCACAAAGGTGGTTCACCCAAGGCGGGGCTCAGCTGTTGCACTCCGGTTGTGCAGACCCCTGCGAATTCCCCAAATGTGGGAATCTCGGCTGCATCAATTCTGATTTTCGGGACAGTGGTAGCCCAGTGGGTAGACCTTTTGTGCTATCAATTGAAAGGTTGTGAGTTTGAATCAGCTCTCAAACAGCTCTGCCATGCTTCAGCAAGGCCATTAACCCTCTCGGCTCCAAAGGCACCAAACAATGGCTGACCCTGTGCTCTGACCCCAGCTTTTAGATGACCTCTGACTGTTGCGCAACATCCTTACTGTATGTACAAGGTAGCAGCCTAGCATGTGCCTGCCTTAACTGTACACCAGCTGGTGTCCGATTCTTACAGAAAGCCTTAGCATGTATGGAATGTGTCTTTTCCTGTGTTCTTTCATTGCTACTGCCGGTTCCATAAACAGAAAGCAGGAGTCACTGAAGCGGCCTTCCTTTTTCCAAGTACAACCAATTGAATCTGGCCAGTAGCATCACCAAGACTGAAACTATATATTCACTTTATCTAAACACTTCATCCTGGTCTGGTTCACCATTGAGAAACACTGGGTACAAAAAGGAAGTAGAGGACGTAGATCTTCCTATCCAATAAGGCTTTCCCAGGATCACTGGGCACAGTATAGAAACACACTCTTGACAGGGCTTTAAACTTTAATAAGGTTAATATGATTATTAACAACCACCCAGCTTCTAAACAAACGTGTGTTTTTATGTTTTGCAGATGGCCCCTTGGAACTGCACACGCTGTTTCTGTTGCCCTCGCTGCGCCAGGTTGTGTTTAAAGGAGACAGGCTGCCTTTCCACTGCACTGCCGCCCTGGTGGACAAAATCACCACCATCCACTGGCACCACAAAGGCCAGATTGTTAGAAACGACCCTGAGAATGGAGTTCATCTAGAGGAGAGTGTTGTACACGACTGCACCTTTATTACCAGGTAATGACTTTAACCCTAACCATAACCCCAGTTTCAAATATGGGAAATGGGATTTACCATAACGGCATGTTCTCAACACCCGTATGTTTGTCCTGCAGTGAACTGATCCTGTCGAACGTCCACATCGATGCGTCTGGTGAGTGGGAATGTGTGGTGACGACCGGTCGGGGGAACGTGTCACGCAGCGTGGAGATTGTAGTTTTGGAGAACAGCGCCACCTTTTGCCCTGAGCAGAGAGTGACCAACAACAGAGGGGAGTTCAGGTAAGGAAAGCTAGACCAAACACACCAAAAACACAAATTTTTATAACTTTGTTTGCTAATTCAGCAAGGATAGTTTATTAAAAGTATCTATTACCTTTTACCTATTACTTCTAGATGGCCAAGGACTCTGGCTGGAATAACATCACATCAATACTGCCTACAGCTGCGTTACCCATCTCTCCCTGTAGGAGGCACTGCAGACCAAAAGCGGGCCTCTCGCTACTGTGATCGCTCTGGGCGCTGGGAGGAAGGCGACTACTCTCAATGCCTTTACACCAATGACATTACCAATGTCCTTCACACGTTCATACTGGTAAGAACAAGGCTTATATTGGAAGCCCAAGACCATTCTTAACATTTTTATGATGGTACTCCATCATCAATGCTGTCTGAACTTTGAAAATGGAAGTCCATCTCCAGTACCCCTCTATATTATGCTATTATAATGGTATTCCATCCACAATGCCCACAATGCCTTTATAACGAGAGTCCTCCACCAATACTCTGTATACTATCATAATTGAAATCATTTAACAATGTCCTCCATACTTCAAATACAAATAAACCAATTTAATCAATAAGCCAGTTATGCTAATCAGAGGCAGGTTTGGTTTTATTATTTTAACTGTTGGAACATAAATCAAATAAGTGGACTTAAAAAATAAAGTAGCGTTAGCTCAAGGGTTAAGGTACTGCACTACTAATCAAATGGTTGCTGGTTCAATCTTCACTACTGCCAAGTTGCCCTTAATTGCTTGTGGTATTTGGTCATAAATGTAAGTCACTTTTAATAGAAGCGTCTACTAAAACGCCATAGACTTAAATAAATCACACTCATTTGAACCCAACATAATTGCCAACCAGCTCTTTTAAAGCTTCCACATTGTTATGTAAGAAATATTATTTATTTAAATTATTTAAGAAAAGTTCAGAAAAGCCAAGAAAAAGTTGGAATATTTTAACCACAGACGACTTACTAATCTGTGCCTAAGTCTAAGTCCACTGAAAGTCCACTGTTTATGATCTCACATCACTCACCTTTATTTGTACATACCAAAACCCTCAATACAACCTCAAGCAGAAAGCAGTTGAACTATATAAGTAAAAATGTTTTATTTCCCTAGATGCCCATTAACGTCTCCAACGCTCTGACACTGGCACATCAGGTGAGGACATACACGATGGAGGCAGCAGGATTCACAGACACGGTGGATGTTTTTTACGTAGCGCAGATGATGCAGAAATTTATGGACTACGTCAATCACCAGCGTGAGGTCAGCTTTTTGTTTTTGTGCATCTATTTGTCATCAGTACAGCTGTACTTACTTTTACAAGTATTAAGTATTGAGGTCTGGTGTTCCAGCTGTTGGAAGTGCTGGTGGAGATGGGCAGTAACTTGATGCAGGTGGACGATCAGATCTTGTCCCGGGCTCAGAGAGAAGAACGAGCCTGCAGCTCTATTGTTCATGCTCTGGAGACCCTGGCGTGGCCGCAACTTCACCCCAATGCCCAGGATCTCTCAATGGTGGGTGATAATCTAGGACAGATGTTTTTAGCCCAAGCTCTGTGTGTGGTGTTTATAATTCTATACTGTAAGCCTGTTATTACCAATCAATATAGTAAATACAATATACAATATAATATGTGGACATCTGACCATAAGCTTATTGGACGTTCCATTCTAAAACCATATATCTTAAAAGAGTTGGTCCCTGCTTTGCACAGATTTTGTGGGGCACTCGTTTCTAGGATGTATAGAAGCCGTACAAATGGGGAGCAGACCAGAAGGCAATGCTGTGTTGCCCGAGGGCTGACTCACGCTAGCAGTACAATCAAGGCTTTTATAAGCAAGCATGGGGGTGAGATGGGTTCAAACATTAGCTTCACTGTAGGGCATATACAGCCACAATAAAAAAATTTGAAGCTAATTACACCATACAAAGGGTAAATATTGTGAATGATTATTCAGTAATATGAATGAATATGATAATTATTGTGAATATTATGATATTGTGATTATAAATGTGCTCATTTTGTCTTTTCTATTGTTCTTTTGGGAACTCCAGCTACCTCCCACTTTTAAAACATGCCAATGGGTGTGTTGGCTTTTCTAAATTGGTTCTAGATTTTTTTCCCTTTTGCATTTTCCCTTTTCCTCCTTCACTCCTGCAGACTCCCCTCCTGAGCGAGGTAAATGCTTCTTTTCACCAGCAAGAGACGGAGAATCGCGTATGGAGAGTCACCGGAGAGTCAAGCAGGCGTCTCAATCATTTATGTAACATAATGTGCATTTACCTGATTATGTCTGCAGATATCACGGAACATTGTAATGGAAGCCCACTTGATTCGTCCCGCTCACTTTACTGGCATGACCTGTACTGCTTACGAGCGGCGAGAGATTTCTGCAGCTACTCCTGGATTGGATGTAATAGATCCCGCCCCCGAGCAGCAGTTACGCTTCCGCTGTACCACTGGAACCCACAACACATCATTAAATTCTTTCCCTTTAAAGGTAAAATAAAAATGTTAAGATGTTAACGGTATTTCAGTGCAGTAGTCAGTACAGTTCTGAATCTCTATTTTTACTCTCTGTATTTTGTAGAATGCTGTAGCTCTTGCTTCAGTCTCTTTGCCGTCGTCCCTGTTTCCTCCAAACGCTCCAATGAACTGTAAACTTCAGTTTGTAGCTTTCCGGACCGGAAGGTTCTTCCCTTTTATGGGGAACTCCAGCAGTGTACCTCGAAGACGCAGCGTCAACACGCCGGTTATATACGTAGGACTTGGTAAGTCATTTGGCATTTGACTTACACTTTTTTTCTTTTCTTTTCTCTTTTCTCCAAGTTTTCCCCTGATCTAGTCGTATCCAATGATACGTGTGCCATCCTATGAACAACAGCCAATCGTTGTTCATGGCAGAGTTGAGATTTGATACGATGTATTCAAGATCCCAGATCTGGTGTGCTAGTGTATTTTACCGCTGCACCACCTGAGCGGCCTGCTACCTTTTTTTTTCCTAAAGAAATACTTTGGCATTTTCAGTCTGTTCTTTATCTGCATCAATGTCAGGAAAAATGCAAATAATTGGTAAACTGTTTTTTTTACAGGTATTTGCTGTAAAAGATAGACCCTAGACAGATAGACAGACAGACAGACAGACAGACAGACAGATAGCATGTTACAACAATGAAAGTACACACTGTAAAGAATTAACAGTACAAATACAAAAGCAAAAACATCTACTAAAACTGAATTGTTTCTGTACTTTACATATAATGGATAACTGTAGCAGTAAATGGTATAGTTACAATCAATGAATGAATGTGCAGGAGGTGTATTTCACTATAAAGTAAGAATTAAGTAATTACATAAAAAATTATATAAAATTATAATGATTATTCAGTGCTACCCACCGAGCCACCATGTTGCTCTCTCTACATAGTTCTATAATTATGTAAAATCATAATAATAATTTATTATATATTTAGAAACATAATAAGATTTCTAATAAAACACATAATTCAGCTTGGCAAATACAGCCATCAAAATGCTCTGACACATTTCTCCTAAACGACGCAGAATACATTTTCTCTTTCTCTTCCAGATGGATGCACCATGTGGAACCAGTCAGCTCCCATCATAGTGTCTCTGCGCCACACGTCACCTGGAAACGACCCTATTGCTGCACACTGGAGTTTGGATTCCCTCGAGCATCATGGAAACTGGCGTTCAGAAGGCTGTCAGTTAGCTCAGAGCGACCCGAGCACCTCAACACTCCGCTGCTCTGTCCTCAGCAACTACGCTGTGCTTCAGGTATGCAGTGAATCAAAGCTTAATGAATCCCTGATTCATGTGTCATATTTGTGAGGGTTCTTCAAAAAGTTTCCGCACTTTTCAAAACTCTATTGATTAAGAATTTTAAAAACAAATGACATCACTATTCTACATCATCACCTTCTGATGCATTTTCCCAGCGTTGTACCAACTTTTTAATGCCATCAGCAAAAAATGCTTTTGGTTGAGCGTGTAGCCACCGATGCACCGCTGCTCTCACATCATTGTCACATGAAAATCTTCTTCCCCGTAAAGCTTCTTTGAGTGTCCAAAAAGGTGGAAATCAGATGACATTAAATCTGGACTATAAGCTCTCTCTGTTTCTCAGACGTGACCAATTTCTACTCCTCCCACCCTCACTGTTTCCAACCAAAGTATAAAGGTGCGGAAACTTTTTGAAGATTGCTTGTAGAATGTAGATTTCAAGATGTGCTTTATGTACTTTTTGTCATATAGCATATCTCACAATGGGGGAAAGTGCTTATTAATTTTGTCAAACTGTGGCATTTTTGTACAGTATTATTAAGGCCCTACCTAATTCAATGAGCCGTTCCCTATGTAATATGCAATAATATGCTGTAAAAATCCAAAATTTAAGGTTTGTGTTTAGTGATTTAACATTTTCGATTTGCGTAGTGTATGAAATATGAGGCAAAATATGCAATATGAGGCAGACCTAGCAATCCTACGGCAGTTAAGTTAGTGTAACAGACTTTTCCGTGCTGTAGTGTGCTGACAGTGTTTGATGGATGTGTTTACATATTGAGTGCATTTTGTCCCTTTGGGGATCCATAATCAATGGAAAAGTGTGCTTCTCTACACACGTGATCATCTCTGTGTAGTCTGTGCTGCGCCTCTAAAGAACAAGCCAGTAAAGTATTCTACTCCCGATAGTTTGTCTATGTACAGTTTATTTCTTTCCTTATAAACTCAGCAAACTCTAAAGATGCTCGGTTACACTAGCAATCGGTTAGACAAAATGTCCAAGATGTCGAAGTCCGAAGCAGCTAAAAAAACTCCCAACCGATTATGTGGATGCAGTGGTGGGGTGTCAAAACACGGACATCATTCAATTTATGAGTGTTATTTAATGACTGCCTTAAAATGTGGCACTTTTTTAAAACAAATCTGTAAAATCTGTAATTTTTGAAAAACGAGGTCAATGAAACTAATCACATTTTGCCGTGAATTTACTAGGGCCCTAAGTATAACTGAACAGAAACAGTACAGTGCAGTCATGTAGTAAGCCTCATCTGTCTAATGAACTGCCCTGAACTGTTCTTAAAACAGACACATTAATTTAAACGGGAGGACACATTTCTCATTACTAACACATTTAACACCGCATTCCTCTTATTCTGACACCCGGCAGGGGGTGTATTATCTAATATAAGTTTTGCACGGCTCTGGGAAATGGTTTTACACTGACACGGTGAATATTAACTGGGCCTGCCGACTTTTTGGCCCTCACAGCGTTTATGTCATACCTCAAAATATGACAGGTTTAATTAGAGCTCGAGCCTTACGTAAACACTGGCTGAACAGGGACCGAGGAGTGCGGTCATAGACTCTGGCTGGCATTTTCCAAAGAGAAGCGTCATTTAATTAGTCCCTTGATGTGAACGCATAGTATACTGGTTTTGTAATGCATTTTTTTCCTTTTACAGGAGGTCCCCGATTTCCCAGGTCTGTCTCCGGCTCCTGTAGAAGTGCTCCACCCGGTGGTGTACACCTGCACTGCAGTACTGCTCCTGTGCCTGTTCACCATCATCTTCACGTACATTATACACCACAGGTGAGACAGAAGGAGAGACAGGGCTTGAAATGAACTCTATGCCCACTTTGGGTCATTAACACAAAATTAATACAATAGAATTTATTTACTTATTAGGTTTTTAACATCATGTTTTACACACTTTGGTTACATTCATGGAAGACAGGTAGTTACTGGCCACAAAGGTTCATCAGTTCTCCGATTTACCCGACTTTCCCAAAGCAAACCCACACACACACAGGGAGAACATACAAACTCCACACAGAAAGGACCCAGACCGCTCCATCTGGGAATAAACCCAGGACCTTCTTGCACTTCTTGCGACAGTGCTACCCACCAAGCCACCGTGCTGCCCAAATAAAATAGAATAGGCGCCCCTGGAGCCGAGAGGATTAAGGGCCTTGCTAAAGGGCTCAACAGTGGCTGCTTGGCAGAGCTGAGATTCAAACTCTCAACCTTTCGATTGATAGTCAAAACCTCTACCCACTAGGCTACCACTATTCTAATGGACTACAGTGCATAGAGTACATGGGTTTTATCTGACCATTTTTTTTATTTTGGTTTGTCCTTAGCTCTATCCAAATTACTCGGAAGAGCTGGCACACACTTCTCAACACCTGTTTCCACATAGCCATGACGACAGCAGTATTTGCAGGGGGCATTACCCTTACCGGTTACCCGATCGTGTGCCAGGCGGTAAGCATTAACTTTGAGTTTTAATGTAGAGTGAATGGTTAGAGAAATGTACAAGAACAATGCTGAAGAACCATGTTTGTTTCTGGTGTGTGTGTGTGTGTGTGTGTGTGTGTGTGTGTGTGTGTGTGTGTGTGTGTGTGTGTGTGTGTGTGTGGTAGGTGGGCATCGTCCTCCACTATTCTTCTTTATCGACTCTGTTGTGGATTGGTGTCAGTGCACGTGTGCTTTATAAGGAGGCTTTATGGCGGTTTTCACAGCATCCGGAAGGCGAGGTGGGTGTGGTGCCCACCCAGAGGCCAATGCTCAGGTTAGTCATGTCTTGTAATACTTACTTTTATATTGAGTTTTTTGGCACAAAAATATCATTTAGTTCAGAGGTTCTCAACTTTTTTCCTCTTCGACCCCCATGTATTTAATTTTTTTTTTTTTCTAGGACCACCTTGATGCTGGTTATGATGGTTAGGTTCTTGCTCATAGGAAATTTGATGACTGATTTTGGTTGATGCCCTGGGTTTACTTTGGGTGAACAGGTGAAAGGTTCTTCACCTAAATCTGTTTCAGTGGGATCCGTCAGCTGACCTTTGCACCTTTGAGGAAGACGAATCAAATGTGTCCATTCTTTATAGGACTGATATGACATCAAACAAGATCTCCCATATGCCAATAATTTATCGATTTTCCTGTTCCACAATAAAATGCAACAGGACTCGCATCTAGACTCAATGAGGACCCCTCCTCGGTTGAGAACCACTGATTTAGTTTATATGAAGGAATTGTCATTACATCTAAATTGCTGATTTGTTCATTTCTGTTAGTCTGCACATTGACTTCATATAAACTATAGGATATAATCGCATGATGTGGATCAGCTTTTGCACCAAGGTCCAGTAATACAGTACTTTAGACCTGGATGTGAACCTAAAGGGTGCTTCATAATAGCAGTGGCCTCTTTTAGCGAAAAATGTCTCCTGCCACACTTTAAATATTGTTCATTGCTGAAATGGTTTTAGGGGCATGACAAAAAAACTAAGGTGTTCACTTGGCCTACAAGTTCCGCCAGTTTCAGTTCAATTAATCATCTAGCGGACATTTTGGATAATCAAGGGTGATCCATGGAGCCCCCACTTCACAATTTACAGGACTTATAGGATGTCTTGGTGCTAGATACCACACAACAACTTTAAAATAATGATACTGCCTTGTCACCGAATCATCTGTCCCTTCTGTGAGCAGGATGGTAATAGTATTTCTTATTGACAGAGGAAGGACGGAGACAGACAGGCAAAACGAAGCATGTAAATCACTCTTTATAGACAGCTGTGGGATGTCAACCTCAGAAGACCACCATTACTGCAAAACCCGACTAGTGAAAGAGCACATTGTGTTCAGAACCAAGAGCCATCTGTTATTATGGAGAGAGAGATAGAAGAGAATAGGAGGAGGAAAAATAAAGACTGAATGAATTAGATAAAATTGACAAGGAAATCTAATAAAGCGTAATGCTAACTGTCTGTCACGCATGTATATAATACATAGATTCCTGTTTCCATCCAGTCCCGGTTCTCACACTATACTAATGACCTCTCGACTCTGCGCTTCTGACCTTTGCGCTACCCACACACAAGGCTAGGTCTGTGGTATAAATCATTCTGCTGTTTCCTTCTTCTCCCACTCAGAGTACCACATTGACTGGCTTTGCTAAAACCAAACAACAGAATAATTTACTTCATACAATAATGAAAGAATCGAACCAAATATAGCAGAGAATGTGGAATCTAGTTTTTAGCCATTCGGGTCTCTGAGCATTTACATTTACAGCATTTAGCAAAAAGCTTTGTGTTTTTCTCAGGTAACATTTTCTTACTATTTTACAAAGAATATCGATCTAAAAACACACAATCTACTTTTTTAGATTTTTATTATTTTCATACAGTTATGAAAGATTCTAACCAAATATAGCAGAGAATGTGGAATCTAGCTCAAAATTTAGCCAAATTTAGCCAAATTCTCAGCCATTCGGGTCTCCAAGCATTTGCATATACATACAAATAAATATCATTTTTTTAAATAAAAAAGGAGGGTCCTTATTTTTAAAGACAGCAAGAGATTCAACTATCATTCCTAGTGCTAGTACTGTACAGAGAAGAGCCTTGATACCTGCCTTCCTTGAGGTGGTGGATCCAATCGAGCCAGACTCATATTTGGTATTAAGGGTTCCATTTAATAAAAGGGGTATGTCTAGAAGTAGTCAATATAATGGGATTTAACACCCCAAGATGCCTGTCGTCCAGTGTTTCCAGTACTGACCAGGATGATGCAAATTGTACGAGTAAATAAACTAATTTTATAGCCATTCCCAGTTAAATGTGCCTAAAATTTAAAGCTTTGCGGACAAGAGAACTTGAACTGGGTTACCCATCTCATTGCAGAGGTGCAGAGCATCGGAGCATTAAGGAGAACCAGGAGGCAAGGTCCTGAATGCCTGTGTGGGTGGACCCCCCCAAAAAGAGAGAAAAAAAACAGTGGCAAACTGGGTCCAGTTTTCAGCTTTGGAGGTTGCAGAACAGCTAAACTCAGTAGTTATTTGTTGTTATTAAAACGCCCAACAGTTCTGCAGTGCAAACCTGAGATATTAGAGGGATGAACCCAATGGCAGGAGGCTTATCCAAAAAAAACACCAAAAGACAAAATAAAAAACAACAAGTAGTAAAGCTTTAGAAATAAACAATCAAAAACCAAACCATAAGCTGCAGTCCAAAGAGGGACTCAATGGAAGAAAAGTCAAACAACACAAGGACGCTTCATTAAAAATTACAAAATGTATGAAAAACATTAAAGAAATAATGTATGTAATTTATATTGCCTGTATTCACATATTTTGTAAGGTTCTTTCAGCAGCATCATTTAGCAGAATGTTTCCATCTCTGTTTTTCTCTGTAGGTTTTATTTGATTGCCGGGGGAGTTCCTCTTATCATTTGTGGGATCACTGCAGCGGTCAACATTAACAACTATGGAGACAACATTCCTTAGTGAGTAGAAATATTACAGTTGGTGTCTTTCCATAATCAGTCACAGGGTTTTTTTCCACAGAGAATAATGCAGTACAATAATACAGAGGGGGTCAAATGTATACACACGTCAATAGTGTTTATCTACACCCTTTATGCAGATGTTTTTCCATGTTGAAGTGTGTGTATATTTTTGGACCAGTCTGTTTTCAGGCAAAAAACAGAAAATATTGTGGTTTTTATACATATAAAGCAACTATACTTTAAAAACAAATCAACCAATTTGGATATGTCTAAGTTCTCTATGCACTATGGCAAACTCTGACTACGCAATGACCTTGCAGACCGAGGAGGGCCACTGGCTAACACATGGATGGATGGATGGTTGGATAGATGAATAAATGGATAGATGGATGGATGAATAAATGGATGGATGGGTGGGTGGGTGTATGGGTGGATGGTTGGATGGATGGATGGATGGGTGGCTGGATAGATGGATGGATGAATAAATGGATGGTTGGATGGATGGATGGGTGGGTGGATGGATGGATGGTTGGTTGGATAGATGAATAAATGGAAGGATGGATGGATGAATAAATGGATGGATGGATGGATGGTTGGATAGATGAATAAATGGATGGATGGATGGATGGATGGGTGGGTGGATGGATGAATGGATGGATGGATGGATTGTAACTAATTAATTGTAACTAATATAAACAAGGAGAGCTGCAGACTCTGACACACTGACATTCTCACAGCCTCCAACAAGGTCTCAGAGAACAAAATGTCATACAGAGAGTCACGCATTGCTCTATGAATCAACCAACCTTCGTGCAGGTGCCTTAACCTACCAGCAGAGGATGCAATTGCAGCAGAACTGAGGAAATCATTCAATCTCATCCTCCCCCAGGCACAGCCAGTTGTGCTTGTTGGATGGCCAGCTAGGTTGATACAGCAGAGCTGACATTTGAACTTGAGAGCTTGTGGGCTAGCACATTAAAATGCTGTGCCATCTGATCACCCTGGGTGTCCACATACTTTTGACCATATGGTATATTATTGGGAACAGATTGTGTCTATGTGTTTGTCTCTCAGTAATTTAGATTTATTGCACATTTAGGCTGTGCCCCTTGAACAAGACTCTTTTGTGTTGGTCATCAGTGTAATTTTTGACCCCTTTATCACCTCTGACCCTTCTGCAGCTGTTGGTTGGTGTGGCAGCCCAGTATCGGAGCCTTCTATGTTCCTGCTGGCCTGGTGATTGTGGTGACCTGGATCTATTTCCTGTGTACCGTGGCTCGCTTAAGGTGCGGGAACTCCCAGAGGGTCAAAGACCCTCCCTGCTCCACATCTGGCTCTTCACCGGTTCCCGAAGCCCAACCAGCTCTTAGTGGCAGCACCAGTTTACTTTCGACGGACTCTGCGGTCGGACCAAGTAATTCTGGGATTGTCCTGGAGGACCAGTATTCACTGAAGGTGCAGTTCCTGGCACTAGTTGCAACTCAGTTTGTGTTTTTGCTCCTGTGGTGCTGTGGAGCAATCGCGATGTGGAATATGGACAGAGAAAGGAAGCTGTTCAGTTGTCTTTATGGAGGTACAGCAACCGGGCTGGGAATTTTTTTGGTTCTCCATCACTGCTTCAAGCGATTGGACGTCCAAGCAGCATGGCTCGGGTGCTGCCGAGGGTATCACCGCTCACAGCCTAATCCAGCCTACAGCCATAATTGCACCGCCACCGTTGGGGTCCAGAGCACCTCTGAAAGGGGCTCACAGCTTTTCGGATGCAATCCTCCAGCCGAGCAAAGCAACTACTCTTCTTCTAGATCGTCTTCTACTCCTAGTGGGACCGGGAGTATTGGAACTGGACCATGCAAGCTTACCAACCTCTTGCAGGTAACACAAGACAACACCAACAACAACCGTGCTCTGGCAGGCACCAATACCAACACCAGCACGAGCACAGAGAACACCAACAACAAGCCTGCTAACAACCTGCTGCCGAGTTTTGGCCCAACATTTCCAGCTCAGCAGCCACAGAGAAAAAAGACTAGCACTAGTAGGACTAAGGCAAGTGGCCAGTACCACCACAGGGGAGAGGGCAGGGGACATTATCGACTAAAAGCACTACGAGGAGGTGGAGGCAGTGTGGGAGCACTGGGCCCACCCGGAGTGGACCAAGTGAACATCCATCACCTACACAGATACGCCTCCAGTGAGAATGGTAGCCTCCGGAACAGTCATACAGATGGACAGAACGGACCGTTGACCAATGGGAGGCACCGTGGGGAGGGTCCTGTGACGAGCCCTTCGGAAGGAAGCGACGGAGGAAGCAGTGGAAGCAGGAGGCCCTTCACGCTGTTGCCTTCCATAGCGAGTCGGGTCGCGACACAGCAGAATGGACAGAGACACAGCGCAAGCAGGGACAACCTCAAACTGACCGCTGCGACCGACAGAGACTTCAAGCGAGGTTCATTTCCTCTCAACACTGGGACCGTTACCGGAATGGCATGCGGCACGACGTCATCGATGCCGACTGCCACACAAAACGGGATGCTCAAGGGTTCTGTGATTGAACTGGACTCTAGTGGGTCAGACCAGTCACGGGGGTCTGTAGGGATGAGGCCCGGGGTTTGGAAAAGTGAAACGACAGTGTAAAGGTGAAAAATAGTGGCACTAGTGGAAATGAACTGAAAGCAAGAGTCTTTTACTAGTGGTTTCATTTATAATTAGCATCCCTGAGCTTCAAACAATCTACAGCTGTCTGAAAAAAATGGCACAGTCACAAAGGTAACGTGTATAAGCTGCTGCCAGATAGGAAAGGTCTATGAAGGGTGCTGTACATAAGGTGTATTGAAGTACCTGGTAAGGCTGCTTTGTGGGGATTTAAAAGGATATAATGAAGGGAAATATATGCAAAAACAGACTCGTCCAAAATCAGTATTTGCTCATTGTGCAGCAGTGTTGTTCTCTGTGTTGCTTGTTTTTATAAGAATATATCTATCATGAGTTTTTAAAGTTATACCTAGAAAGATTGTGCCTTAAAGAAATACTCCAAGATGTCTCAACTTAATCTCTATCTCTAGCATCAGTAGCATGGCATTGTTTCCTGAACCAAAAATGGCTTAAAACAGTAGTTAGGAGTAGTTTTGACTATAGAAGATTAATTAAAATGCAAAAGATAAACTTTTACCCCAAGAATAAAAGTCCTGGAAAAGTTCTAGGTACTTAATGATCTGTTATTTGAAGTTTTAGAGTAGTCTAGTCCAGGTTCTACTCCTGGCTCATACTGATACTGTATCTCTGCTATCCAAGTTTCAGGGTAGTCTGGTCTAGATCTGGTCTAAGTTTTGCTTTATTTTAAAAAGCCCAATTCAAGTGTCCCGAAGACCAGATAAAAATTTCACAGCATCCAAGCTGCGATCTAAGTTTTACTATATTTTATTTATGCGTTTATTCTTTCGTCTCCCAGTGTGACCACTACAGACACCCTACCCTGACTGAGGAGTGCCATATATATATATATATATATATATATATATATATATATATATAAAGCCAACCCCTTCTGTTCACCAGCAGTTATTCCAGCAGAGGCTGCAATGAGGAATCCGTTCAACCCTCCCAACCGCAGACATAGCCAATCAAGTATGAGTAGGCGCCCAACCAGCCGATAGCACAGCTGAGATTCGAACTCGGTAGCTTGAGATCTATGCAGTGGTGGGTAGCCATTTTTTATCTAGTTACATGGTAATGGTTAGTGGTTTTACCATCATCCTGATCTTTTGTTCTACATTTCAGGGTAATAAAGTCTGTGATTTTGCCATTGAATAGAATAGAATGCCTTTATTTGTCATATATACATATACACATGTACAGTACAATGAAATCCTTTCTTCGCCTATCCCAGCTTGTTTGGAAGCTGGGGTCAGAGCACAGGGTCAGCCATTGTATGGCGCCCCTGGAGCCGAGAGGGTTAAGGGCCTTGCTCAAGAGCCGGGATTCAAACTCTCAGCCCAAAACTCTACCCACTAGGCTACCACCGTCCCAATTGCTCCAATCTTTCAGTGTCAAACGAATCATTGTAATTACTAAGTTTTGACTAAATTAGTTCATTCTATTTTGCACAGAAAATGTAGTCCATGTGCTACGTAGTGGTAGAGATTAAGTTGAAAAAATGCTAAGAGTATAGCTTTAAGGTATGTGTAAGCTATCTATTGTGATCTATGCATATTGATGAAAATGGACCTCAGTGTGAATTAATAATTGAATTCATTTTCAGAAGCTATTTTGCTTGTACACTTTTTATACGTATTGTGTTCTTGTTGCTTTGTGAATGTCTGTTGTTTGGTGAATGTGCACATGAGGGATGTATAAGTCTAAATGTATGTATGTATGTATGAATGAATGGATATACATATTAATTGACCGCTACAGTATTTAGCTCTATTCCCTCTCCAGCACTGAGAAATACCTCTTCAGACCCTGTCGTTTCAGTATTAGTAAATTAGCTTGTGGAACAGGAATTGGCTCTGGGAATGGTGGTCCATTTTGCTGATAACACTCTTAAGCAGGAAATAACTCATTTTGCTTCTTTCCTGTCCCTGATTAGCATTGGGAGGCTGAACTTATAATGAATCAATTGTGCCCTCTGTTGGATTACTTGTGTATTGCATCAAGGGCTTCATCATTGGTTGAAGTTAAAGACGTAAGGACTCTACAGTTTACCTATGGAAGCCATAAATAGACGTAAATTTACATATTTTAGTTGTTTTGTTTAGGTGACACAGTAACAATGCAGGTAGCTTTAATGCATCAAGGCTTACAACACTAGTTCTTTATTGTTTTCTGGGATGGGATGCACAGTAGAAATAACATTATAGTATCATAATAAAGATTAAAATAGAGAAGTATGAGATCCATGCAAATCCATTTGTCACAGGATGCAAGGTTAGGAATCAGATCAGCTCCCACTGCTAACACATAAAATTGATGTTTTCAGTCTTGGTGTACTAAAAGAAAAGGTGGTGGATAAGAATATTTTTAATCATGTATGACATGGTTTCCCCATAGCACTTGGAAAAATCCATCTATCCTTTCTTACACCAACCAAATCATAATGTTCCAATAAATGCAATGAATTTGATAATTATTGATCTTAGGTTTAGACTTATTGGTTTGTTTACTGCTCTGCCTCGCTTGTTTTTACAATGAATACGATCAGACTATTTCTAATATAAACTAAAAGTATTGTGCAGCTATGGCTCTTTGCATCTACCTGTCCTGTCCCTAGACATGATGGACAGGTGTCTGAAAGAAAAAAACCTGCCTTAATACTAATGGGAGCACTTAAACGTAATAAAACGGGAACTTACATCTATGTTTTCTTTTTACGTATTAATAAAAATACCCTACACCTGTAAGGGGTAAAACAGTATTATCATAAGACAATCATTTCAATTATTTGTCCTGCACTATGCCAACAAATATAGTGGTGTGAAAAAGTAAATGCCCCCTTGTCCAAGGTAATGTGTACACAGTACATTTATAAGAAATGAAGTAAACTTGATATGTGATGTTTTGTTTCATTAGCTGAAGTTATTTAGTGTGACAAATATGCAGAAACAGAAGCAGAAGGGGACATAACATTTTCACACCATTGTAGCTATTTTTATTTATACCAAGTGCATTTTTTATGCAATACAGTGTTTAAATAATTTAAATTTTTACTCTGTTATAGATTAGAACGGAGAGTTTTACGTATTTACACCCAGGGACTTTGATATTTTGGTGCCAAAGAAGCTTTGTAACAGTATTTGCAAAATCATGTGTCTTGAAATCTACCTACTATGTCAAAAAGTCAAGAAGTTGCAAGATTTTTGTGATATTTGTCAATATTTAATAAAAACATTAAAAACAACAATATGTGTATTATTCTATTGAGAGTCATAGAGAAATTGAAACTGACTTTTTTATTTGACCTCTTATGCCCATGGTTAATATAGTAAAAATGCATCTGCAGTATTTGCTTGAAAGAAAAATCCAAATTTGATCATCAATATGAATTTAAAACTCAGTTCATTAATATATTTGTTAAGTTTGTGCCTTTTAAAAAACCTGATGCAAAATAATATAAATAATAAATAAAATCTGCTTATAATAAATGATATATTATTTATTCACAATCTAGGCATTTTCTATAAGAAGAACATTGGTTATTTAAAGTTGTGGTGTGTAACTTTTACAGGATTTGGAGACCTGGTTGAGATGTGTGCAATTGTGTGGATTTTTCATGTTCTCCCTGTGTCCGCATGGGTTTCCTCTGAGTGCTCTGGATTCTTCCCACAAGTCATAACACATGCAGTCAGGCCAATTGGAGCTACTAAAAACTGCCCTAGGTGTGTGTGTGTGTCTGCCCTGTGATGGACTGACGACCTGTCCAGGGTGTTTCCTGCTTTTCGCCCGATGAATCGGACCCACAGCAACCCTGACCATGATAAAGCGGTGGTAAACCAGACAGTGAATGCATAAAGCTATGCTATATTCTTCTATTTAAAGCTGAACCATAACATAGCGCCTTATAGTTCATAGAAAAAAAGCTGGGTCAGTTTTGCTCCTTTTTCCAGTGGGACCATGTTTTTGGATTGCACCGCAGTCCAGACCCAGTGACGGAATACGTCGGAAAATGAGTGGGGGAAAAAAAACAAAGCTGCTGCTAGGGGCGGGGCTTACGTGTGGCGATTAGGTCTGCTCGGTTCCCAAAATCACAGAGTCGATTCAAAGAAAATCGATTCAAAGAATCTATTCCACCGCTTTTGTGTTTCAAAAATTAAGCATGACAGAAAAGTAAAAATGAGAAAATATTAAATGCACTATTCAAATAAAGATTGTTTATTAGGGTTTGTAATATAATGCCAACATTTAAAAATAAATAAATGTATTTAAATTATAAATAAATACCCCGACATCTGTATTATTTTGTGCTGTCATCTCAGTGACAAAATGTCAAATTATTTTTTTAGATTCAAACCTTGTGTTTTAACAGACTTTAAATCCATTTTGGTAGAGCTATTGTGGGCGGTGTAGCCTAGCGGTTAAGGTACTAGACTAGTAATCTGAAGGCTGCCGGTTCAAACCCCACCACTGCCTGGTTGCCACTGTTGGGCCCTTGAGCAAGGCCCTTCACCCTCAATTGCTTAGACTGTGTACTGTAAGTCGCTTTGGATAAAAGCTTCTGCTAAATGCTATAAATGTAAAATATTGATTTGTAAAGATAGGCAAATATACTAAAAAAAAAAAAAACAACCAACCATTGGGCATGATGTTTTGCTTAGTATTGCATAGTATTTTAAAAATATGCTTCGGATCCACCGTAACCCTGACCAAGATGAAGTAGTTACTAAATATAAATGAATAATTGCGTTTGAATTATTTTCCCAAGCAACAGCAAAATATTTTGGCGTAGAATCGACTCCAAACTGGAGACTCGACTCTGGATTAATTTTTTGAATCAGTGAATCGACTCTTAAAGTCTCTAGCTGTATTATAGCAACCGGCGTCGTGATAGCGGTGTTAGTTTAAGACGGTCTCCAAAACAAGACCTGCCGGCTGGATTAGATGAGTTAACACAACGCAAACGGTGACAAAGAAGTTGTTTTCAACTTCAAGCCAGATTATTTGGAACGTACTATGTAATTTAGGTGTATTAGGGATTTAGAAACCTGTGGAGTATGTCTCTATCCGAGCAGAGCCAGCAGTGGTACCCGACAAGCGTACAGGTGACGGTGCTTCAGGCGCGCAACCTGCGGGTTAAGGGCAAAAATGGCACCAACGACGCGTTCGCTGTCATCCAGGTGGCCAAGGACAAGTTCTCCACATCGGTGGCGGAGAAGAGTGTTGCCCCGGTGTGGAAGGAGGAGGCCAGCTTCGACCTACCGCTCTTCCACCGGAGCAATGCTGATCGCTGCAAGCTGTACGTCATTGTAATGCACCGCGCACTGGGAGGTCTGGATAAACTACTGGGTCAGGCCGTGATCAACCTGGTGGATCTGCATGAGGACCAGGCCAGGAAAAAAACAGAGTAAGTCTCTTAGATGTCTTGTAATTTTTACAACTGGTCATAATTGGTCAGTTGGGCTTTATACAAAGTTTTATACTTTATAAAGTCATTTAACTTTTGGGTGATGATCCTCTGATTCTTTGTTAGTGATCAAGGGCCCAAAGTGTCAGCTTGTTTTTGAGTGACATTTTATTAAATAGTCATATACAAAGAAAGAACCACCAAAACAAGTTTATCATGTTTTAAAACCTGCCGGAATATGACTGACACTGTCCATTGTCAAGCAAGCTTCATATCACCAATTACTGCTGCACATGAAATAATTTATTCTTTAGTTTATTACATTTGTAACTGGCTGATGCAAATGTTTTTAAAAATTATCTTGATACACCTGTTAACTGATATTTATCAACAGCTATTGTATCTGTATCATTCTTTAAAATACAGTACAGGTCCCTGTAGGTCCAGAGTCCTTTTGCTGTGGTAACATACTTTGGTAGTAGCATTTCTAAGGGTCTGGTACTTAATTATGCTTTCTTTAAAAAATAAACCGACCGTCATTAGGTGCTATAATACTTAATTCATTTAAGTCATTTAACTTTTGGGTGATGATCCTCTGATTCTTTGTTAGTGATCAAGGGCCTCAAAGTGTTAGCTTGTTTTTGAGTGTCATTTTATTAAATGGTCCTATACAAAGAGAGAACCACCAAAAACAGGTTTATCATGTTTTAAAAGCTGTTGGAATGTGGCTGACACTTCCACAGTCAAGCAAGCTTCATATCACCAATTACTGCTGCACATGAAAAAATTTATTCTTTAGTTCATTACACTTGTAACTGGCTGATGCAAATGTTTCCAAAAAATCATCTTGATACACCTGTTAACTAATATATTATTCAATGTCTAGTGTATCCGTACCATTCTTAAAATACAATACAGGTCATTGTAGGCCCAATTTCTTAGCTCTAGTAAATCTAAAACTTTCCTTGTTTTGTATGCACTTACTAGCTTGATATTTTTCTTTAATAGGTTTATTAGCATCATCACTTCTCTTTCTCATACAGGGAGAAAAGAACACTGTGTTAAAGAATGTAACTATCTCTAAGTTAGGCTGAATTCCTTTGGCCTGACGGAGCAGAAAATATTCAGTCCCGACTGGAGGGCAGCAATAAAGACTGCATTCTTCATGTAGCATCTAAAAATTAAAGTGACAAAAACATGTGGTCTGATAATGCTGAACTTTCTAGACTGAATTCTAAGCTGAATGTGTGGTGAAATCTAACTGGGCCAGGTCAGGTAACATTATCCCTACTGGAAAAGGGTAGCGGTAGCATCTCATTGTAGGAATTAAGGGTGTTAGGTTGTGAAGTTCAGTGTTAGACTCCAATTCATCCCCTGACAGCTAATATGGCAAAAAGTATTTAGACTCCTGCCTCATGTATGACTGTGAAATATATATATAATAAAATGTCCTGGTTTTAATCCAAATTAAAAGATGATCAGGTGCAAACACACAAATTAAATGCAAACATTCATGGAACAAAATGATATAACTTACAGTGTGAGCCTGACTTAAGCCTGGTTGATATGTAGACACATTATGGTGAACCAGTAACTCTGTTAGTCATGGGGAATGATTTAATTACCACAACATCTACTTGTTTCGAAATACTAATTAAAACTGCATTTCGGTCTGTTAACATTTGTATATTCTATAACCTGTAAAGACCATTAGTATTGATTTGTGAACTTAAAATTGTATTTCAGCTTTAATAACATTTTAGTATTTTTACGTTTCTGAGGATCTGGTACATAATTATGCTTTCTTAAAAAATAAACCAACCGTCATTGGTTAGAGTAAATCATAAACCATAAACCCATTAAATTATTAAACACGTCACAGACTTTGTTACAAATATAAAAACAGCATAACATGGAAGTAATGTAAACAGTAACATGAACAGAATAACATGACGAGAGGTAAAATATACAGTGTATCACAAAAGTGAGTACACCCCTCACATTTCTGCAAATATTTCATTATATCTTTTCATGGGACAACACTATAGACATGAAACTTGGATATAACTTAGAGTAGTCAGTGTACAGCTTGTATAGCAGTGTAGATTTACTGTCTTCTGAAAATAACTCAACACACAGCCATTAATGTCTAAATAGCTGGCAACATAAGTGAGTACACCCCACAGTGAACATGTCCAAATTGTGCCCAAATGTGTCGTTGTCCCTCCCTGGTGTCATGTGTCAAGGTCCCAGGTGTAAATGAGGAGCAGGGCTGTTAAATTTGGTGTTTTGGGTACAATTCTCTCATACTGGCCACTGGATATTCAACATGGCACCTCATGGCAAAGAACTCTCTGAGGATGTGAGAAATAGAATTGTTGCTCTCCACAAAGATGGCCTGGGCTATAAGAAGATTGCTAACACCCTGAAACTGAGCTACAGCATGGTGGCCAAGGTCATACAGCGGTTTTCCAGGACAGGTTCCACTCGGAACAGGCTTCGCCAGGGTCGACCAAAGAAGTTGAGTCCACGTGTTCGGCGTCATATCCAGAGGTTGGCTTTAAAAAATAGACACATGAGTGCTGCCAGCATTGCTGCAGAGGTTGAAGACGTGGGAGGTCAGCCTGTCAGTGCTCAGACCATACGCCGCACACTGCATCAACTCGGTCTGCATGGTCGTCATCCCAGAAGGAAGCTGACGCACAAGAAAGCCCGCAAACAGTTTGCTGAAGACAAGCAGTCCAAGAACATGGATTACTGGAATGCCCTGTGGTCTGACGAGACCAAGATAAACTTGTTTGGCTCAGATGGTGTCCAGCATGTGTGGCGGCGCCCTGGTGAGAAGTACCAAGACAACTGTATCTTGCCTACAGTCAAGCATGGTGGTGGTAGCATCATGGTCTTGGGCTGCATGAGTGTTGCTGGCACTGGGGAGCTGCAGTTCATTGAGGGAAACATGAATTCCAACATGTACTGTGACATTCTGAAACATAGAGCATGATCCCCTCCCTTCGAAAACTGGGCCTCATGGCAGTTTTCCAACAGGATAATGACCCCAAACACAACCTCCAAGATGACAACTGCCTTGCTGAGGAAGCTGAAGGTAAAGGTGATGGACTAAACCCAATTGAGCACCTGTGGCGCATCCTCAAGTGGAAGGTGGAGGAGTTCAAGGTGTCTAACATCCACCAGCTCCGGGATGTCATCATGGAGGAGTGGAAGAGGATTCCAGTAGCAACCTGTGCAGCTCTGGTGAATTCCATGCCCAGGAGGGTTAAGGCAGTGCTGGATAATAATGGTGGTCACACAAAATATTGACACTTTGGGCACAATTTGGACATGTTCACTGTGGGGTGTACTCACTTATGTTGCCAGCCATTTAGACATTAATGGCTGTGTGTTGAGTTATTTTCAGAAGACAGTAAATCTACACTGCTATACAAGTTGTACACTGACTACTCTAAGTTATATCCAAGTTTTATTTCTATAGTGTTGTCCCATGAAAAGATATAATAAAATATTTGCAGAAATGTGAGGGGTGTACTCACTTTTGTGATACACTGTATATATTAAAAAAAAGAAGATAACTGGTATCTTATTATTATTTACTAGACAAATTATTTTTGACTGGTGCTCAATTGAAAACAGTACAAAGACAAAACATTTAAAGTTTGAACTAACTAACCAACGATCAGTGTCAGCCTATTGATTTAAGGTAACGGATTGATTGGAATGATTGGAATTGCATTGCGTTATGTCACAATTGTGAGGCTTTTTGGAAAAAAGAGTCGGCCACTTGACATAAAGTACAGTGAAAACTTGAAACTCAACGTCAGTTGGTTCTGAGACTGGCATTGAGTTTTAAAGGTGTTGAGTTTTAAGGTATTTTTTCCCATAAGTATATGGGAAACCTGTTAATACGTTCCATGGTCCCGTGGAACTGCATATAATGTAAAATACTGGGGTTGTTTTTGACACTTATACACTGGAAATAACACAAATATATTATAAAAAACACTGAAATACAATTGAAACCAGTTAAAAATTAATACAAAATATAATAAAACCTGCTCTTTACCTCTATTTTTAAATTGTTTTCTTATGCTTCTTAATTGCAACAACATTGTGTGTGTGTTTTGGAACTGATGTCCAATTGTTGTAGATGTGAAAGTATTACCCCCCCCCCCCCCCCCCAATACTTAAAACATAAAACAGTCTGTTCAGATGTCCAGGCTTTTCATTGTCATATATTCTGTTTTATAATGTGACTTGTTTTTTAAGTCTGATAGGTCTTGACTACAGGCAGGCCAGTCTAGCACCTGCACTCATACTATAAAACCTTACTGTTGTAATATGTGCAAAATAATGAAGCTTGGCATTGTCCTGATAAAATAAGTAATGCACTTCTCAGCACTAGTGGTGCTTTTGAACAACCCATTCCATTGGTATTAACACACCCCACACTGTGACACATTTCCACTGTGCAGTTTTCAGTCCATCTTAAATGAACTTGAGCCCAGAGGATTAAATGTCTCAGGGTAAAGACTGGTATTTTTGTCTTGGTTGTTATTCAGGGAAAATGTCACATTATAACTTCTCTGTTTAACTGTGTGGACTGCAGGGTCACACCCAGTTCAACACAATAAATGGGTTATTTTAGGAGGATAGTTTAGCTTGCAGTGTATGATTGTACATTTCTGTACATGTTGTACACAGTGTTGTACATTTTTAGATACTTTTCTAGGCTTGGTCACAATTCCTCTGTGTTATTTCTTAGCCTTGTTGACTTTATCCAGTGTCTCACACACACTGCTGTCTTTGGGTGGTTAACTTTCATGTGACAACTAGCAAAACGTGACCGATGTTTTTGTTACATTAACATTAGCCTAATGAGATTGCTTAATCATTTACCTCCAGCACCAAGGATTATTTGAGTTTCGAGATACAGAGGAAGAAAAGTCAATACAATGGCCTGCATGTTTCATGAATAAATACTGTGGCTGTGACATCATCTGTTTGCACATGAAACTGGAGGCTATGAGTGTACCAAGGTCAGAGTAAATACACACATGCTGGAAAATAATCCAGAAACACCTGGTTTTCCCTTTTTTTGTCGTTTTTACAGTTCTTAATTAATTATATCCCTAGAAAGTTAATGAATGGGCTATGGACAATTTTAAAAACATATATAAATGTATTTACTTGAATTTAAACAGAAAGCTGTTATCATTTGCTTTATGTATACACGAAAACAGTTGGAATAAAAAGAATACATATAATTTCTGAAATAATAATGACAAAATACCCCCCCCAAAAACTGGACCAATTATGGTATATTGTCTGTATTAAGTTACCCTATTATTATTAGCAAATTCTGACTGAGGTTTGGCAGTTGAGTTTACTCATGATTGATACAAATACTATGATGCCACTGGACCAGTTTTCTTTAAGTTTTTTCCTTAAGATGGAAGAAATAATAATAATAACAACTTGGTCTGCATTACACAGTCTATTCTGCTATTAAATGATGGGCAACCCTGACTGTTTCCCTTTGTTTATCTTAAAATTTAGGTTGCTTGTGTTTTGGAAAAAATAAATGAGTCATGTTTTGGCTTTATAGTATACAAACCCAGTTTATCTACAACCCCAAATCAGAAAAAGTTGGGACAGTATGGAAAATGTAAATAAAATAAAAATGCAGTGATTTCAGCTCTGCCTGCCGGCAGCCACATGAACAACGATTGGCCTGTTGTTCAGATATGGGTGGGATTAAGCCGGATAGGGTCTCTCTCTCAAAACTAATGCAATTACGACCTCTGCTGGCTGATTGATGGCGCCTCCACAGAGATGAGAAAAGAGTGCTCTCAGGGTGTGTCTCTCCATACACAGTGCTGAGCTGCACTGCACTCGTCAAAGTGTAGGTGATAAGATGCAAACGGCTGCTGCCCATGTGTCGAAGGGGGGCATGGGTTAGCTTCATTCTCCTCAATCAGAGCAGGGATCGGCATTGGTGGAGAGGAAGAATGATGCAATCGGGCAATTGGACACATTAAAAAAATAAGAAAAAGGGGAGAAAATGCATTAATAAAAATTAATAAAAAATTAAAAATGCAGTGTTCCTTACATTTACTTTGACTTTTATTTGATTGCAGACAGTTTGAACCTGAGATATTTCATGTTTTGTTGCTCAACTTCATTTCATTTGTTAATATACCTCCATTCTTGCATTTCAGGCCTGCAACACATTCTAAAAAAAGTTGGGACGGGGGCAATTTAGGGCTAGTAATGAGGTGGAAAAAACTAAATAATGATGTGATTTCAAACAGGTGATGTTAACAGGTGATTGTAATCATGGTTTGGTACAAAAGTCTTTGATGAGCAAAGATGATCAGAGGATCTCCAGTTTGTCAACAAATATGTGAGAAAACCTCAAAGAAAGATTGGAAGGGATTTGCATACTTCTCCCTCTACAGTGCATAATATCATTAAACGATTCAAGAAATCGGGAGGAATTTCAGTGCGTAAAGGCCAAGAGCACAAGCTTAGGCTGATGGCCTGTGATCTTCGATCCCTCAGACGGCACTGCATCAAGAACCGCCACTCAACAATAGCTGATATAACCACATGGGTGAGGGATTACTTTGGCAAACCCTTTGTTAAGCACTACAATACAGAGTTACGTGCACAAATGCCACTTAAAACTTTACTGTTCAAAAAAGAAGCCTTATGTTAACCATGTCCAGAAGTGGCGTCGACTTCTCTGGGCTTGGAGGCATCTAGGATGGACCATCACATTGTGGAAACGTGTATTGTGGTCAGATGAATCAGCATTCCAGGTGTTTTTTTTGGAAAGACAAAAAGGACCATCCAGACTGTTAGTGCCAGTGCCCTTGGCTAAGGTCATTTACACTTCTGTTATGGCAGCATTAATGCAGAAAAGTAAATACAAGAAACTTTGTGTTTTTTATTATTTGCATGCTGTCCCAACGTTTTCTGATTTGGGGTTGTAATATTTTGGTCTATTTGTCCTGTATTCCAAAAAAAAAGTACAAAGTACAACAGTACAAAGCCAAGATGTTCAATGTTTTAACTAAACATTTTGAATCTGAAACCTGCTACACCCTCCTAAATGTTCCAGATGCCTTAGATTCCACTCAGGAGTGTAAATAAGGTTTAATTGTCGGATCAAGACCAAAACAGTACCTGACGTTGTTAAACGACTGAATGAAAGTCAGATCCTACTTCCTCTTAACATAGGGAAGTTAGGTTTGTTAATAAAGCATGCTCAGTCTGTGCTCATGGTCTCACACTGTGCCCTTGTATGCAAACAGAGAAGTTAAGGCGTTTCCTTCTATTTGCATTGTGGTGTCATGTTTTTTTTTTGGTTTAGATGTTCCTGAGCTTCAGGTTTATTCCATGTTTGGTTGATAGAGTGGCATTATTTGTATACACATACAGTGAAATTCTATATCTGAAAAGTGCAGGGTCAGCTATTATATGGCACCTCTAGGTTTAAGGGCTTGCTCAAGGGCCCAACAGTGACTGCTCGGCAGAGCCAGCAATCTTCGCATTGATAGCCCACAGCCCTAATCACTAAGCTACCACTGCTCTGTGTTCAGCCTGGTTTTAAAAATAGCATTGGACTTGGTCAAATTGTATTGCGTGTTTAATTATCCTGACGGTTTGGGTGTAGCTGTTGGGCGTGAAATGTCAAGCTTGTAGAAAAGCTTGTTTTAAATGTCAAAATCCAGAATGTATGTTCATGTTTTTCCACTTACAGAATATCTAAGTGGATCCTAGTACTCTAGTATTAATTATGTAATTGCAAAACATCCTGTATCATTAAATGACTTGAGTTCAGTTGTGCTCAATACATAATGGCATTTTAAAAAAGCTACCTGTATTGTGGGTAAAACCTTGACGTGATGGTATCACTTTCATCAGTGACTTCATTTATTGTGCTGTACTTCAGGACTTATCACAAGTCTTATCATCTGGTTGAAGTTATCTTACTCACTGTCATGCATTATCATTAAGGTGTTGGTCATTATTACACAGTTCATAGTTCAGTTCACTCTTCCGCACGGCGTATTAAATTCTGCTTCTCTTTCATCCTGGCACTTGTTGGTGTTGGGTTACGGTCCCTTGTCTGTGTAATGTTGATATGGCAGCATCAGATGCTGACCCACTTTGCTTTCAGCATCATCCTTTCTCTCTCAGCTTGGGTTTAGAAAACATTAATTCTAAACCACATACATATCAGTGTTTTATAATTACTTTTGTTGGTTATTTTTCCCCAATAATTAGTTTTTTAATTAATTATTAGTTTTGTACAATACACCAGGAGTATTTCTACTCATCACTAACTAGCCGTATCACTGACTGGACACAACTCAAAGATGGGGTTAAAATCCACACAAATAAAATAAATAAAACTGTACTTACTCCACCAGTAAGTTTAAAACAGTATTGAAAAATCCCAACAACACTGCTGCACTCACTCTAGTACATTACATTAAATAATCACATTATTAAACATCATATTTATTAAATTGTGCTTCGCCTGTACTTTATTCAGAGTTTGTTCCTCTTACTTTAAATAGACGATGTTAAATTTACTCTCAGATGTCGGGTTTTTCTTACATTCATTGGTATTTGTTACCAAAACATTTGATTTGCATTTCTCCATTCAGTACATTTTAGCCTAGCCTGTGAGGTAAGTGGACACACCACAGCTAATTTACAAATGAATAGACGCTGGTGTTGGACCTGAAACTCTTAGCTTTAGAAAATGTGTCTTAAGCCTGTTGGTAATAAACAAAAGTTTGTCATTGTATATTTGAACACAGTTAATAAAGAACAGGATTTTAGTAACTGACATGGCAGTTTATTAGCAGTTAGCTAGCCACCTAGATGCTAATGATTTAGCCAGTTCTGTTTTTAATAAATAAATTGATGGTTGTATAATAACATTGTTAATTAAAGTTTAAACAAAATGTCTAGGCAAATTACTTTAAAAAATTTGCTTTGACATTAAAAAATTTGCTTTAACATTTTCCTAGCAAATAACTAGCTAGCTAGGTTTAAGGAATGACCGTAAAAAATGTATAGCATTGTTTTTAGACTGTTTTGGAATTTTTGAGGACCCTAAAGTATATAAAGAAATGAATTATTTCACATAAGCTGTTTTAATGGTGTAAAGGTGCAATACGCAACTTTTCTCTGTTAAAATAATGCTGTATTTACAACTCAGCTCAGCATTACTAACTGGAAATTTTGTTAATTTATTAATTCTAAGACTGAGCTGTGAGTTTAAATTCGGCACAGTGCCATTACACCCATAATTAAGGTGTTTTACCTGCCACTGTGGAGCAGATTAACAAAACTAATGTTACTAAATGTTCTTCTGTGAGCTTCATGCAATAACATTCACAGAAGTTACAAACTAAAAGTATTTAATGACAATCAGTGGTATGTGGAGTATATAGTAAAACCTCCTATACTCTGTATACTTCTTTTTACTTATTACTTAACCTTCATTTTTGTCTCTTTGTTAAGTATACTACAACTAGAAAGCTTGTAAGGGTAAAGTTACTTTCTACCTAAAAGTATACTTATATAGTATTTAGTATTAGTATTTTTTAAATGAAGTTAAGCTTTGTATTATTTTTAGATTTCTAATCCTGGCTTGCTTTAAATAGAGCTTGAGTCACTCTGTACATAGTTACATGTCAGTTGTAATTGCTAAATACATTGCCAAATATTGTATCACACCCTCATTGTGAAATCTGTGGTCACTATTCTTCACAATAATAATAAAATAGCTGGCGTGACCGGATGGACCGGTTTGTCATTCAAGAAGACATTGAGGTTTTTCTTTGTAAACATGGATCTGCTGGATTTAAATGGAGGTCACACCTACATGCAGTAACTATATAAAGACATAGTTCCTGTTCACATTTAAGACTAGGGTTTAAGAAGGCTTAAACTTCAAAACAAGATGAACACCTTTAGATGCCAAAATTCTGTTGATTAATATTTGGGTGAAATTCTTAAAAGACTTTCCAAGAACTTAAAAATAAATCAAACAAATCAAAACATAAAGTTATATTTAGTTGACCTTATTGAAGTGATGTTGGCCAGGATTACTTATGCAGCTCTGATGTTCCAAAAAAAATGAAATCAGTAAAAAAAAAGAAGCTGTATCTGCTGTGTATGTGTCTATAAAAGAGAGACAGAGACGGGCCGAGACAGAGGATACCAAGAGACAGGCAGAGAAAGCTGTAATGTCTGCTTTGTGTTTGTCTATGAAAGTGAGACAGAGATAGGCCAAAACAGAGGCCACAAAAGACATGCCTAGATCGACTCACACACCAACAATTGCCCTAAAAAAATTATCCCAGTGCTTCTGATTTAACGCACTATTTAGTGCAAATTTAGCAAAAAATCTCGTAACTGACATCTAGTGGGCATAATTGGCAGTGCCTGCAGCAGGCACATTTCTGCTATGGCGGGATGTCCGGACTATGTGGGTGGGGTCTTTAAATGTGTAAGGAGACTGATTAGAAGATAGAGAGTCGCCTGTGCAGAGTGCATAGGTGAAAAAAGGTTTCGCTAAGGGCTGCGCGAGGGTCGGTAGGAGCCATGAGGAGCAATATACCCACTTTGACTGCAATCAGGGATGCAATCAGGGATCCACCAGCAGCGGAAAACAATCTGACTACGCTACATTGGGAGAAAATGCATTAATCAAATAGAAAAAAAAAAGAATAGAGATGCAGTTGTTAATAGCATGTTTTCTAATTTTCTTATTAATAAATATTCTTAGATCTTGTATTTTATTTCAATTAAAGGTGTTGAGTTGAAAAAAAAAAAAAAAACACTTTTTGGTTAAAGTGTAAGGTATGTCTGTACTTTGGCCTCAGACTAAAGAAGCAGTGTCATATTTAGTACACACTCCATTTCCTTACATGGGGGCTTGACTGTCTTTTCTTAGTTGTAGTGGGCAGATAAGACCCTGGTAATAATGGTCTGTTTTTCTAACCTCCCCAGACAGACCTGGGACCAGAAGGCAGAAATGCCAACTCTCATTTCCTGGTGCCTTTTTCAAAGAAATTTTGGTTCTTGGGTCTCAGTTTCTCCTGTTGGATTAGGGATTACAGAACTAACCTGTTTTGAAGTTCTGAAGTCGAACAATCAACATTTGTTTAAAATTAGTGTAGTTTTGTAATGCACCTGAAGTAGATTAGAGAGAGCAGAAGTTTGTATTGCAGTTTTTATTAGTGTATGTGATGCTAAATAAGAATTTATTAAATAAGAATTTATTAATTGTGGGGGGAAATATGTGTTTGTTTCCTGTAAAGGAGATATATATTTCTCACAAACTAAGAACTATGTCCGGTATGTCCACACTTTTGCGTGAGACTGTATCTGATATCACTTAGGGAGGATCAGTGCTGTCTGTGGGTGAATGTACGCTTCATTAAATCATGATTTAGATCTTTGGCCTTCACTCCCAGAAAAGGAGGAGGAACAGATCCTCAGGGGACCAGTGTGGTTTGTTTCCACTGACTACAATGTGTCATGCACTGATGCTTTTATGACTGTGGAACATAACACTCATCTGACCTTCACTGCTCTGTTTAGCTCTCCCTGCTGGCACTGTGAAAATGTTGCTTGAAGTGTTAAGGGGCGGGGGGGGGGGGTTTGGGGGGGGGGGGGGGGTTTCTTTAGCTAAAATTGTTGTTCCCTCAAAAATAAACTAGAAAGATCTTGCAGATGAACAGATCTGCTGTGTTACTTTGGTTGTTATTGGTACTTATTCATATGAGTACCAGTAAAATTTGAGGATACTCTCTACCAGTTTAGAAACAGTAGCGGTGTACCAGTGTAAAACAGAGATGCCAAAAAGTACAATCCATTTTTTTATCAACCATTTTACCAAACTAAATTGCTTTTCTATATTAGCAGAGCAGATTTTGTCATGTCTGAACTTTTTCCAGTTAATCTTAGAGGAAACTGTGTTATCTAAATCTAAACAATGAAGTCTCTGTTAAAACTGAGTTTTAAATTCTTTTGCTTTCTGGGTTATCTCAGAAACAGATATTGTTCACAAAGACTGTTTACACATATTGATTTCTCTGTGGCAGTATCAAAACCAAACTTTAATTCTTTGTATTGAGAATATATAATTATTTAAGAAGACTATTCTCTGCATTAGGAAAATAAATACTTTCGAACAGGCCAGTAGGGTAACACTAGGGTAACTATTATTAGAGGGCTGATTCTGTAGATTGTAGGTCAGTGTGAGACATATTTCAACTAGTCTTCATATACATACTTGTTAGTGACTGATTTAGCGTAGCCAATCCGCTGCTGGGGACCCGACGGAGTCAAGTAGAATGTATATTCTCCTGACGCACACTCTCTCCGACATGTGCGCCGTCCACCAGTCCCTTCTTATTCACCCATAATTCGATGGATTTGCGAGAGCCACGCCCCAATCTCTGTGCTCCTCCACTTTCTGTACAGGCGCCCTGGGCAATCAAGGTCCTCACACAGCGTTAATAACCCCACCCCTTAGTCTGGTCTTTCCCACCCAGCAGACTGGATGCCAATTGTGCCTGCTAGAGGGTGCCCAGCCGACCGGTAGCAGAGCTGAGATTCAAATCCGGGAACTCAGAATCTCTGGGCTGGTGTGCTAGTGGATTATCCCGCTGCGCCATCTGTGCGCCTCATTTTCTGATTTTTTATTATTTTAATAATGTAATTCATTAATTTTGAAACTTATTCTCCTGCGACTAAATGATTACTGTCTAAAATAGACATAAAAAATACACACAACAATTTAGGAGCATAGAATAATTAATAATATTATTAATATTAATTATTATACAATTATATACAATCTATATAGATTATTTTTATTTTCTAAAATTGTTTTTAAGTTTGTTTCTCAATCAGCCAGGCTCAAAATATTGAACATTAGAAAAAAAAAAACATTAAAAAAGTACTTTTAAAACTGCCAAGACCTACATGTACAAAAAACTTATTTGTATAGGCATAAAATGTCACTGCTCTGTTTTAAATTCCACTTTTCTGTACCTTATCAAAACATCAACAGTTTTAAAAATGTCCTGTGGGTTTAAAAAGAGGCCCTGGGTTCATTTACATCTGTGCTTCAGAGGTAGGAAAAAAACTACACCCTCTGGAAACGTCACTCTCGGTGAAGTGGGAGCCAGTTTTCTGTAACCTGATACTGCTCCATCCCTCCCTGTGTGTCTAGATAATTCAGACTGTGTGTTCGAGCCACCATGCGGTTTGTCAGCGTCTCTGTCACTTCTCAGCATCACCCCCTGATTAAAGTGCAGCATCATCATCCTCACATCTGTGTGGGGGTGGATAAAGGCTTTCTGTTCTGTTTGGGATCAGCTTTGCACATCACTCTTATCTGCTCAGTGTGCTGAATACAGACCAATTCCTACACAGTGGGCAGAAAGCAAGTGCTGATAAAGCCGGAACTTATAATTTTCTTTCATCTAATTAGTCAGTGGACTTTTAGGGTATGAGATTTGTTAGATTTGCCTGCTACATCTTTTCTGTACAACCCATGTGCTGTATCAGAGTTTTATTTCAACCAATGTCTTCCAGAGAAGAACATTGCTGCAATTAATTATAAAAATAACATTTATTTCTTTATGTAGACATTAGAAATTGCAATCAGAATTAAAATAGGGTGTAAATATTCCTTCCGTTATCAGTTTGTGTTTCTCTTTGGTTTATTATTACTGTTTTATTTTTTTATTATTGTTTTAATTTTTTATTGTTTTTATAATTGTTTTATTATTATTGTTTTTTTTTTTTATTGTTTTTTTTTTTGTTATTGTTTTTATTTTTTTATAATTGTTTTATTATTATTGTTTTTTTTTTATTATTGTTTTATTTTTCATTATTATTGTTTTTTTTTTTATTTTTTATTATTATTTTATTTTGTATTTTTTTATTTTTGTTTTATTTTAATCATTATTGTTTTCTTTTTTTATTATTATTGTTTTATTTGTTATTATTCTATTGTTATTTTTTTTATTTTTTTTATATTTTATTATTATTGATTTATTGCAATGCACTTCACGCTATATAACCAAAGGTACGTTGACACCAATTCTAATCAGGTATACGTGTTTCAGCCACACCAATTTCTAAACGATGTGTAGAAAATAATAATTTGTTTTGTGTGCAAATTGAGGTCCAGTGACTCAGAGCTATGTCTCAACTCCAGTTAACCACATTGGAATGAATTGGAATAACGACCTTCTTGTCCAAGATCATTGTTTCATCTTACAAATACTTTTTGACTAAAAAGGCTCAAATTCTCACAGACACAGGTTGTCCTAAAAGCTTATGGTCAGGTGTCCACATACTTTTGGTCTTATAGTGTACACACCTTCTCTCAGACAAAAGTAATAGACTTGTTTACTCAGATGTTATATAAGTTAAATAATGTTTAGAAAAGTAAACCATGTAAAAATAAATAGGTTTTTAGTTGCTGTTCCTGTGAAATTAAATGTCAGTTGTTGGTATTTAAATTTAATCCGACCCCTTTTTTTTTATTTTCAGTTGGTACAAGCTGGTGGATAAGGGTGGTAAAACTGATAAGGACCGAGGCGAGGTTCTCCTGGACATCCAGTTCACGAGAAACAGCATGACAGCCAGCATGTTCGACCTCTCCCTGCAGGACAAGCCTCGTTCTCGCCTCTCCAAAATCAAAGACAAAGTCCGGGGCAAGAAAAAGGACGTCGACTCGGCTTCTGCCGTCGTACCAGCCTCGGTTAACCAGGTCCTGACAGACAGCGAAGGGGAAGAAGATGATAACCCGGGCTCTCTGAGAAACAAGAAGTCCTCAAAGTTCAAGTCTCTGTTTGGATCGAAGACTAATCTGAACAAGGGAATATCCCAGTCCATGAACACGCTGGGGACGCTGCCGGAGAAGAACAGCACGCTGAGCAGCAGCCGAACCTCAGGCCTTAACGAAGAGTCTGCTGAAGGTAAAAGCCAAACCTTTACTTTGCTGTACAGATTAATACAAAATAACACCGTCCACTGACCACATTCTCCTGTGTTTCTGCACCACTCGTGGTGTAAGAGTTGCTTTTTCAGAAGCAAGGAGGCAAATTCCCATTTAGGCTTCCCTCCCTCAGACACGATCAGTTAAGTGACTGACCTAGCCAATGGCACCGCTGAGACTCAAACTGGGGTCTCACTCCCCCCAGACATGGCTGATCATGTCTGTATGTAGATGCCCAAATGGCCGATAGCACCGGTGGGGATTTAAATCCTGAATCCCAGAGTTAATGGGCTACCGTGATTTACCGTTGCGCCACCCAAACACAAGTTAGAATCATGTTATTAATTTTATGTTATTTATGATGGGTGTGGCTAAATAATTAGGAGGTCATATACAGGGGTTGGACAAAATAACTGAAACACCTGTCATTTTAGTGTGGGAGGTTTCATGGCTAAATTGGACCAGTCTGGTGGCCAATCTTCATTAATTGCACATTGCACCAGTAAGAGCAGAGTGTGAAGGTTCAATTAGCAGGGTAAGAGCACAGTTTTGCTCAAAATATTGCAATGCACACAACATTATGGGTGACATACCAGAGTTCAAAAGAGGACAAATTGTTGGTGCACGTCTTGCTGGCGCATCTGTGACCAAGACAGCAAGTCTTTGTGATGTATCAAGAACCACGGTATCCAGAGTAATGTCAGCATACCACCAAGAAGGACAAACCACATCCAACAGGATTAACTGTGGACGCAAGAGGAAGCTGTCTGAAAGGGATGTTCGGGTGCTAACCCGGATTGTATCCAAAAAACATAAAACCACGGCTGCCCAAATCACGGCAGAATTAAATGTGCACCTCAACTCTCCTGTTTCCACCAGAACTGTCCGTCGTGAGCTCCACAGGGTCGATATACACGGCCGGGCTGCTATAGCCAAACCTTTGGTCACTCGTGCCGATGCCAAACGTCGGTTTCAATGGTGCAAGGAGCGCAAATCTTGGGCTGTGGACAATGTGAAACATGTATTGTTCTCTGATGAGTCCACCTTTACTGTTTTCCCCACATCCGGGAGAGTTACGGTGTGGAGAAGCCCCAAAGAAGCGTACCACCCAGACTGTTGCATGCCCAGAGTGAAGCATGGGGGTGGATCAGTGATGGTTTGGGCTGCCATATCATGGCATTCCCTTGGCCCAATACTTGTGCTAGATGAGCGCGTCACTGCCAAGGTCTACCGAACCATTCTGGAGGACCATGTGCATCCAATGGCGGTGCCGTGTATCAGGATGACAATGCACCAATACACACAGCAAGACTGGTGAAAGATTGGTTTGATGAACATGAAAGTGAAGTTGAACATCTCCCATGGCCTGCACAGTCACCAGATCTAAATATTATTGAGCCACTTTGGGGTGTTTTGGAGAAGCGAGTCAGGAAACGTTTTCCTCCACCAGCATCACGTAGTGACCTGGCCACTATCCTGCAAGAAGAATGGCTTAAAATCCCTCTGACCACTGTGCAGGACTTGTATATGTCATTTCCAAGACGAATTGACGCTGTATTGGCCGCAAAAGGAGGCCCTACACCATACTAATAAATTATTGTGGTCTAAAACCAGGTGTTTCAGTTATTTTGTCCAACCCCTGTAGGTCTTGGCAGGACTTCTTGGTGTTTACAAGCCATCTGTACGTCATATTATAGGCACGTCCTCCAGGGCTTCAGATAATTAAAAAACAAACATGATTGACTCCTGTGCTGTGAAGGTTATGGGGTCAAAAATAAAAATATATATTTAGGTGCCCAGGTGGTGCAGTGCCTGCAGCAGACAAAATTGGCTGGTAGTTTCCTGGGTGGGTAAAAAAAGATTGGACTAATTATTTGACACTGTATAAGGACCCTGGTTAGTAGGCCAAGGCACCTGTACAGAAGTGGAGGAACGTGGAGATCAGTGTGTGACTCTCCAAGCGTGAGACTGGCCTCACTGAAGTGCGGGTTAATAAAAAGGGGTCGGTGTGTCAGGCAAATATATTCTCCTCGGACATGATCGGGGTCCCCAGCAGCAGCAACAGTGGCAGACTAATTGGTGATGCTAAATTAGGAGAAAAAAGGATATATATGTTTATGTTTGAATGTTATTGTATCTACTCAGTTTAATCAATGTTTTTTTTTTTTTTTGTAAAAGTGCCATATTTTAAATTTTTCAGATTTTAAAAAGATTCATTTACACATATTTTTCTCTCTTAGGCAAAAGCAAGTTCAAATTTCTGGGCCACAAGCGTAACGGTAGCACCGACAGTAAAGTGTCCCTGGGTCCATTCTCTCTGCTGAATCGCAACAAACAGAGCACGCCCGACCCAAACAATGTGTGTATCAACGGCAATCATGTTTACTCCAAGGAGCAAGATCCCAATTCCGGTTCCTCCCTAAGTCTTAATGACTCTGCTAAGGGTTCCGTAGAAGACCTGAGAAACAACCATGGACGCAATGCATCAACCAGCTCCGTCGACTCTTTCATGGGCTTCGGTATTCCCAGTTACAAACCTGAACCGGTGGAGAGATCTTTACGTCCTCAAGAGGACGTCAGAAGGCAGGAGCTTCAGGACGACCAGGAAAGAAAGAAGCAACAAGAGCAAGAAGAAAGACCAAGAAAGCTGGAGGACGAGGAGAAAAAAATAAAGGAGGAACTGCAGAGGAAGTTCCACGAGGAAGAGCAGCTAAGAAAGAAGCGTGAAGAAGAAGCAAGAAAAGCAGAAGAACTAAAACGACAGGAGGAGTCCCGAGTCACTGAAAGACTCACCAATCTTTTCGGCTTTGGAAAGAAGAAAGACGAGCCAAGTCCTCCAGCTGTGGAGAGTCCCAAACATCTGGATATACCTGCCTCCTCAAACCCCTTTGAGGAAATTTCTCTCAGCCCGGAAAACACCAATCTGTCACTGAATGAGAGCCCAGACGAGCCATGGAAAGAAAAGGGAACCAGCTTTACCCCAACACCGCCCATCAGCAGCTTTCCTGCACGTACAGCCAAGGTTTCTGCAGTCAAACCCAGGTGAGTTCAAAGCTGTCGAACTGTACTTAAATAAACCCCTGAATCGAACCCTGACAGAACACATAACTATATCAGCAAACCGCCGTTTTTAATCATATTACAGTTAAGGTCAAAGGTTTACATACAATGGTAAGGACACACACACCAGATGTATTTGTTATGTTCTTCTTTTGACTATTCATGTGATTCCTTTTTTCTGGTTGTCTTCACTATTTTACCAAACTATTTACCAGTCTTGCAAACCAGTTCTAGCAATTGCTAAATTTGCTACGTGTAAAATGTGTACCTAAATAAACGTAGGCATTTGTCAACATTGTAACCAACCAGCCACAGATGAATGTTTTTCCATGACTATGAAACCGTGTCCTCAGGATCAAGATTCCTCTTTAGCTTATTGTACAGGAGGAAACAGACATTTTGGGAAAGCTTTAGCTGCACACTGGTGTTAAGAACAAGCTGAAGGAATGTTGTCCTTATCTAGCCTGGGCCCTGCCTACTTGGCCAGATTGGTAGAAACACTCTGCTCTGATTGGTTAGTGTGTTAGCTGAGGTGCTTTGGTATGGAGAAGAACAGGTTATAGATGGGTAACGTGACTCAGACACAAACTGTGACTACCAGACAAGGTGTGATTGAGATTTGCTCACATTGTGCTTGTTTTGTCTAAGCTTAACACTTTCCACATGGAGTGTTGGTGAGTAAACTGGTGTTTTTAAGTGAACTAAGGTTGTTTTTGGTTTTAATGGAACGGTTTTATAGGTATTACTTGATGCATGTTTGTTTTCCAACAACAACTATTTTATATTGTGGTGTTGTTAGGTTGGAATTTTGAGTTTTTACTTATGCTATTATGTTATTAATGCATTTATTTTGTTAATGTTCCTCGTCAAATGTATATGATACAGTAATCATTACTGAATACTTTTAACAGAATGTATAACAGTGAAAGACGGTTTTAAGACATTACTGTAGTTCTGCAGTTACGCAGTTCTGCATAAATCTCAACCATAGATCCAAATCTGGTATTGGGTTTTTCCATCACTAGTATATGTCCATATCTCCATTGTGTACTGTACATTACAGTTCCAAAACATTAAAACCACCGCCAATTAGGTACAATGCCTAATTCATAACAATTGTGCTTATCACAGTCAGAGATGTATTAAATATTAGGCTGATAATAGTACATGTGTTGAATGTAGTCAATATGATTAGACTTAAAAACCTGAGTGACTTATATAAGGGCCAAAAAGTTATGGCCATACGGCTTGGAGTGCTCACAGTCAATTGTGGACAGTGGTTCAAGGAGGAAAAAAAACACAAACCAGCGACAGGTTGTTGGGCGCCCAGGACTCGCTGATGCTAGAGAACAACAGAAGAGCTACCGTGGCTGAAACTGCAGAAGATTTTAATACTGCTGATAAGATGATGCATCAAACCTTTTTGTTTATGGAGCAGAGTAGTAGCAAGACAGTCAAAGTGTCCATTCTAACTTCTGTCCACTGTCAAAAGCACCTACAGTGGGCTTGCAGGAATCAGAACTGGACATCAGAAAACTGGAAGAAGGTCGACTGGTCTGACTAATCCAGTTTTCTCCTGCTGTTTAATGTCCTTGTTCCAGATACCACAGAACATCTTTAGATGTCTTGGTCAGTCAGAGCTGGTTTGACCACGTTAGGCGGGTGGTTTTAATGCATTGGGTGATCGTTACGTGTATACACCTGTAGGTAGAGATGCCAGGATGTGCTGCATTTAGCAAACCTAGAGGTTCATATATAGCTAAATACTCTACATAACCAGATGTTTGAAAGTGTTTTGAGTGTAAAGGAAAATGTCTGTATTAGTGTGGACAGGATGTTAGGAAGCGCAGGAACACTCACATGTAGTAAATGGTATGATCTATTAATTATTTTATTGTGCTTATTGGTTAAATTTTTAAAACAGCACAGTTAGGATATAATTTGTTTAGGAGACTAAGACTTTATTTCTTGTTTGTGTTCTTGCTCCTTGGCAGATTGACTCCTGTTTCGGAGTCTGAAACCAATAATCCCAGTCTCCCTGACTCCCCTGTCCACTCAGACATCCACAACACTGTGTTTGCTTCCGCTTCCTCCCCAATACCATCTTCCCCTAGCAAGACTTCAGATATGTTTTCTAACCTCCACTCTTCCATGGCACCTCCTAAACCCCAAATAACCTTTTCACACGACGGCACGGAAAACCTCTCAGATGATGAGGGGACTACCAGCCTACAAGTGCATTCACCAACCTCTGAGCAAAAGCCATCTATTCCTCTTCCTGATTATGATGCTCTCTTTCCCAAGAAAAGGCATGGGGTAAAAAGTGATGCTCGGTGGGAACATATCATAGCAGAAGTGAACCAGAAAAAGAGGGATGGCAAATTTCGCCTTAACGAAGAAGGAAGTGCAGATGACTCAGTTGAATCCACCCCGAATAAACCTGCAGTTTTAAAGGAAAGTGTTTCATCAAGCCTTGACCAGGATCAAACAGCAAATCAGGAGGCATCTTTTGCCTCATCCTGGAGAAGGGAGCCTATACAACCTCAAGTCCCAACCAAACCAGTAATATTAAGAGCATTAGAGCGATCATTTGAGGTTGGTTCTGAGTCAGGGAATATTCCAGAACCATCACATGCTGTAGATACTCCTCATGACAGCAATTACTCAGCATTGAAATCTAATCTAATACCTCAAGCGAGTGAAAAGAGAGTCTTAAAGCCCAGTCAGGACAACACTCTTAATCAATCCAAAGAACACTTGGACAGAAATTTGGCCAGTGTTCCTACACAGAGGGAGCGGAGTCATCAACAATCTCAAATAAGTGAAAAGAATATTTTGGACTTTGCTTCTGACACAGTTAGCCAAACCCTTGATGAGAAGAAAGAAAAGCCAATACCAGCAGCCAGAAGTATGAAAAATATTTTATCATCTTCACCAGTGGATGGAAATTCTAATGATGAAGCTGTAGAGTTACCAACGGTCCAACCCAGGCTAATAAAAAAAGAATCAGTTAAACAGGATCAACCAATCACATTAAATTCCACCAGTGCTGCTCCAGTCGAGAAACAAAATGATTTTACTAAAACAAAGAGCTTTTGGGAGAAAGCAGACTTCGAGGAAACAAAGCCTTCAACTTTAAATAACTCCAAAACCATTACAGTTGCTAAAGAGCCAATCGCAGATGTGAATAAATCACCAGAGAAAAATCTGATTACAAATGATAAACTGTTCTCTCAAGATCCTTGGGCAACGGTCTCTCAGGATCCTTCTGCTCTAGTCGAGAAGCAAATTGAGGATTTTGCAAAAACAAAGAGCTTGTGGGAGGATAAAGACTTTGATGAAATAAAGCCTTCGACTTCAAATATTACCAAAACAGTTACAGTTGCTAAAGAGCCAGTTGCAGATGTGAATAAATCACCAGAGGAGAAAAAACTGATTAAAGATGACCCCTTCCCAAATGATAAACTATTTGCTCAAGATTCTTGGGCAACAGGCTCTCAAGATCCTTTTGCTCTTGTCAAGAAGCAAATTGAGGATTTTGCAAAAACAAAAAGCTTGTGGGAGGATAAAGACTTTAAGGAAACAAAGCCTTCATCTTTGAATACTACCAAAACAGTTACAGTTGCTAAAGAGCCAGTTGCAGATGTGAATAATTCTCTCAAGACAAAACAGATTGAAGATGACCCCTTTCCAAATGATATGCTATTGTCTCGAGATTCTTGGGCAACAGGCTCTCAAGATCCTTCTGCTCAAGTCAAGAAGCAAATTGAGGATTTTGCAAAAACAAAGAGCTTGTGGGAGAAAGCAGACTTCGAGGAAACAAAGCCTTCAACTTTAAATAACACCAAAACAATTACAGTTGCTAAAGAGCCAGTTGCAGATGTGAATAAATCACCAGAGAAAAAACGGATTGAAGATGACCCCTTCCCAAATGATAAACTATTTTCTCAAGATTCTTGGTCAATAGGCTCTCAAGATCCTTCTGCTCTTATCAAGAAGCAAATTGAGGATTTTACAAAAACAAAAAGCTTGTGGGAGGATAAAGACTTTAAGGACACAAAGCCTTCATCTTCAAATATTACCAAAGCAATTACAGTTGCTAAAGAGCCAGTTGCAGATGTGAATGATTCTCTCAAGACAAAACGGATTGAAGATGACCCCTTTCCAAATGATATACTATTTTCTCAAGATTCTTGGTCAATAGGCTCTCAAGATCCTTCTGCTCTGGTCAAGAAGCAAATTGAGGATTTAACAAAAACAAAGAGCTTGTGGGAGAAAGCAGACTTCGAGGAAACAAAGCCTTCATCTTTGAATACTACCAAAACAATTACAGTTGCTAAAGAGCCAGTTGCAGATGTGAATAATTCTACTAAGAAAAAAATGATTGAAAATGACCCCTTCCCAAATGATAAACTATTGTCTCAGGATCCGTGGGCTGTGGGATCTAAAGATCCTTGGACAACTGGCTCTCATGATCCATGGGCAACTACCTCTTTACCACAGCAAAACTTGTTTCAGGATGACCTGTTTAGTCCCGGCCCAACGAAAGCAAAGATGCCTGAAGATCAGAAATTAACCACAGTTGACTTTGATAAGGCATTTGGATCAACTGCATCTAAGAATGGAACAGACATATTCCCTCCACTAAAAGGAGACAAAAGTCAATCATTTGAATATAAAGCATCCAAAGATGAAACTAAAACAAACCCACAAACCCAGAACTCTGGGATAAGTTCCTCATCCCAGAAAGTATACTCACAAAGAAGAAAGCTAGCACCTCAGCTTCCTAATAATTTGAGCAAACTAGACGATGATGTTGAATTAACTGTTACAAGTGTTGGTGGTGCATTATCAGAGCCGTCTGAGAGCGTCTCTGGAGGCAGAAGCATGCTCTATGCCAGAGTACCACCCTCTGAGACTCAGTCAACAACCTCACAAAGTAGCAGAGAAAATGGGGTATTGAGTGCACGCAGGTGAGAACCTACAAACCCCCGCTTCCCCAATGCCACTCTGCCATTAAAAGGCAACTTCGACTAACTCTGGGACCTCACTTGGCTTTCTTGTTTCTGCATTGCAGCTCTCCTTATCCGTTTCCTGTCCTTTGGATAGTCGGCTTTAGGTTCACTGCTGGCTCAGAGGAATTTGTTCATAACAAAGCAACACTCACCTAATCTTTTTTAGACTTAAGTAGTTTTCTGGGACATACATTTAGCCTGGTCTTGGATCGCTATTTGCTCCAGGGCTAGGCTTTTTGTATTCATGATACTGGCTGTAACCTTTGCTATTGCTCTATATAGATTAGCTGGTAATCAAAATCATGTTGGGTTATCTAGAACTCAAATTTTAATGGGTCTTTTAATAGACAACCACCTATGCATTCCTGGATCCTGTGTTAACATAATAATTATGATTTTAACAGGCATGGTGTGTTTGAATCTGGGGTGCTTTTGGTGTTCTTATTAATAGTTTTATAATTGTTACTTTACTGGTGGAAGAACTAACTAATTTCTTGTATTTTTGTGTCTTCCTTGTATGTGTATATTTTAGCTCTGGTAAAATTGTTAGTTCCAATTCATGCTGAAATGTTTAAAGGTTTAACTTGTACGGCTTTCATATATTCATCTGCAAAATGTTTTTCAACAAGAACTATGTTTCTCTGTTTCTCCACAGACCACACCCAGTGAAACCTTTGAGTCTCATTGACAGCCTGTCCCCCGGTGGCATTTACATGGGAAACGATTTCAAGACTCCAACAATCAGAGAAGTGGCAGAGAAATCAAAGGTGTGTCCATTAGTCAAACAAGTTTTGCAAGTGTTCATTGGAAAATGTATCAAGAATTGCAATTGTTTTTTATTGTTTTCTTTTTTTAGAATTTATAGTGTAGTATACACGATCAGCCATAACATTAAAACCACCTCCTGGTTTCTACACTCACTGTCCATTTCACTTACCATATAGGAGCACTTTGTAGTTCTACAATTACTGACTGTAGTGCATCTGTTTCTCTACATACATTTTTAGCTTGCTTTCACCCTGTTCTTCAATGGTCAGGACCCCCACAGGACCACCACAGAACGGGTATTATTTAGGTGGTGGATCATTCTCAGCACTGCAGTGACACTGACATGGTGGTGGTGTGTTAGTGTGTGTTGTGCTGGTATGAGTGGATTTTAAATACCGTGTCCACTCACTGTCCACTCAATTAGACACTCCTACCTAGTTGGTTCATCTTGTAGATGTAAAGTCAGAGACGATCGCTCATCTATTGCTGCTGTTTGAGTTGGTCATCTTCTAGACCTTCGTAAGTGGTCACAGGACACTGTCCATGGGGTGCTGTTGGCTGGATAATTTTGGTTGGTGGACTATTCTCAGTCCAGCAGTGACAGTGAGGTGTTTAAAAACTCCATCAGTGCTGCTGTGTCTTATCCACTCATACCAGCACAACACACACTAACACACCACCACCATGTCAGTGTCACTGCAGTGCTGAGAATGATCCACCACCCAAATAATACCTACTCTGTAGTGGTCCTGTAGGAGTCCTGACCATTGAAGAACAGCATGAAAGGGGGCTAACAAAGCATGCAGAGAAACAGAAGGACTACAGTCAGTAATTGTATAACTACAAAGTGCTTCTATATGGTAAGTGGACTGAGAGATTTTTTTTTTTTTTATCCTCACCATGCTACAATCTGTCCTTCTATTTTGTTACCTCCAGGCTGTTGACAGTGGTCCCTACACCCAGCTTACTCAGGACGAGCTGATCACACTGGTAGTGAAGCAGCAAGTTGAGCTATCCAAGAAAGATGAAAAAATCGGTGAGCTGGAAGAATACATCGATAATCTGCTGGTGCGTGTCATGGAAGAAAAACCCAACATTCTGTCAACCCTTATCTTCAAGTGTTAGGGTGGGCGGCAAGTTCTTTAATTATGATTTTATATGGTGGAGGGTGAATATCTGCCCATGTCTTTGACAAATAATGAGCTTCTGAGGAACCATACATTCCAGAAAGATTTTCTTCCATCTGTTGTTGGCACACCTACCTTTGCATCAATTCTACCCCATTGAATGCATAACCAGGTTGCCTTTCAGATTCTTTAGGTTGAGCTCCTGTTTAATCAGACAGATAAAGGTAAAATTATTTGATTAAGACAGGGCATCCAGGGCAGCCTATAGATATATTTTGCTCTGGTTTTGTTACTCATAGAAAAATATCTGCTGTATTTTTAAACTTAAGCACTTTTTGACTTGATTGAATGGTGACAAATGAAGGATTTTTGCTGGAATTGTCTTAACCTCAGATTTAATGTTATAATAATTGCTTCTTCAATGGCTGACAGATGGACTTTTAGAATGAGTTAATTGAAACATTTTTTCTGGTCAGCTGATGATACTTCTCCAAAATAGTGTTTTTGGAGACCATTGGACCCGGCTTCGAATTTTAGACCATGTCAGATTTTAGTCTGTCATATTAGAGGAGAATGTAGCAATAAAATGTCTTTGTTTGTCCTATATGTCCTTATGCTTCTGAGATAAAACTGGTTGTGCTTAGCAAGTGTTGTTACATATTAGTTTTACATGGCTGTTTATGAAATCCTGTACCATAAGACTAAGACCATAAAGCCTTGGTCAATTTCATATGACCTCACGAGGTTTAATTGCAGTTTTTGTCCAATAATAGTGTTAGTTGTCTCTTTTTCCCTGACGGGGTCTTCCTGGTACTTTCAGTTGTCTGCGTACCAGAATACCACAATTGTGTATAGAGGTTATATGACCAGTTGGTCAAAATCGTTCTTTCATTTCCAGCCCTGGGAGTGGATTGCTTTTATACAGGGTACAAACCTAATGTGAACCACTAACATCTGTTTTTAGATGGAGAGTTTTAGAAAACATCCAGGGTTCCAAGTCTTTTAAATTTGTCCAAACATACAAAACTCTCAGTCCAAACGGAAATTGGTTGTTGCAGTAGTTTTGCTCTAAAATCAGTCCTGACCGTTGAAGCAGACCCGCTTAATTAAGACCTGCTGATATAACTGGGTCCAGAAGTTTCTGTTTTCAGCTGAAAGTGAATTCTCTTTTTGTTCATTGCTGGATTTTGATGCTTATTTTAATACTTATAGATCTTGGCTGTGGATTATTATGTCTTTTAAAACAGAAAGCAGTTATATACCATTTATTTCAGACCTAAAAGTAATACACTATGGAGCTGTTCACTTCCATACTTAAAACACTGTAATCGTTATTATGTATTGGTCCTGGCTGCTGTCTTCTCTGTTTTAAGATGTATGTTTTAGGCATGATTTTTCTATGTTGTTAAATATATTTATTTGACTAGCTAACTATTAAGAAAACCTTGAATCTTCCAAAATGATTACAGGGATGTTAAATTTGCCTAGAAGCGTTTCATTCTGTTAAGCAGGTTTTTTGACATTCCACCAGTTTGAGATGCTGGTAAACACACAAACCGGTAATAATGTAAGAGTTTGCCTTACAGTGTACCAACACTACTATTACTGCAGCTCCAATTCCATATACTGGTACTACTTACTACAAGTGACAACTGGATATATGTTTATCACTGTGAGTAAATTTCAGACAAGCTGTAGTAATGCTTGAGCAATTCAGGATTGAGGGGCTTTAAGATCAAATGCAATAAGACTATCATTTACTCTGTATAGTTGTGCCTTCTCTGTTCTTTTATACCTTATTTCTACAACCTAATGATCAAATATATTTTGAATAAAGTATGCATATGTACGTATATGTTTAATAAATATTTTTTCGCTGTATTGCTTTTAAAGCTAAATGTTCTTTCTGCTGTATAAAAGTGAATAAACTATTTAATATAATTTATGTGTGGTATTGTTATTGCTAATTACATGTTAAAATGGGCAGTGCTTCAAAGACTTTTATTGTGGCTAATCTAAAACAATACTGCAAAGAATGCCTGATCTCCAGTTATCGGAAGTGCTTGGTGGCAATAACTTTTCCAATTTCTGTCATAATAATTTTTTTTCCTAACAATAAATATATTAATTTGGAATAAATAGCAAAGTATTTTGTTTTCTCTCAGGCTTTTTCTTGGATCAATTTGTTTTGAAGATTTAATACAATAAGGTGTGGCAAAACTGCAGAACGATATGTGCCGTCACGTCCGAGTCTCCAAAAGTCTCCAATAACACCAGAAAAAGTCACTAGATTTGTCGCTAGTCGTTTTTTTGAAAAAGAGTCGCTAGAGGGGTCTGAATACTCCCTAAGCTGGCAACACTAACAGACACCGCTCCTCTCACATCTTACATGCACAACTTGCTCCTCCCGTCCTGCTCTGCTGTGTTTTGATGTGGTACCGACACGTTGTTATGCTGTTAAAATCCTAACAGACATCAGTACATTGGGAAGCATTGAAAGATCTTTGAAGCTTCCTCCTGATTGTGCTGAAAATGATTTGAAGTATTGAAAGTGGACATCAGAGCAGAGTGACACCTGGTGGCTTTAAGAATGTATTGCAGCCTGCAGCTACTCAACGCTGAAACATACGAACCCTCTGTGGTTTAATAGATCACCAAATATTTGTTTTCATCTGCAAATAATTCTCTTTACTTATTAAAGCATTGCGTTAAAATTTGTCATGTACAATTCTCTGATACCCAAATAGTGATCAGGTGTTTGACTGTCTCTTAAATAGTGAGATAAGGGACAGCACCAAAGCTTTGAATCAGTCTCGCCCAGTTCTGGTGGTTCATTCAGTGACATTTTGGAAGCTTCTGAGTCACTTAAATACAAGCTCCGATACACTGAATCGACTCAGCGAGTGTTACAAAAGTGAAACGAAGCCTCGGTATCGAATGTCCCAACTGAAAATTAATGTATTTGTATGAGTGTATTTTGTTTATTTTACAAAAAGCCAGAAAAGTGGAACTTCGGTCGATAATAAATGCACATGTTTATCACTCATGTACGAGTATTTTAGCACTTTCTCACTTTCCATAAAATTGTGTGATTTATACATCATATTTTAAGAAGTAAAAGCACGTTCAGCTTGTATAAAACCCCCTGATTTCTTGTGCTCACCACTGTTCAGTTTGACAATGAAGCTGTTTTTTCCTCTCGTGAATCACTCTTTATCCATCAGAGCTCAAAACAACATGGAATCGGTTCAAGATCCACATGATGGCGCAGAAACACCACAAACATTCTGAAACGCTTCATTTGGTCACATTTCCGTTTTTTATCAAAACTGTCATAAATAATGAGTACAAATTATTATTATAATATATGGAACTGCAATAAATTATTTCATTTATATTTAAATAATCATTATTATAATACACATTAGAATGAATGATGTGTCGGTGTAGTGATTCAGTAGTTCATTACTAGTTGCTCATTGGTCTTCAGTCACGTGTTTAGCGAGGTGACGTCACCGACGCGCCACCGTGTATGTATTGTTGTTAGCGGTTTAGTGAAAGTAGATAGTTAGATACTTCATTAATCCCGAAGGAAATTAAGGCCTCAGTAGCAAGTTACATAAAGCAAAGTCAAAAAGTAAGTAATAGTACACACTACAGAGATAGCAGCAGAGATTCTTACATTACTGCATTACTTATTTTATTCTTTCAAAGCAGTAAAAGCTGGAGAATCAGACGTGAAATGAGAGGAAACCAAACCGAGACAAACTCAGCAAGGATATCAGGGATCGTTGTTTGGATAAATGATCATCTGTTAACAGCATTGAGAAGCTAAGTTGGCAGTGAGCAGGTGGTTGTAGCGGTAAATGTTTGTATCGTTCATGCTGCTTATTTTGCATAAAGAGTGTTTAGCTTTTTATCTGTGTCTGTTTACAAGTACAAATAAAGTACATTTATTGAAATTTTACATAACTGTACTTGTGTCCTGATTTACACACACTTAAAAACAATGGTTCTGTAGTCGAGACGATGGTTCATTTGTATACTTAAAGGCTTCTGTGCATTATGAAATGTAGCCTAATTATCATCAGAAAAAGAAATAATACAAACCACATTTAATATTAGTCCACGATTTTGTTTTGTGTCCTTGATGCCACTTAAAGCTAGCAGAAGCGCATATCAATCTCCATACTAAAACTTTCTCTTGGATCTACTTAATGTTTTCATTCTTCTTTTATTTCTGACCAAAGATTGTACATTTTTGAAAATGTTTTTTTGCACATACAGTAATAGGGGCAATTTTATGGAAATTATAGTGTAAATAATACACAGGTAAAGTACAAACACACTTTACGTACTTTGCGCACTTTACGCAAATTCACGAAATTACCCTGATGCTTAGATCAGTTTCGTGAATCGGAGCATGCGTAGTGAGGCTCCCATTCCATCTGCGCATGCGTAGTGAGGCTCTCATGCCGGGTTTGTTTTGATGAATGAGAGCTCTTCTTTTGACTTTGTGTTAATAAATGTAAACAGAGCATCTATTCTTTATTTTAAATGAACAAGGACACAAATATTTGATCACTATTAAAAATGTACATATTTATTCACCCAGCAGAGTGGTGGTGATAGATACTTTATTTATCTCGAGGGAAATTACGCCATGATTGTAACGTTGTAAGAAAGCAAAGCACCCAGAAACAAGAAATCTGACAAAAATTTATTACAACATTAATATGATAGATTTATAAATACAGAGTGATTATAGAAACAGAAATCACTACAATTAGCTTAGCAGCTAACACTAGCGACTAAGCTAACAAGTACCCGTGTTTACCTTGGATATGAACTCACAGCTGTAATGTCTTTCGTATAGTTAGAATACTGCACATCTATATCGATAGTAGTGTAGCGTCGCCACTGGGGGCCGGCACGGGCTTTACCCAGAAAGCCTTGCGGCAGTGGTGTCTAAGCTCACCTTAGCCGTGTATCCTGTTGTTGGGAGTGGGGTGGCTGCGGTGAGGGTTGGGTAAGTAGCTTATATGTTTGTCTGTTGTATGAATGTATGTGTGTATGAATGGGTGTCTGTCCCTAAACCACTGAATGAACTGCCAAAGGCAGCTCACTCGCGGCCCTGACGCTATCCTTCCTACTCGCCGGCGCCACATTGGTGTCAGAAGTGGGATTGTGGCATTTGGGTGGCTCTGGTGGTACAGTGGGCCAATATGTCTGGTCTGTTTGAGTGCGCTAGCCCAGGTGGCTGTAGGGGCAGTTTTAGGGGCAGGGTGCCCGGTCCAGCAGTGGGTGGAAGAGCGGCTCGGCAGTGTAATGGGGTGCGGTCTGGCCGAGGAGTTACCCAGTGGACGCTGGTGAGTGGGTCACCGGGACGGTTGACCATTAGGGAGGGGGCAGTGTAGCGTCGCCACTGGGGGCTGGCACGGGCTTTACCCAGAAAGCCTTGCGGCAGTGGTGTCTAAGCTCACCGTAGCCGTGTATCCTGTTGTTGGGAGTGGGGTGGCTGCGGTGAGGGTTGGGTAAGTAGCTTTTATGTTTGTCTGTTGTATGAATGTATGTGTGTATGAATGGGTGTCTGTTCCTAAACCACTGAATGAACTGCCAAAGGTAGCTCACTCGCGGCCCTGACGCTATCCTTCCTACTCGCCGGCGCCACAGTATTAATACTTCAGTTTTACTTTTTCTCCGCTACATTCAGCACATTTCTCCCGTTTTATAAGAAAGTAGAAACCATGTGTGTACAGAGCCGCTCCTCTCACATTTTACTGCTCATCTCACTCCTGCTGTGTTTTGTTGTGGTACCGTCTTGTGACGAGAGACCGAACACATGCAGCAGTGAGAGAGGAGTTATGTGTGTGTGTGTGTGTGTGTGTGTGGATAATTTCAGAAAAGTGCAATAAAAGGGATGAATTATGTTTTGTTATTATATAATTGGTTCTAAACAAAAACCTCAGACTTAGTTCATTATAGTAATAAATGTCCTACAATTACATTTTCAGCATTTAGCAGACGCTTTTATCCAAAGCAACTTACAGTACTGTGACAGTATACAGCCTAAGCAATTATGGGCTAAGTGGAA